>NC_044996.1:84280906-84654496 GCF_008728515.1 Papio anubis | reverse complement strand
ATAGAAAAATTAACTTTAACTCAAGATGGATTAAAGACTTAAATGTAAAACCCAAAACAATAAAAACCCTAGAAGAAAATCTATGTAATACCATTCAGGACATAGGCATGAGCAAAGATTTCATGATGAAGACACCAAAAGCAATTGCGAGCAAAGCAAAAATTGACAAATGTAATCTAATTAAACTAAAGAGCTTCTGCACAGCAAAAGAAACTATCATCAGAGTGATCAGACAACTTACAGAATGGGAGAAAAATTTTGAAATCTATCCATCTGAAAAAGGTCTAATATTAAGCATCTACCAGGAACTTAAACAAATTTACAAGAAAAAGAAAAACAAAAAAACTCATTAAAAAGTGGGCAAAGTACGGGGACACACTTCTCTAAATATGACGTACATGCAACCAACAAGCATGAAAAAAAAGCTCAACATCCCTGGTAAGTACAGAAATGCAAATCAAAACCACAATGAGATACTATCTCACACCAGTCAGAATGGCTATTACTAGAAAGGCAAAAAACAACAGATGCTTGTAAGGTTGTGGAGAAAAAGGAACACTTTACATCGCTGGTGGGAATGTAAATCAGTTGGACCACTGTGGAAGACTGTGGCGACTGCTCCTATACCTAGAGGCAGAAATACTATTTGACCCAGCAATCCCATTATTGGGTATATATCCAAAGGAACATAAATCATTATATTATAAAGATACACCCACACATATGTTCATTGCAGCACTATTCACAGTAGCAGAGACATAGAATGAACCTAAAAGTCCACCAGTGATAGACTGAATAAAGAAAACGTGGTATATATACACCATGGAATGCTATGCAGCAATACAAAGGGACAAAATTATGTCCTTTGCAAGGACATGGATGGAGTTGGAGGCCATTATACCTAACAAGCTAACACAGAAACAGAAAACCAAATACTGCATGCTCTCATAAGTGGGAGATGAATGATGAGGACACATGGGAGGGGAACAACACACACTGGAACCTGTCGGAGGGTAGCAGGCAAGGAGGAAGGGCATCAGGAAGAATAACTAATGGATGCTGGGCTTAATACTTAGGTAATGGAATGATCTGTGAGCAAACCACCATGGCATACATTGATCTGTGTAACAAACCTGCACATCCTGCACATGTACACATGAACTTAAAATAAAAGTTGGAAATGAAAAACATAATCATCTCTTCAACAAAGTATGCTGAGAAAACTGGATACTCACATGAAAAAACAAAACCTGCAGTCTCATGTAAACATAACTTGAAATGAATCACAGGCCTAAATATGAGAGCTGAAACTATAAAGTTTTTAGAGGAAAGCACAGGAGGAAGTCTTTTTTTTTTTAATTTTAATTTTTTTAATTTTAATTTTAATTTTTTTTATTTTTGTTTAATTACCTTTATACTTTTAAGTTCTAGAGTACATGTGAATAACGTGCAGGTTTGTTACATATGTATACATGTGCCATGTTGGTGTGCTGCACCCATCAACTCGTCAGCACCCATCAACTCGTCATTTACATCAGGTATAACTCCCAATGCAATCCCTCGCTCCTCCCCCCTCCCCATGATAGGCCCCGGTGTGTGATGTTCCCCTTCCTGAGTCCAAGCGATCTCATTGTTCAGTTCCCACCTATGAGTGAGAAGATGCAGTGTTTGGTTTTCTCTTCTTGCGATAGTTTGCTGAGAATGATGGTTTCCAGCTGCATCCATGTCCCTACAAAGGACACAAACTCATCCTTTTTTATGGCTGCATAATATTTCATGGTGTATATGTGCCACATTTTCTTAATCCAGTCTGTCACTGATGAACATTTGGGTTGATTCCAAGTCTTTGCTCTTGTGAATACTGCCGCAATAAACATACGTGTGCATGTGTCTTTATAGCAGCATGATTTATAATCCTTTGGGTATACACCCAGTAATGGGATGGCTGGGTCATATGGTACTTCTAGTTCTAGATCCTTGAGGAATTGCCATACTGTTTTCCATAATGGTTGAACTAGTTTACAATCCCACCAACAGTGTAAAAGTGTTCCTATTTCTCCACATCTTCTCCAGCACCTGTTGTTTCCTGACTTTTTAATGATTACCAATCCAACTGGTGTGAGATGGTATCTCATTGTGGTTTTGATTTGCATTTCTCTGATGGCCAGTGATGATGAACATTTTTTCATGTGTCTGTTGACTGTATGAATGTCTTCTTTTGAAAAATGTCTGTTCATATCCTTTGCCCACTTTTTGATGGGGTTGTTTGTTTTTTTCTTGTAAATTTGTTTGAGTTCTTTGTAGGTTCTGGATATTAGCCCTTTGTCAGATAAGTAGATTGCAAAAATGTTCTCCCATTCTGTAGGTTGCCTGTTCACTCTGATGGTAGTTTCTTTTGCTGTGCAGAAGTTCTTTAGTTTAATGAGATCCCATTTGTCAATTTTGGCTTTTGTTGCCGTTGCTTTTGGTGTTTAAGACATGAAGTCCTTGCCCATGCCTATGTCCTCAATGCTATTACCTAGGTTTTCTTCTAGGGTTTTTATGGTATTAGGACTAACATTTAAGTCTCTAATCCATCTTGAATTAATTTTTGTATAAGGAGTAAGGAAAGGATCCAGTTTCCGCTTTCTACTTATGGCTAGCCAATTTCCCAGCACCATTTATTAAGTAGGGAATCCTATCCCCATTTCTTGTTTTTCTCAGGTTTGTCAAAGATCAGATGGCTGTAGATGTGTGGTATTATTTCTGAGGACGTGGTTCTGTTCCATTGGTCTATATCTCTGTTTTGGTACCAGTACCATGCTGATTCGGTTACTCTAGCCTTGTAGTATAGTTTGAAGTCAGGTAGCGTGATGCCTCCAGCTTTGTTCTTTTGGCTTAGGGTTGTCTTGGCTATGTGGGCTCTTTTTTGGTTCCATATGAACTTTAAAGTAGTTTTTTCCAATTCTGTGAAAAAAGTCCTTGGTAGCTTGATGGGGATGGCATTGAATCTATAAATTACCTTGGGCAGTGTGGCCATTTTCACGATATTGATTCTTCCAACCCTTGAGCATGGAATGCTCTTCCATTTGTTTGTGTCCTCTTTTATTTCACTGAGCAGTGGTTTGTAGTTCTCCTTGAAGAGGTCCTTTACATCCCTTGTAAGTTGGATTCCTAGGTATTTTATTCTCTTTGAAGCAATTGTGAATGGAAGTTCATTCCTGATTTGGCTCTCTGTTTGTCTGTTACTGGTGTATAAGAATGCTTGTGATTTGTGCACATTGATTTTGTATCCTGAGACTTTGCTGAAGTTGCTTACCAGTTAAGGAGATTTTGGGCTGAGACAATGGAGTTTTCTAAATATCAATCATGTCATCTGCAAAGAGGGACAATTTGACTTCTTCTTTTCCTAACTGAATACCCTTGATTTCTTTCTCTTGCCTGATTGCCCTAGCCAGAACTTCCAACACTATGTTGAATAAAAGTGGTGAGAGAGGGCATCCCTGTCTTGTGTCAGTTTTCAAAGGGAATTTTTCCAGTTTTTGCCCACTCAGTATGATATTGGCTGTGGGTTTATCACAAATAGCTCTTCTTATTTTGAGATACGTTCCATCAACACCAAATTTGTTGAGCGTTTTTAGCATGAAGGGCTGTTGAATTTTGTCCAAGGCCTTTTCTGCATCTATTGAGATAATCATGTGGTTTTTGTCTTTGGTTCTGTTTATATGCTGGATTACATTTATCGATTTGTAAATGTTGAACCAGCCTTGCATCCCAGGGATGAAGCCCACTTGATCATGGTGGATAAGCTTTTTGATGTGCTGCTGGATCCGGTTTGCCAGTATTTTATTGAGGATTTTTGCATCGATGTTCATCAGGGATATTGGTCTGAAATTCTCTTTTTTTGTTGTGTCTCTGCCAGGCTTTAGTATCAGGATGATGTTAGCCTCATAAAATGAGTTAGGGAGGATTCCTTCTTTTTCTATTGATTGGAATAGTTTCAGAAGGAATGGTACCAGCTCCTCCTTGTACCTCTGGTAGAATTCAGCTGTGAATCCATCTAATCCTGGACTTCTTTGGTTGGTAGGCTCTTAATTATTGCCTCAATTTCAGAGCCTGCTATTGGTCTATTCAGGAATTCTGCTTCTTCCTGGTTTAGCTTTGGGAGAGTGTAAGTGTCCAGGAAATTATCCATTTCTTCTAGATTTTCTAGTTTATTTGCATATAGGTGTTTATAGTATTCTCTGATGATAGTTTGTATTTCTGTGGAGTCAGTGGTGATATCCCCTTTATCATTTTTTATTGCATCTATTTGATTCTTCTCTCATTTCTTCTTTATTAGTCTTGCTAGCGGTCTATCTATTTTGTTGATCTTTTCAAAAACCAACTCCTGGATTCATTGATTTTTTGGAGGGTTTTTTGTGTCTCTATCTCCTTCAGTTCTGCTCTGATCTTAGTTATTTCTTGCCTTCTGCTAGCTTTTGAATGTGTTTGCTCTTGCTTCTCTAGTTCTTTTAATTGTGATATTAGAGTGTCAATTTTAGGTCTTTCCAGCTTTCTCTTGTGTGCGTTTAGTGCTATAAATTTCCCTCTACACACTGCTTTAAAAGTGTCCCAGAGATTCTGGTATGTTGTATCTTTGTTCTCATTGGTTTCAAAGAACATCTTTATTTCTGCCTTCATTTCGTTATGTACCCAGTAATCATTCAGGAGGAGGTTATTCAGTTTCCATGTAGTTGAGTGGTTTTGATTGAGTTTCTTAGTCCTGAGTTCTAGTTTGATTGCACTGTGGTCTGAGAGACAATTTGTTATAATTTCTGTTCTTGTACATTTGCTGAGGAGTGCTTTACTTCCAATTATGTGGTCAATTTTGGAATAAGTGTGATGTGGTGCTGAGAAGAATGTACATTCTGTTGATTTGGGGTGGAGAGTTCTGTAGATGTCTATTAAGTTTGCTTGCTGCAGAGCTGAGTTCAATTCCTGGATACAATTGTTGACTTTCTGTCTCATTGATCTGTCTAATGTTGACAGTGGGGTGTTGAAATCTCCCATTATTATTGTATGGGAGTCTAAGTCTCTTCGTAAGTCTCTAAGGACTTGCTTTATGAATCTGGGTGCTCCTGTATTGGGTGCATATATATTTAAGATAGTTAGCTCTTCCTGTTGAATTGATCCCTTTACCATTATGTAATGGCCTTCTTTGTCTCTTTTGATCTTTGATGGTTTAAAGTCTGTTTTATCAGAGATTAGTATTGCAACCCTTGCTTTTTTTTGTTCTCCATTTGCTTGATAGATCTTCCTCCATCCCTTTATTTTGAGCCTATGTATATCTCTGCATATGAGATGGGTCTCCTGAATACAGCAAACTGATAGGTCTTGACTCTTTATCCAGTTTGCCAGTCTGTGTCTTTTAATTGGAGCATTTAGTCCATTCGATGGTCTTTACATTTTGGCATGTTTTTGCAGTGGCTGGTACTGGTTGTTCCTTTCCATGTTTAGTGCTTCCTTCAGGGTCTCTTGTAAGGCAGGCCTGGTTGTAACAAAATCTCTAAACATTTGCTTATCTGTAAAGGATTTTATTTCTCCTTCACTTATGAAACTTAGTTTGGCTGGATATGAAATTCTGGGTTGAAAATTCTTTTCTTTAAGAATGTTGACTCTTGGGCCCCACTCTCTTTTGGCTTGTAGAGTTTCTGTCGAGAGATCTGCTGTTAGTCTGATAGGCTTCCCTTTGTGGGTAACCCGACCTTTTGTTCTGGCTGCCCTTAAGATTTTTTCCTTCATTTCAACTTTGATGAATCTGGCAATTATGTGTCTTGGAGTTGCTCTTCTCGAGGAACATCTTTGTGGCATTCTCTTTATTTCCTGGATTTGAATGTTGGCCTGCCCCACTAGGTTGGGGAAGTTCTCCTGGATGATATCCTGAAGAGTGTTTTCCAACTTGGTTCCATTTTCCCCCTCACTTTCAGGCACCCCAATCAGACATAGATTTGTTCTTTTTACATAATCCCATAATCCCTTCTTTGCAGGCTTTGTTCATTTCTTTTTCTTCTTTTTTCTTTAGGTTTCTCTTCTTGGTTCATTTCATACATTTGATCCTCAATCACTGATACTCTTTCTTCTAGTTGATCGAGTCACTTAGTGAAGCTTGTGCATTTGTCATGTATTTCTCGTGTCATGGTTTTCATATCTATCAGTTCGTTTATGGCCTTCTCTGCATTAATTATTCCAATTATCAATTCTTCCACTCTTCTTTCAAAACTTTTAGTTTCTTTGTGCTGGGTATGTAATTCCTCCTTTAGCTCTGATAAGTTTGATGGACTGGAGGCTTCTTCTCTCATCCTGTCATAGTGATTCTCCATCCAGCTTTGATCCATTGCTGGTGATGAGCTGTGTTCCTTTGCAGGGGGTAATGTGCTCTTATTTTTTGAATTTCCAGCTTTTCTGCCCTGCTTTTTCCTCATCTTTGTGGTTTTATCTGCCTCTAGTCTTTGATGATGGTGACATACTGATGGGGTTTTGGTGTGGGTGTCCTTCCTGTTTGTTAATTTTCCTTCTAACCGTCAGGACCCTCAGCTGTAGGTCTGTTGGAGATTGCTTGAGGTCCACTCCAGACCCTGTTTTTCTGCGTATCAGTAGCAGAGGCTGCAGAAGATAGAATATTGCTGAACAGCGAGTGTACCTGTCTCATTCTTGCTTTGGAAGCTTCCTCTCAGGGGTGTACTCCACCGTGTGAGGTGTGGGGTGTCAGTCTGCCCCTAGTGGGGGATGTCTCCCAGTTAGGCTACTCAGGGGTCAGAGACCCACTTGAGCAGGCAGTCTGTCCGTTCTCAGATCTCAACCTCCGTGTTGGGAGATCCACTGCTCTCTTCAAAGCTGTCAGACAGTCGTTTGTGTCTGCAGAGCTTTCAGCTGATTTTTGTTGTTGTTGTTGTTGTTGTTATTGTTTAGCTGTGCCCTGTCCTCAGAGGTGGAGTCTACAGAGACAGACAGGACTCCTTGAGCTGCTGTGAGCTCCACCCAGTTTGAGCTTCCCAGTGGCTTTGTTTACCTACTTAAGCCTCAGCAATGGCGAGCACCCCTCCCCCAGCCTCACTGCTGCCTTGTGGGTAGATTGCAGACTGCTGTGCTAGCAATGAGGGAGGCTCTGTGGGCATGGGACCCTCCCGGCCAGGTGTGGGATATAATCTGCTGGTGTGCCCGTTTGCTAAGATCCTCGGTAAAGCGCAGTATTGGGGTGGGAGTTACCTGATTTTCCAGGTGTTGTGTGTCTCAGTTCCCCTGGCTAGGAAAAGGGATTTCTTTCCCCCTTGCGCTTCCCAGGTGAGGGGATGCCTAGCCCTGCTTCAGCTCTCGCTGGACAGGCTGCAGCAGCCGACTGGCATGGATTGTCCCGCACTCCCTAGTGAGATGAACCCAGTACCTTAGTTGAAAATGCAGAAATCACCTGTATTCTGTGTTGCTCGTGCTGGGAGTTGGAGACTGGAGCTGTTCCTATTTGGCCATCTTGCTCCGCCCCCGATAAAGTCTTAAAAAGCCACAGAAAGCACAAATTATTTAAAAATTGATAAAATTGAATTTAGAATATTTAAACTTTTGCTCTCTTTAAGATATATCAAGAAAATGAAGAGGCAAGTCACAAACAGGAAAAATAATTTGGCAAACCCTATACATTTTAAAGAACATTTGCTGAGAATATAAGAGGAAAGTTCACAATTCAAAGCAAACTAAACAACCAAATAAAAATGCAAAAACATTTGAACAAGCGCTTCAGCAAGGAAGATCCACCAATGGCTAGCATGCACAGGCAAACATGTTCTACATCATTAGCCATTAAAGACATTCAAATTTAGATCACAAAAAGATACTGCTACTTCCCCATTAAAATGGCTAAAATGATAGAAACTGACTATAGCATGTTTATCACTGATGTGGAGGAATTAGAACTCTCATCCACTGTTAAAGGTAATGCAAAATTATGCAGTCATTCTGGAAAACAGTTTTGCAGTTTCTTTAAATACTAAACTTAAACCTACCATGTGACCCAATCAATCCACTATTGAACTCCTAGGTGTTTAATCAAGAGAAATAAAAGCATATGCCCATGTAAAGACTTGTAGGCAAATGCCTATAGTAGCCTTTTTTATAACAACCAAAACATGGAAACAAATTTCCATGAAGAGATGGATGAATAAACATATTGTCACACATCCATACAATGAATAGTACTCAGCAATAAACAGAAATGAGCATTACTTCACACTACAACATGGATGAATCTTAAAACAATTATTTTGAATGTAAAAAAATTGACAAGAGTACATAATGTGATTTTTTGTATATAAAACTCTAGAAAAATGCAATCTAATCTATATTAGCAGAAAGCAGATCAGTGGTTCCCTAAGAATAGGATTGAGGTGGCAGGGAGTGGCAGAAGCAAGGGATTGCAAAAAGGTAAAGAGAACAAATAAATATGTTCATCATCTTTATTGTGGTATTAGTTTCATGGATATATGCATGAAAACTCATCATATGGGACACTATATATGTATGTATTTTATTGTATACTTCAATTATCCCTCAATAAAGCTTTTCTAAAAAGTTGGAATGCATCCAATGGTAGGTTTACATACAGCCTCTCTGAATATTCTACCAATATACTTAGAAGCAACAAGACTCATCACATTCACAATAAAATTAATTGTCTACCTAATTTCAGAAACTGGTAGCAAACCACACTAAGTGCAAGGTTTATTGAAGACCAACCTACTTATGCACTACCTCACAAAACAATTTACCTCATGACATAGTTTGAATATTTGTCTCTTCCAAATATCATATTGAAATGTGA
This sequence comes from Papio anubis, assembly GCF_008728515.1. Taxonomy (NCBI): domain Eukaryota; kingdom Metazoa; phylum Chordata; class Mammalia; order Primates; family Cercopithecidae; genus Papio; species Papio anubis. Next base: position 84,645,666 of record NC_044996.1, on the reverse strand, counting down.
TTCCCAATATTGAAGGTAGGGCCTACTGGGAGGTGTTTGGGTCATAGGCGTAGATTCTTTGTGGATGGCTTGGTGTCCTTCTTGCAGTAATGAGTTCATGGAAGACCTGGAATCTTGTTGACGAATGGAGTCTAGGACCTTCCTTCTCTCCCTCTTGCTTCCTCTCTTGCCATGCGACACACTTGCTCCCACTTCACCTACTATGAGAGAAAGCTTCCTGAGGCCCTCTTCTCATACAGTCTGCAGAACTGCAAGCCTAATAATTCTCTTTTCTTTATAAATTTTTCAACCTCAGGTATTGCTTTATAGCAATGCAAAATGGACTAACACACCTCATGGCCATGAGGTAAGAACTTGTCTAAACTTTCATTTGCTATCTTTTTGTGAGTCAGAGATCTAGCTTCTGTAACAACTATTAAGTTGAACATTGTGACCTCCAATATTGACGATCTTTGATCTTTAAGAAAAGTAATTTCAAATGGTTTAATCTAATAGAAGCTTAAACAACACTTCCTCTACCTAGATAATGCAAAAATCAGGGAAATGTCTGCCATGTATAACTTTTTCTACACCCAGAGACAGGGCCTCCCAAAGAATAAATGAGCAAAATGTAGGATGGTGAACAGGATAACTGCTTCATTGTATTAGGAGCACATTGTTCCCCCATAGGTAAAAAAATTCCAGGCAGAAACATAAGAAGGACACTGGTGTAACATAACTCTAGAAATTGTAGTTCTTGTACTTCATCACAGAACCATGTAATTGGAATTGGAAAATATATTCTCATAATAAACACATACTAGAATCTGGGAATTGAATTGGGAACAGCGTGTATATCAGCCTTCCTAACAGCATTATAACTGATAAACCAGAATAGCAGTCACAGAGTAGGATCAACACTAAATCACAAAACTAGATTTTTGTTCAGTTTTTAAGATATATGTTGATATGGTTTGGCTGTGTCCCCACCCAAATCTCAACTTGAATTGTAGCTCCCAGGATTCCCATGCGTTGTGGGAGAGACCCTGGGGGATGCAATTGACTCATGGGGGCTCGTCTTTTCTGTGCTATTCTCGTGATAGTGAATAAATCTCATGAGATTTGATGAGTTTATCAGGGGTTTCCACTTTTGCTTCTTTCTCATTTTTCTATTGCTGCCGCCATGAGAGAAGTGTCTTTCACCTCCTGCCATGATTCTGAGGCCTCCTGACCCATGTGGAACTGTAAGTACAATGAAACCTCTTTTTCTTCCCAGTCTCGGACATGTCTTTGTCAGTAGTGTGAAAACAGACTAATACAGTAAACTGGTAACAGGAGAGTGGGATGTTGCTGAAAAGATATCTAAAAATGTGGAAGCAACTTTGGAACCTGGTAACAGGCAAAGGTTGGAACAGTTTGAAGGGCTCAGAAGAAGACAGGAAAATGTGGGAAAGTTTGGAACTTCCTAGAGACATGTTGAATGGCTTTGCCCAAAATACTGATAGTGATATGGATAATAAGGCCCAGGCTAAGGTGGTCTCAGATGGAGATAAGTAACTTGTTGCGAACTGGAGTAAAGGTGACTCTTGTTATGCTTTAGCAGAGACTGGCAGCATTTTGCCCTGCCTTAGATATTTTGAACTTGAGAAAGATGATTTAGGGTACCTGGTGGAAGAAATTTCTAAGCAGCAAAGCAGTCAAGAGGTGACATGGGTACTGTTAAAGACATTCAGGTTTATAAGAGAAACACAGCATAAAAGTTCCAAAAATTTGCTGTCTGACTATGGAATAGAAAAGAATTTTTTTTTTTTTTTGTAGGGAGAAATTCAAGCCAGCTGCAGAAATTTGCATAAGTAGCAAGGAGCCTAATGTTAATCCCCAAGACCATGAGGAAAATGTCCCCAGGCCATGTCAGAGACCTTCACGGCAGCCCCTCCCATCACAGGCCTGGAAGTCCAGGAACAAAAGTGGTTTTGTGGGCCAGGCCCAGGGTCTCTGTGCTGTGTGCAACCTAGGGACTTGGTGTCCTGTGTCCCACCCACTCCAGCTATGGCTGAAAAGGGCTAATGTACCGCTCATGTTGTGGCTTCAGAGGGTGGAAGCCCCAAGCCTTGGCAGCTTCCACGTGGCGTTGAGCCTACAGGCACACAGAAGTCAAAAACTGAGGTTTGGGAACCTCCTCCTAGATTTCAGAAGATATATGGAAATGCCTGGATACCCAGGCAAAAGTTTGCTGCATGGACAAGGCCTTCATGGAGAAACTCTGCTAGGGCAGTACAGAAGGAAATGTGGGGTCAGAGTCCCCGCACAGAGTTCCTGTTGGGGCATTGCCTAGCGGAGCTGTGAGAAGAAGACCACTGCCCTCCAGACCCCAGAATGATAGATTTACCAACAGCTTTCACCGTATGCCTGGAAAAGCCACAGACACTCAGTGCCACCCCATGAAAGCAGTCAGGAAGGAGACTATATCCTAAAAAGCCACAGGGGTGGAGCTGCCCAAGACCATGTGAATCCACCACTTGCATCAGCATGACCTGTATGTGAGACCTGGAGTCAAAGAAGATCATTTTAGAGTTTTAAAATTTGATTGCCATGCTGGATTTCAGACTTTCATGGGCCTGTAACCCCTTTCTTTTGGCCAATTTCTCCCATTTGGGACAGCTGTATTTACTCAATACCTGTACCCCCATTGTATCTAAGAAGTAACTAGCTTGCTTTTGATTTTACAGTCTCATAGATGGAAGGGACTTGCCTTGGCTCAGATGAGACTTTGAATGTGGAATGTTGGGTTCATGCTGAAATGAATTAAGGCTTTAGGGGGCTATTGGGAAGGCACGATTGACTTTAAAAGGTGAGAATATGAGATTTGGAGGGGCTAGGGCTGGAATAATATGGTTTGACTGTATCCTCACCCAAATCTTTATCTGCAGCATGAAAACAGACTAATACATATGTGTCCAACAATTCCTTATTCTGTTTAAGGTAATTTGTTTACATATGAGTAAAGGGGGAATAAACAATGATATGAGGCTTACAAAAGAACACAGAAGGGGATTCAGACAATTCAGAGATAGAACTTATCCCTGAAAAAGTCCTCTGTGGAAGTCAGAAAAAAAAATAGAAAATTTCCAGCATCCACAATGAATGTACAAGAAGGTAAGTAGCAAGAAGAAACAAAACAACACATCAATGAACAGAACAAAAATGAATACAAAATAGTACCAAGTTGCAACAAAATAGGAAGTGAATAAAATCAGGAAGGATTTCCAGGATACGAGAAATAAAATACAATAATTGAAACACAAATTGAAAGTCATGAGAATATGATTAAAATTTTGTTGAATGAAATAATTGATACGAATAATAAGTTTGAGAAGCTATCCTAGAATTAAAAGTAAGAGGAAAATGGGATGAAAACATTGTAAAAGAAAAGTAGATACAGCATAAGCAGAGAGTTTACATATGTCTTACTAGTATTTCTAAAAATGAAATACAAATAAATGAATGGAAACATTAATCAGATAAAATAGATAATGTATTGCTAACCTTTTAATAAGAACAAAGATATATGGCAAAACTTCAAAAAGTTCATGGAAAATGAAATTAAAATATAAAAGTAAAATGTACAAACTATATTTTTCAACTTTTGGTGTTCAACTTTCAAGACACTTTTGTAAGCATTAATACCAGCCATTTCATTCATCTCTAAAGATCTGAGGGTGCTGGGAATTTAATAATGTCAATGCAGTTGTTTTTACATTATTAACTGAAGAAAAATGGGTGACCTTTAAAGTCTTTTTTTTTTTTTTTTTTTTTTTTTTTTTTTTTTTTTAGACGAAGTTTTACTCTTGTTACCCAGGCTGGAGTGCAGTGGCATGATCTCAGCTCACTGCAACCTCTGCCACCTGGATTCAAGCAATTATCCTGCCTCTGCCCCTTCAGTAGCTGGGACTACAGGTGCATACCACCACACCTGGATAATTTTCATATTTTTGTAGTAGAGACGAGGTTTCACCATGTTGGTCAGGCTGGTCTCGAACTCTTGACCTTAGAAAATCCACCTGCCTCGGCCTCCCAAAATGTTTGGATTACAGGCGTGAGTCACCATGCCTAGCCTAAAGATTTTTAAGATTAAGAAACAAAAGGAAGTGAGAAGGAGACAAGTAAGGACTATCAGTTACATGTCTAATCATTTTCCATCGAAATTCTCAAAAATTGGTCTTGTTTGATAAAAGGAATGAACAGTAGTATTGTCATGGTAGAGAAAGACTCTCTGTTGAAGCTTTTCTGGGCACTTTTCTGCTGAAACTTTGGCCGACTTTCTCAAAACACTCTCATAATAAGCAGATGTTATTATTCTTTGGCCTTCCAGAAAGTCAACAAGCAACATGCTTTGACAATCAAAAAAGAAGATAAGACTTGGCCAGGAACAGAGGAGGCACCCAGGATGGCTGAATAGGCAAAGCTCCAGCCTCCAGCTCCCAGCATGAGCGACACAGAAGATAGGTGATTTCTGCATTTTCAACTGAGGTACTGGATTCAGCTCACTGGGGCGTGTCAGACAGTCAGTACTGGTCAGTGAGTGCAGCCCAACCAGCGAGAGCTGAAGCAGGGTAAGGCATCACCTCACCTGGGAAGCACAAGAGGAAGGGAATTCCTTTTCTAGCCAAGGGAAACTGAGACACACCACACCTGGAAAATCAGGTAACTCACACCCTAATACTGCACTTTACCAATGGTCTTAGCAAACGGCACACCAGGAGATTATATCCCATGCCTGGCCCGGCGGATCCCCCACCCACGGAGCCTCCCTCATTGCTAGCACAGCAGTCTGAGATCTCACTGCAAGGCGGCAGTGAGGCTGGGGGAGGGGCACCCACCATTGCTGAGGCTTAAGTAGGTAAACAAAACCACCTGGAAGCTCGAACTGGGTGCAGCCCACAACAGTTCAAGGAGGCCTGCCTGCCTCTGTAGACTCTAGGTCTGGGGACAGGACGTAGCTAAACAAAAAGCAGAAGAAACCTCTGCAAATGTAAATGTCCCTGTCTGACAGTTTTGAAGAGAGCAGTGGTTCTCCCAGCACGGAGATTGAGATCTGAGAATGAACAGACTGCCTGCTCAAGTGGGTCCCTGACCCTTGAGTAGCCTAATTGGGAGATATACCCCACTGGGTGCAGACTGACACCTCACACCCTAACATCATAATTAAAAGAACTAGAGAAGCAAGAGCAAACACATTCAAAAGCTAGCAGAAGGCAAGAAATAACTAAGATCAGAGCAAAACTGAAGGAGATAGAGACACAAAAAAACCCTTAAAAAAATCAATAAATCCAGGATCTGGTATTTTGAAAAGATCAATGAAATTGATAGACTAATAAAGAAGAAAAGAGAGAAGAATCAAATAGATGCAATAAAAAATGATAAAGGGGATATCACCACTGATCCCACAGAAATACAAACTACCATCTGAGAATACTATAAACATGTCTATTGAAATAAACTAGAAAACCTAGAAGAAATGAATAAATTCCTGGATACCTACACTCTCCCAAGACTAAATCAGGAAGAAGTTGAATCCCTGAATAGACCAATAGCAGGCTCTGAAATTCAGGCACTAATTAATAGCTTACCAATCCAAAAAAGTCCAGAACCAGATAGATTCACAGCCCACTTCTACTAGAGGTACAAGGAGGAGTTGGTATCATTCCTTCTGAAACTATTTCAATCAATAGAAAAAGAGGGAGTCCTCCCTAACTCATTTTATGAGGCCAACATCATCCTGATACTGAAGCCTGGCAGAGACACAACAAAGAAAGAGAATTTTAGACTGATATCCCTGATGAACATCGATGCAAAAATCCTCAATAAAATACTGGCAAACTGAATCCAGCAGCACATCAAGAAGCTTATCCACCATGATCAAGTGGGCTTCATCCCTGGGATGCAAGGCTGGTTCAACATTCGCAAATCAATAAATGTAATCCAGCATATAAACAGAACCAAAGACAAAAACCACATGATTATCTCAATAGATGCAGAAAAGACCTTTCACAAAATTCAACAGCCCTTCATGCTAAAAACTTTCAATAAATTCGGTATTGATGGAACGTATCTCAAAATAATAAGAGCTATTTATGACAAACCCACAGCCAGTATCACACTGAATGGGCAAAAACTGGAAGCATTCCTTTTGAAAACTGGCACAAGACAGGGATGCCCTCTCTCACCACTCTTATTCAACATAGTGTTGGAAGTTCTGGCTAGGGCAATCAGGCAAGAGAAAGAAATCAAGGGTATTCAGTTAGGAAAAGAAGAAGTCAAATTGTCCCTCTTTGCAGATGACATGATTGTATCCTTAGAAAACCCCATCGTCTCAGCCCAAAATCTCCTTCAGCTAATAGGCAACTTCAGCAAAGTCTCAGGATACAAAATCAATGTGCAAAAATCACAAGCATTCTTATATACCAATAAAAGACAAACAGAGAGCCAAATCATGAGTGAACTTCCATTCACAATTGCTTCAAAGAGAATAAAATACCTAGGAATCCAACTTACAAGGGGTGTGAAGGACCTCTTCAAGGAGAACTACAAACCACTGCTCAGTGAAATAAAAGAGGACACAAACAAATGGAAGAATATACCATGCTCATGGATAGGAAGAATCAATATCATGAAAATGGCCATATTGCTCAAGGTAATTTATAGATTCAATGCCATCCCCATTAAGCTACCAACGACTTTCTTCACAGAACTGGAAAAAACTACTTTAAAGTTCATATGGAACCAAAAAAGACCCTGCATTTCCAAGACAATCCTAAGTCAAAAGAACAAAGCTGGAGGCATCATGCTACCTGACTTCAAACTATACTACAAGGCTACAGTAACCAAAACAGCATGGTACTTTTACAAAAACAAAGATATAGACACAAGGAGCAGAACAGAGCCCTGAGAAATAATACTACACATCTACAACTGTCTGATCTTTGACAAACCTGATAAAAACAAGAAATGGGGAAAGGATTCCCTATTTAATAAATGGTGCTGGGAAAACTGGCTAGCCATAAGTAGAAAGCTGAAACTGGATCCCTTCCTTACACCTTATGCAAAAATTAATGCAAGATGGATTAAAGACTTAAATGATAGACCTAAAGCCATAAAAACCCTAGAAGAAAACCTAGGAAATACCATTCAGGACATAGGCATGGGCAAGGACTTCATGACTAAACCAACAAAAGCAATGGCAACAAAAGCCAAAATTGACAAATGGGATCTAATTAAACTAAAGAGCTTCTGCACAGCAGAAGAAACTACCATCAAATTGAACAGGCAACCTGCAGAACGGGAGAAAATTTTTGCAATCTACTCATCTGACAAAGGGCTGATATCCAGAATCTACAAAGAACTTAAACAAATTTACAAGAAAAAAACAAACAACCCCATCAACAAGTGGGCAAAGGATATGAACAGACACTTCTCAAAAGAAGACATTCATACAGCCAGCAGACACATGAAAAAATGCTCATCATCACTGGCCATCAGAGAAATGCAAATCAAAACCACAATGAGATACCATCTCACACCAGTTAGAATGGCGATCACTAAAAAGTCGGGAAATAACAGGTGCTGGAGACGATGTGGAGAAATAGGAACACTTTTACACTGTTGATGGGACTGTAAACTAGTTCAACCTTTGTGGAAAACAGTACGAAGATTCCTCAAGGATCTACAACTGGAAATACCATTTGAGCCAGCCATCCCATTACTGGGTATATACCCGAAGGATTATAAATCATGCTGCTATAAAGACATATGCACACATATGTTTATTGCAGCACTATTCACAATAGCAAAGACTTGGAATCAACCCAAATGTTCATCAGTGACAGACTGGATTAAGAAAATGTGGCACATATACACCACGGAATACAACGCAGCCATAAAAAAGGATGAATTCATGTCCTTTGTAGGCACATGGATGCAGGTGGAAATCATCCTTCTCGGCAAATTATCGCAAGAACAGAAAACCAAACACCACATGTTCTCACTCATAGGTGGGAACTGAACAATGAGATCACTTGGACACAGGAAGGGGAACATTACACATCGGGGCCTATTGAGGGGGGTGAAGGGATAGCATTTGGAGATATACCTAATGTAAATGACGAGTTGATGGGTGCAGCACACCAACATGGCACATGTATACATATGTAACAAACCTGCACGTTGTGCACATGTACCCTAGAACTTAAAGTATAATTAAAAAATAAAAAACAAAAAACAAAAGTGTCTCCATGACCTTTGCTCTTTACCATAATTTCACTTTTGCTTTGCCTGGAACAATCCTACCTCTTGGTTTGCATAAAAATAATAACGTAATCTGGATTGAAATTGCCAGATAATATTCATAGACTTATAAGCTGGGTAGAATTGAGAAATAAACTCTTAAACCATTGACCTTAAATTGATTAAAACAGAAAAGGGCATTTCATTTTTGAAACTGACATATAGGAAAGATTTTGTAGAATATTAAGTATCTACTAGTTAAATTTAAAAGTGGCTATTTACATGATAAAGCAATGAAAAAAGTAAGGGACAGTAATGCGAAACAAACATCATTCAACTGAACAATACAAGTCATTTTGTATTAAAAATAAAAATATATTGGTCATGAACCTTTATATGTCAAACATCATTACATTAAAAAAATTAAAGCAAAACTTCAGAAATACAAATAGAAATAGACAGAAACACAATAGCAGAGGACTTTAACCTCTAAAAATTCTTTACAGATCAAGTAGACAAATATAAAATAGAATTATAAACAATTTCAAAAACACAGTAAGTTATATTTTAACTTATATATATATAAAAGTTGTTTTGTACATATAAAACTTAATATATAAAACTTAATTTTTATATGTTAAAAATATATATATGTGTGTGTGTGTGTGTGTGTGTGTGTGTATTTAAATGCCCATGGCACATTTACAAAAATTACTCACATACTACACCACAAAAAAAGCTCAACAAATGTCACAATACAATATATTGCAGAAAAGAATAAATCTATAACAGTCTTAGAAAAAGTATATATTGTTGTCAATAGAATAGACATATTTAGAAATTCCTAGAAAAAGGAGACAGGAGATTAGATTGAACAGCATGTCTATTTCCCTTTCTGCCATTACCTCAGGCTCATTAAAATGAAATCAGTCAGTAATCACGCCTCCATCCTCTAACAGTGATTTTCTAGTCAATTTTATTGTTCATTAGACACTTCCATTCACACTAAGTCAGATAGTGTTACATTTATAAATATAAATAGAGAAGCAAGATTTTCAAACATGTAAGGAAAACCAATAGCAAAGAAGAGAAATTTCAAGATCATCATATAGAATGACAGACTGATAAAAAGATAATTCATGAAACAGAGTAATTTTTAAATTATAATTAATATCCTCAGAGATGTCAGGAGATTATTGCATTCACAAATAAAAATCAGGCTATTCTGACAAAGAAGTAGCTAAAGAAAAAGAAAGTATATCTTCAAATGAAAAATAAGATTACTTAATAATTATTAGAAGGGCTTAACAGTACAATGATTATGACTAGAGATTGAATTCATAATCTTATAATTGAGAAAATCAAATATACCACAAAGAAAAAAAAGACAAAAACTATGAAATGAAAATTGAGATACCTATATATGTAATCCAGAAGGTTCATCGTACATTTCAGAGGAGTTATAAAGATGAAGAACAAAGAATATAAATCAGGGTAAATAATCAAAGAAATAGAAAAAGACAATTTCCCCATGCTTCTCCCAAAGCATGAGACCAAACAGAATCAAGCAGAATAATAATAATAAAAGTAACCAAAATCTACCCTTAGACACTTCATTAAATTTCAGAACTACAATTTTAAAAAACTAAACGTTTCCATATTAGGAAGAATAAAAACAGATTTTACACAAAATAAATGAAAATTAATTTGGCATCTAAATTTCACTAGCAACACTGGATGCCAGAAGACAATAGCATCACATCTTTAAGTTTTTGTGTTAACATTATTTTGATTTACAATCAATCCCCAACCAAGCCAACCAGGAGCCATGAAAGCAGAATAGAAAAGTTTTCAGAAATACAAACCTCAGGAATGTTAAGGCCCTTTGAGTGAAATAATTGAGTGAAAACGAAAATCCAAGAAAGAGGAAAATGTGAATGCCAGAAATAACAGTAAACATTACAGCCAATAATATTATAATAAGTTTCCAAACAATGCTAGTTTATAACAATTCCAAACTTTAGTCACAGATGGTTACATTAAAAGAGAGATGGAGAGAAAGCGAACATATCAAATTATTTTAAAATCTAGGCTTGATAGAAAATGCAAATTTAAATATGGAATAAATACTTAAGGGTAACTATTCATCAAAAGTTTGCTATAACTTCCAATTTGCTAGAAGAAAAAGAACAAAGATGAATAATTCAACAAGAAGGCAAAAAAAAAAAAAAAGTGAATAGGACTGTGTGTGTGTCTGTGTGTGCACACACTATTACATGAAGGAGAAAAAAAGAGCAGAGTAAATAGAAAACACACAAAAAAATGATACCTGAATCTTTCAAAAGAAGATTTTAAAAGTTGGAAAATAAATAATGAAAAAATATATATTAGACAAATACTAGAATGAAAACAAATACTAGAATGAAGAAAACAATTGAGAGGAAGATGAAATCAAATATTCAAGCACTATTATCAGGCAATGTTAATATCACACATACAATAGAATTCGAGGTGAAAAAATGTTTAAACAGGAAAAAGAGAAGAATTTTATATTCCAAAAGTAACAATACTTCAGGAAGCTGTAATAGACATGATTATTTACCTAAGGATATTGTTTTAAAATCTACAAACAAAGTTGTTAGAAATGCTAGGGACAATGAGCTTATCAAAAAACATCAGGAAGATCACAACAAAAATCTCTTGGAGACATAAAGGGCTACATTATGATAAAATAAGGAATCAATATCAAAGGATAACACATATATATGCATCCATATAATTAGAAAACATTTACTTTGCAATTATTTTTTAATCTTCTTAAGTTAAAATCTAAATTAATTTATTTTGAAATATTTATTTGTTTCTAACATATTTAAGGCTGAAAGATTTCTTCAGTATTCCTTTGCCTACATCACATAGGTTTTGATATGTAAGTTTTGACATGTAATCTTTTTATTGTCAAGACTAATAAATTAAAGAACTAAAGGGAAAGAAAAACCGAAGACAGGTGAAAAGTTATTAATAGTGTTCATTCTGAGAGATTACAGATTGTTTTCTTCCATTTAGGTTTTTTTTTATATTTCCTGAAAAAAGCTAGAATTATGCTTTTTAAAATGGTGAAATCAAGAGTTTTTGAAAAAATATGCCATAAATTGTTATCTTTAACTGATTAAAAAAGAAATTTATTTTCATTAAAAGTTTCTTTATTTTATTTTTCCATATTTTCTATAGTGTGTATATTTTTACAAATAGTTTTTAAAATATAATACAGTTTAATTCAAGAAGTTGAAATAAGACTATGAAATTCGTACTTACTTCAATTGTTAGCAGCTGATGCCTAGAAAATAATAATTCATTGTGCATGAATCTTACACAAGTATCGTTGAGGGAAAATAATTAAGTCCTCAAATAGTACATATTGTATAATTTTCTTTCTATAAAGTTTAAAACAAGGAAAACTAATCTATATCAAAAAACAAACTTCTTATGTAAACGACCATATAGCAAACATTTCAAGCTTTGTGGGTCATGTAGTGCCTGTTGTAACTACTCATCTCTAAAGTGCATAAAAAACTGTTGACAATACTCAAATGAATGTGTATGGTTGTGCTCCAACGAAACTCTACAAAAAACAAGGGGAAGATTGGATTAGACCCATAAGCCATAGTTTGACAAACCATGTTCTGTATTGTTTAGGGATGCATACATATGTGTAGTACTATTTTTAAAGGCAAATAAATTATTACTGTATAAGTTAAGCTATGATTACCACTAGGATAAGGGTTGCAATTGGACAGGTATACAAAGGGAAACTCTAAGTGACAGTAATATTTTAGTCCTTTGCTTCAGTGGTTATTACATGTTTCACTATACAAACATTTGTATATTTCACATGTATGTTTTCTGCCCCTTTTTGAACACTATATATTTCATTAGAATTTCAATTCAAAAGAAATGTATTAAGAACTACTGAAAGGAAAAATGACCCTAACAATACAAAGATACACAAATAATCCACTATGTAATATTCTTTGGTGTGTTTACAAAGCCACACCAATTGATATCACCTTTCACTTGATCTCATAACAAGATTCTCATTTAAAATTGTGTAAAAAAATTACATATACAGGCAAACAATTGGGAGGAAAAGGACATGTCTAGGGAAACCACCTCTTTGCATCCATGATCCATGTGAAATACAAGACTTGGGGTCAGTCAGACTTCAGTTCAAATACGGGCCCTGCCACTTATTAACTAGGGGAACTTGGGCAAAGGCAACTAACTTTATTCAGCCTTAGTTTTTTTGGTTTTTAAATTAAAAAAAAAAAATTAAGTCCTGGGATACACGTGCAGAATGTGTAGGTTATTTACATAAGTATTCATGTGCCATGGTGGTTTCCTGCACCCATCAACACATCATCTAGGTTTTAAGCAATGCATGGATTAAGTATTTGTCCTAATTATCTCCCTCTGCTTGCCCTCCACTACCTGACAGGCCCCAGAGTGTGATGTTTTCCTCCCTCTATCAATGTGTTCTCATTATTCAACTCCCACTTATGAGTGAGAGCATGCAGTGTTTGGTTTTCTGTTCCTGTGTTAGTTTGCTGCAATTGATGGTTTCCGGCTTCATCCATGCCCCTGCAAATGACATGAACTCATTCTTTTTTATGGCTGCATAGTATTCCATGGTGTATATGTGCCACATTTTCTTTATCCAGTCTATTTTTAATAGGCATTTGGGTTGGTTCCCAACCTTTGCTATTGCAAATAGTGTTACGATAAACATACATGTACATGTGTCTTTATAATAGAATAATTTACAATTCTATGGATGTATACCCAGTAATGGGATTGCTAGGTCAAATGATATTTCTGGTTCTAGATCCTTGAGGAATCACCACAGTGTCTTCCACAATGGTTGAACTAATTTAAACTCCCACCAACAGTTCCTATTTCTCCACTTCCTCTCTAGCATCTGTTGTTTCCTGACTTTTTAATGATCACCATTCTAAGTGATGTATCATGGTATCTCACTGTGGTTTTGATTTGCAATTCTGTAATGACCAGTGATGATGAGCTGGTTTTTGTATATTTGTTGGCCACATGAATGTCTTCTTTTAAGAAGTGTCTGCTCATATACTTTGCCCCCTTTTAGATGGGGTTGTTTGTATTTTTCTTGTACTTTGTTTAAGTTTGTTAAGCCCTCTGTCAGATGGATAGATTGCAAAAACTTTCTCCCATACTGTAAGTAGCCTGTTCACTCTGATGATAGTTTCTTTTGCGCCCCACTGTCAATATTAGACAGATCAATGTGTCAGAAAATTAACAAGGATATTCAGGACTTGAACTTAGTTCTGAGCCAAACGGACCTAATAGACACCTACAAAAGTCTCACACCAAATCGACAGAATATACATTCTTCTCAGCACCACATAGCACTTATTCTAAAATCGACCACATAATTGGAAGTAAAACACTCCTCAGAAAATGCAAAACACAGAAATTATAACAAACAGTCTCTCAGTCCACAGTAAAATAAAATGAGAATTCAGAATTAGAAAACTGACTCAAAACCACACAACTACATGGAAACTGAACACAACTACATGGAAACTGCTCCTGAAGGACTACTAAAAGAATTAGAGAAGCAAGAGCAAACAAACTCAAAAGCTGGTAGAAGACAAGCAATAACTAAGATCAGAGCAGAAATGAAGGAGATAAAGACAAGAAAAAGCCTTCGAAAAAATGATGAATCCAGGAGCTGGTTTTTTGAAACAATTAACAAAATAAGTAGACTGCTAGCCAGATTAATAAAGAAGAAAAGAGAGAAGTGTCAAATAGGCACAATAAAAAAAGATAAAGGGGATATCACCACTGATCCCACAGAAATAGAAACTACCATCAGAGAATACTATAATCTCATCTATGCAAATAAACTAGAAAATCTAGAAGAAATGGATAAATTCCTAGACATATACACCCTACCAAGACTAAACCAGGAAGAAGTTGAATCCCTGAGTAGAACAATAACAAGTTCCAAAATTGGTGCAGTAATTAATAGCCTACCAACCAAGAAAAAGCCCAGGACCAGATGGATTCACAGCCGAATTCTACCAGAGGTACAAAGAGGAGCTGGTAGCATTCCTTCTGAAACTATTCCAAACAATAGACAAAGATGAACTCCTCTCTAACTTATTTTATGAGGTCAGCATCTTCCTGATACCAAAATCTGTCAGAGACATAACAAAAAAAGTAAATTTTAAGCCAGTATCCCTGATAAATAGCAATGCAAAAATCCTCAATAAAATACTGTCAAAGCGAATCCAGCAGTACATCAAAAAGCTTATCCACCGTGAACAAGTCGGCTTCTTCCCTGGGATGTCAGGCTGGTTCAACATACACAAATCAATAAATGTAATCCATCACATAAATAGAACCAATGACAAAAACCACATGCTTATCTCAATAGATGCAGAAAAGGCCTTCAAGAAAATTCAACACCCCTTCATGCTAAAAACACTCAATAAACTAGATGTGATGAACATACCTCAAAATAATAAGAGCTATGTATGACAAACCCATAGCCAATATCACACTGAGTATGCATAAGCTGGAAGCATTCCCTTTGAAAACCAGCACAAGACAGGGATGCCTTCTCTCACCACTCCTATTCAACATAGTATTGGAAGTTGTGGCCAGGAAAATCAGGCAAGAGAGAAAGATAAAAGGTATTCAAATAGGAAAAGAGGAAGTCAAATTGTCTCTGTTTGCAGATGACATGCTTGTATATTCAGATGACATGCTTGTATATTTAGAAAACCCCATCATCTCAGCCCTAAAACTCCTTAAGCTGATAAGCTACATCAGCAAAGTCTCAGGATACAAAATCAATGTGCAAAAATCACAATCATTCCTATACACCAATAATAGATGAACACCAAGAGAGCCAAGTCATGAGTGAACTCCCATTCACAATTGCTACAAAGAAAATAAAATACCTAGGAACACAACTTACAAGGCATATGAAGGATCTCTTCAAGGAGAACTACAAACCACTGCTGAAGGAAATAAGAGAGGACACAAAAAAATGGAAAAAAACATTCCATGCTCATGTATAGGAAGAAATAATATCGTGAAAATGGCCATACTGTCCAAAGTAATTTATAGATTCAATGCTATTTCTATGAAGCCACCATTGACTTTCTTCACAGAATTAGAAAATAACTACTTTAAATTTCATGTGGAACCAAAAAAGAGCCCATATAACCAAGACAATCTTAAGCAAAAAGAACAGAGCTGGAAGCATCAGGCTACCTGACTTCAAACTCTACTACAAGGCTACAGTAACCAAAACAGCATGGTACTGATACCAAAACAGATATATAGACCAATGGAACAGAACAGAGGCCTCAGAAATAACGCCACACATCTACAATCATCTGATCTTTTACAAACCTGACAAAAACAAGCAATGGGAAAAGAATTCCCTATTTAATAAATGGTGCTGGCAAAACTGTCTAGCCATATGCAGAAAACTGAAACTGGACCCTTTCCTTACACCTTATACAAAAATTAACTCAAGATGGATTAAAGACTTAAATGTAAAACCTAAAATGATTAAGAAAAAAAAAAAAAACCCTCTAGAAGAAGACCTAGGCAATACCACTCAGGACATAGGCATGGGCAAAGATTTCATGACTAAAGCATCAAAAGCAATTGCAACAAAAGCCAAAATTGACAGATGGGATCCAATTAAACTTCAACATTAGTTTCTACATTTTGAAAATGGTGTTAATAATACCTACCTTTTACAATTGCTTAACTGAAAATGGTAGATCAAAAGAGAGGGAGAGGAGAGGGAGAGAGAAAGAGAGAGAGAGAGAAAGAGAGAGAGAGAGAAAGAGAGAGAATGAATCATAGCACAGTGCTCACCTCTTTCTGGATCAGCACATTTCTGAGAACACTTTTTCCAGTCCCTTACTATTTTGTTTGGACTATTAAATTCTAGATACATTTACTTAACACATACAATGTACCTACCAGGCAATGAGCTAGATGTGGGTAGGACCCCAAAGCCATTGCCCATCAGAAACTCACAGACTAGCAGAAAAGCCCGGTTGTTCAATATCTACTTTTTGACGCCTGAAGAAAGATGTCACAGGTTGGAGTTCCTGAAAAGCAAAGACAGAGATTAGTGCACAGGAGGTATATTAGGAATACTCTTGAGATCAATGCCTGTGAAAGAGAAGGCAAGAAAGCAGGATTTGTCAGAGAACTGAGGTGTGTCTGAATCTGGAATGATCCTTCAGAGTTTTCCTGAGTTGAGGTAAGGTGGCCAGGTCTTTAAAACTTTGTGTTTACTACTAATAGAGGCACAAGTCTTCTCCCTTTCCCTGGAGAGGCACATGACCTTGAGCAAGGCAGCTCTCTTCAACTGAGGAAATACCTACTGGAGACTGACTGTTGAGGGCCATATTTCACTGTGATTGCCAGTAAGTAGGGAAATAAATGTATTCTTGTAGGCAGACTGTGCAGCTCATTAAAGACCACAACAGATGTGCTGCTGATTGCTGGTTATCCTTTCAATGTACTTGCATTTATTTTTGTTGAATATTTCAAAAGCCCCTCAAGAACCCTGCAAACTGAAGGAGCTTAATAGAAGTCTAGATGTCAAGGAATCCTGTGACCAATTTTGAACTTCTTGGAAAAAAGGGTTCAAGAAATGAGGCACCTATTTTTTCCCTAGTTTTTCTTCTTTATTATGACTTCTCTCCATCATTTTGTCTTTAATTAATGACATATTTTATCGGACTTCTTCCCCTAAGCTTTTAAGGCATAGAGCATGCTTCTAAAAAATCAAAGAACTAAATAATAAATAAAGGGCTGAGCAGTACAGAGATCCTCAGATGAAGAAATAGAAATCAAAATTCAAAGCAGAAAATGAGCCAGCTTATTTTGGTTGCCAACTGAGAGGAAGGGCCTCATGCACAGATGGCTGTAGCTCAATTCCTCATGTCAGAAGCCCTTAGTAATAGTCCTACTTGTCCACATTTTGGCCTTTAATCCAGGGCACCTTAAGAAACTGCCTACTTGGCTACAGTACAATGATCCAAGCATTGTTATGGTTTGAACAAAGTTCTCTTTTCCACCCACCTAGATCCATAAAGTGACCTTTCAGCAATTCACCTTCTGAGAGCCAGAGGAGGTTGAGGGTAGGCAAAGGACTTAGTTGGGTGGCTCGGCAAATTTGATTAAATTCAGCAAACACTTCCTGAGCACCTACTCTCTGTCAGACCCTATAGTGGGTCCCGGAAAGACATAAAACTGAGACATTAATTGCCTGCTAGCAATTTCTAATCTACTAGGGAAGACTCAGAAAATTAGACAATTATAACTAGTTGTTGGGAGAGGGGATCTTGATCAAGAGTGGTAATATAGAATTGGGAGTCAGGAGACAGAATTTTAACTTGAGACCAGTTAGATAGATATTGCCATGGATCAGGTGAGGATCAATAAAGGCTTAAGTAATGATGGAACTGCAGTCCATCTCTGTCCAATTAGCTATGATCGCCAATATATGTCTCCCTCCATCTGAGGTAGGGGCATCTTTAATTTGCATAAAGGCGATAAATCATGCCTCTAAAACTATCTTCGGTTTTATGTATATTTTCCAGCTGCTCTGGACATTTAATGAGGTGAGAAGGGGAAAGAAGATGGGAAGGCAATGATGGGAAGTGAGGCTAGGAAAGTAGTTAAGCAAAGGTTGGATCTTAAAAGATTTTGTAATGTTCACAACTGTTAATATTCACAATTACTAGACAACCATAAAAGAGGTCTTTTTCTTTTTTAGTAGGACATCATCCCATCATAAGGGCTACACCCTGGTGACCTAACTGCCACCCTAAGGTTCCACTTCTGATTACCATCACATTGAGGGTTAAGATTTCAACATATGAATTTGGCAAGGGTAAGTGCATAAACATCCAGTCTATAGTAAAGACTTTTGGCCGGGCGCGGTGGCTCACGCCTGTAATCCCTGCACTTTGGGAGGCCGAGGCGGGCGGATCACGAGGTCAGGAGATCGAGACCATCCTGGCTAACACGGTGAAACCCCGTCTCTACTAAAACACAAAAAATTAGCCGGGCGCGGTGGTGGGCGCCTGTAGTCCCAGCTACTTGGGAGGCTGAGGCAGGAGAATGGCGCGGACCCGGGAGGCGGAGCTTGCAGTGAGCCGAGATCGGGCCACTGCACTCCAGCCTGGGCGACAGAGTGAAGACTCCGCCTCAAAAAAAAAAAAAAAAAAAAAAAAAAAAAAAAGACTTTTGTCAAATACGTGGTTTACAAATACTTTCTCCAAGTATGTAGCCTGGCTTTTCATACCTTTAACAGGAATCTTGAGCACATCAAACATTTTTTGTTTGTTTGTTTAATTTTGATGAAGTCTAACATTTCAATTTTTTGTGAAGTATGATTTGATATCATGTCTAATACTTCAAAAATTTCTGGGTCCCAGAGATTTTTTTCCTGTTATCTTCTAAATGTTTTTATAGTTTTATGTTTTACGTTTAAGTCTGTGATCCATTTTGAATTGCTTTTGTATAGGGTGTGAGATTTTAGTCAAGGTTATTCTTTTATGCCTATTGATATCCAATTAGCTTTAAGAGTTTTTGCTGGGTGTGATGGCTCACGCCTGTAAACCCCACTTTGGGAAGCTGAGGCAGGTGAATCATGAGGTCAGGAGTTTGAGACCAGCCTGGCCAACATGGTGAAACCCCGTCTCTGCCAAAAATACCAAAAAAAAAACAACAACAACAACAACAACAAAAACCGCTGGGTGTGGTTTCGGGCACCTGTAATCCCAGCCACTTGGGAGACTGAGGCAGGAAAACCACCTGAACTCAGGAGGCGGAGGTTGCAGTGAGCTGAGATCACGCCACTGCACTCCAGCCCGGGTGACAGAGTGAGACTCCATCTCAAAAAAAAAAAAAAAAAAAAAGTTTTTATGTTCTTCAAATTTTGATCTTGTGTATTTTAATTTTCATTCAGTGAAATGTTTTATTTAATTTATATTGAGGGTTCCTTTTTAACTCATGTAGTATGTACTAGTATGTGACTTTATGTGCAAATATTTGGAGATTTTCCTGTTATCTTACTATTACTGATTTTTACTTTGATTTCATTTGGTTAAGGAACATATTCCATATAGTTTAAATTACTTTAATATTTGTTTAGGTTTGCTTTGGGCCCAGAATATGGTCTATCTTGGTATACATTCCCTGGGCACTTATAAAATATGTGTATTCTATTGTTGGGTCGAGTTTTCTGTAAATGTTTGTTTATTAGATCAACCTGTTGGCTGATGTTGTTGTTGAATTCTATCTTTGTTTATTTTCTGTTTACTTGTACTGTCAATTGATTAGAGAGGCGTAAAGTCCCCACCTATAATTTTGATTTGTCTATTTGTCCTTTCAGTTCTGTTAATTTTTGCATCACATAATTTACAGCTCGGTTGATGTGTTATACTTATTTAAGATTATCATCTTTGGGGATTGACTTTTTATCATCATATATAATTTTATGTGTCTGTAAAATTTATTTGCTCTTGTCTACTTTATCTGATATTAATATAGTTACTCTTGCTTCCTTTTTGTAAATATGTTCATAATGTATCTTTTATGTTATTTTGTTTTCATGATGCTTTTATCGTTATATTTCAAGTGAGTTTCTTTCAGATAGAATAGTTGTGTCATGCTTATTTATTCCACCCTCTCAACCTCTGTCTTTTAAATTTATGTGGTATATTTTGACCATTTATATTTAATGAAATTATTAATAGATTAGAGTTTAAATTTACTGCTTCACTTTTGGTTTTCCCTTTGTTCTTTCTGTTTTTGTTTCTCTGTTTCTTCTTACCTGCCATTTTGGATTGCATGACTATATTTTAGAACGCTATATTGAATTATACATAGGGTGTTTGAGTGTATCTCTTTGTATAGCTTTTTTGGGTGATATTCTAGGTTATTTTATCTTATATATATGGTATTTAAATATATATTATATAATATGTGTTTTTATATTATATATTATATAATATATTACAAAATATAAATATATATTTATATAATATATAAACTATTATATATGTATATGTGTATATAGATATAGATATAGATACAATCATTTCTGGTGTTATCATGTTACCAGGGTTTTTGTCCCATTTATAATTTGTTTGTCTTAGGTATTTTTTTGTACACACATTGAGAACCAATCAGAACTCACAGGAGTTCCCACATCAGAACCATATCAAACAGTGCAATAATTTTTGCTTAAATCATCAAACATAATTTTAAAATCTAAAGAGAATTGTCTATTTTATATTCTTATATTTTTATTGCTACTTTTTCTTCTTTCTGATAGTCAAGACTCCTTCTTTAATAATTTATTTTCTGTTTAGATAACTTCTTTCAACCACTCTTTTAAAGTTGAATTGGTGAAAATTCTCTTAGTTACCCTTTATCTTAGAATGTCTTAATTTTTTCTCTATTACTGAAGTATACTTTCACTGAGTACCGAATTATGGGTTGACATGATTTTTTTCTTTAGTACTTGAAAAATGTTGTGCCACTTTTTTTCTGGCATTCATAATTTCTAATAAGAAACCTGTCATTTAAACTGTTTTTTACCTATAGTTAAAGTGTAATTTCTCTTTCACTGTTTCAAGATTTTTTTCTTTGCCTTTAAGAGTTGTGGCTAATAGTCTTAGTGTGGATTTCTTTGAGTTTATTCTATTTGGGGTTTTATCAACTTTTAAAATCTATAGATTTTTTTTTTTGCCAAATTCTGAAAGTTTTAGCCATTATTTTTTCAATGTCTTTTGCTCTACCTAATTTTGTCTCTCCTTTGGAACTCTGATAACATGAATGTTATACCCCTTCTTACAATCCCACAGACCTCAGAAGCTCTGTTTATTTTTTTTCAGTAAATTTCTCATTGTTGTTCAGTTGTGGTAATTTCTATCATTCTAGCTTCCACTTAATTTAGTCTTTCCTCTTTTCCTTCCATTCTGCTATTGAATCCATTCATTTCATTTCTTATTTTGGTTGTTGCATTATTTATTGTTAGAATTTCTATATTTCTATCTGGTTCTTCTTTATAGCTTTTGTTCTGTGTTGAAATTTTCTGTTACTGCTTGGAGTTCTGACCACTGACAAGGTGGAAATGATGATCCCTCCACTAGACCTCCTCTAATAGCTGCTGGGTTGCAAGAGGTAGGAATGTCTTGTTACTGCTCCTCACATGGCCTCCACTGGTACTGCAGGGGAGCTGGTCTCAATACTGCTGGGCAGTGATGAGTGTCCTGACTCTACAGGAAGCCGTCTCTGATAACATCTTCGGGAGAGGGAGGGATACTCTGTTATTGCCAGATGAAAAGGGATGTTGAAAATCCCTGCATGGTTTTCTTTCACATCTAAAGAGGAGTGCTAAATACTGCCAAATGGTGATGAAAGTTTTGGTTCCCCACTCAGGTTTCTCTGATACCTACTTGACAGATAGTATTGAGTACCTTGTCATAACCTGGAAAGGGTGAAATTCTAGGCTCCTCACTCAGCCTCTGCTAATACTGTGACTATAGTTTTTTCTGTGATACTGGTTGTAGGAGAATGGTCATTGTCTAAAAGTTTTGGGTCTTTCTAGGCTGCACCTTTCTTGGTCCTTTACCTAGAAAGGGCAGACTTTTGTTTGGATTTCATTTTTGTCTGCAGCTATTGGTATTTGTGGGTTACAGCTTTCTTTGGTATCAAGTGTGGAATATATGAAGCAAAAAGGAAACCAAGAAAACATGCCAGATGTTTTTCCTCAAGGCTTGCAGTTTCTACCCAGTCTTCCTACTTCTTTCCAGTTTTGCAAGTTTTCTTATGTTTGTTGTACATACAATGTCATGGGTTTATAATTTTGCATAGTAGAAGAAAAGACAAGTATATCTAGTCCATATTTCTCAAGTTAGAAGTTCAAGCCTGTCTTAAAAGATAACTGTGGAGGCAGCATGGTGAATGGGATAGGATTAGGAAGACTCTGGCTGGGGTCCTGGACCACTCAGAGGAGGGCAGTCATTTTTATTTCAGTAGATTTGACCTCTGGGTGTTTTTATTGTCCATTTCCTTATACAAATGCCTCTTGGAGAGAAGTGAGGGATGAGAAAAGTTAGAAGGAAGTTACTGCTCAGACCTCACAGAACTACTGTTAAGTATTCAAATATACTCACACTAAAATGCTGTACTGGGTCAGGTAAAGAAGAGGGGAGAAATTAGGTATCCAACTTGAAACTTCTCACATTTCTTTTTTTGACATTTATACCAGTGTAGGTGGGATATAATTTGGAGTTACTCTAATCAGCTGTTCAAGTACTCAATACTTGGAACAACCAAATATACAAAAATCTCATCTTTAACTTGAATTAATGCCTGTGCAGGGAGGTGGATGGCACAAATTTAGTTAGTTAGGGAAGCTTGGTTTCATGGTTTCTCAGCAGTGCAAGGCAGTATGTGCTTATAAACTGAACAGCTACAATGTTAATTGTCTGATGTCAAAAAAGGAACAGCACACACAATAAAACAATAAGCTGTGAACAACACATATTTCTGATGACGATAAGGAGTAAAGCCTATAGATAAAAATGGAAATTTGTAGGGAAAAATGAAGCATAATGGATTTCGTGTTCTGTATGAATTTATCTTTATATTCCATCATAATCTATTTTGTTATGTATGATATATATATACGTATATATATATTATATATGTATATATGTTTGTGTGTGTGTGCATATGGATTTATATATACTATATATTGTGTGGTTTTGAGGTTGGATGATGATTTTGAATGGAGTGCTGAGAGGATCCATAGTCAGGAAGGCTCAAGGAGATATTATAAGTCTGTTACTTCCCAGGTAGCTCAGAGAAAAATTAGGCTAGGAACTGAATAACCAGAGACATCATCAACAGAAAATGTTTGATTCCGGATTTATTCCCTGGGCCAAATTTTTGTATTGGAACAAAGTAAAAAATTCGTTCAGCAATCACAGTAGATGTTTGTACTCTGAGTTCTCAAGCCTGTAAAAGCACTGGTCTAAGGTCTAGGAGACCAAAGCCCTAGTCTAGTCTATTTCATTGCCTGTTCAGATAATCATGGGAGAGTTACTCCCCTATCTGGATGTCAGTTTCCTGATCTGAATAAGAAGGGATTAGACTAGATTAATCCCAGAGGTCTGACATTCTCTGATTTTATTTTTTAGGCAACCAAGAGGTTTTAAGATGTCTAAGGATGGTAATGTCCTGTCAAAGATGATAACAATCCCTATCTCTTAAGGCAGTGGTTCTCAACATGATCTGAGTAATGGTTGGTACCCAGGACTCTGTACTTTTAAAAGTGACCTGATGATTCTAATGCAATTTATCCACTGATCACATTTTAGAAAGTATGGCTTCAAGGTCTAGATAATGATGGTTTTGAGTGCACATGCTGTAAGAGAATCATGTGGGCTTGAACAGTAGTCATTTCAACACACACACATGCGTATGTGCATACAAACACACACAAGTTCCTTGTGTCTTTCATGTACAATAATCCTTGTTTTTGTTTGCCATTCAGGCTTAAAATGTTTGAAAGGAAAACCATTATCACTTATCTCCAATTCACATGCATCAAGCCTGCTCTTCTATATTCCCGTTCTTGGTTAATAGCATCACTATATATGAAGACACCCTAGCTAAAAATACTTAAGTTATCCTTGACTATTTTATTTCTCTGAAGCATAGTAAATTCTGTGCTCTCATTATAGTGTTATTTACTCACATTTTCTGCCTGCCAACTCCCAGTCTTTCTTTAATTCTTCAAAATTTAATCTATATCTCACATCCTCTGAAAAGCTTTTTCTTACATAATACTTCTTTCTCCCACCATAGATGTATTTACTCTTTCTCCAAAGTGACTTATGAATCTTAAACTTGTCCCTATCTTTATGGTTATCAGTTTATATTATATTTTATTAAAATAATGTTTGCTTTTTCTATTAGACTGGGAGCTCCTTAGAGGTGGTAGATTGGTCATCTCTGTCTCCCCAAGGAAATGGACAGTAAGCATTGTTAAAATGAATGTTCATGTACTTTTCTAGAAGAAGAGAGTGATTCCAAGATCTGAGGCCCATTATACTCTGCCCCAAGGCCTGGGAGGGAGAAACCTACTCAAGCTCTCTAAAGACATTGTTGAGTTAAAAATATTATAGCTGCTTTCAAATATCAGAAGAGCTTCTATGTAGAGGATGAATAAAATTCAATTATTCTCTGTGGTTACAAAAGTGAAAACAATTTGTAGAATCTATAGGGAGACAAATTTAAGAGAAAGAGCAAACTTCTTATCCAGCCATCCTTAGGTTCTCCAAAATCTGGTCATGATTTATCCACCTAGCTGAATCTCCCCCTACCTCTTTGCATGGTAATACTGCTCTTGTCAAACTGCAATACTGACTTCTCCCAGGCACGCCTTATCCTTCAATTTTGGCCCCCTCTCCTGTCTCTGACTGTCTAAATCTTTTATCTATCCTTCAAAGACCAGATAAAATGGCATCCTCTATGAGGTTCATCATACTTCCTTCTCCTCTCCATCACTTTCTGTAGAATTTTCCACCTCTAAAGTTCTCCTCTAAATAGAATTTAGGATTAGTGATTGCAAGCTGTGTCATTTTATAATCTCTTTATTTCAACACATATGTGTTTATATTTCAAGGTTCCTTGTAGAAGGTTTCCTTTTTAAACCCAATCTGACAATCTTTGTCTAGCCATTGTAATTTGTTTGTACTTTTCTTACAATTCTTATGACTTTATTGTTATATAGTAACAATGAAAATAGCTAGTATTTATTGAGTGCTCACTGTCAGCTACAATTCTAAGTGTTTTACATACATTATTTTATTTATATCCTTATAACTAGTTTATCAGATAGATACTATTATTATCCTCATCCTACAGATAAACAACTTAAGGATTGAATATATCAAGTATTTTCTCAATTATATGCAGAACAGTCAAATAATTTTCCTAATGAATGATTCATGTGGAAGAAAAGAAGCTGCTAGGCCTAAGGTTTTTCACTTTTGCTTATCCCCTGACCTCTGTCTGGACCACACTGCCTTGGTTTGGACCAATCTGTACTTTATTTCAAATCTACCTCAGTAATTTTTATACCTTTAAGGGAGGAGATCACCTCTCATATTGTCTTCTGTCTAATTTTCTGCCTCAAAGGAAAGAGAAAGTAGGAGTTAAAGAAAAGTCAGAAGTGAAATTCAATAGTCAGATAGCCTGGTGCCACACCCCAGGCCTGGTAGTTAAAGATCGGCCTCTGACTTAATCACTTATGTTATCTGTAGATTCCAGACATTGTATGAGGAAGCATTGTGTAACTTCCTGTTTGGTTTGGTTCTGTTCTGATCATCGGTGCATGCAGCCCCAGTCACGTAGCCCCCGCTTGCACAATGTATCATGACCCTTTTTCTTGGACCCCTTAGAGTTGTAGGCCCTTAAAAGGAACAGGAATCTTGACTTCAGGGAGCTCAGATCTTGAGACAGAAGTCTACCGATGCTCCCAGCTGACTAAAGCCTATTCCTTCCTAAAACTGGTGTCCAGGAGGTCTTGTCTAAGACCGATCCTGCTACACCTTCAGTCAACTCTAGGAGACCAGTGCTGGTGCAGTGGGGAGATTTGAGTCTGCCTTCCTTATGGGTGATGGACGGAAAGAAAATGGGAGTACACGAACAGGTTGTGATTTGGGGAAGGAAGCAGCACAGGACCTTGAGAGGCAGACAGAACAGGGCTCAAGTCCTGGCTCCTTTACTTCCTGGCTGTGTGACCATGGACATCCACTAAACCTTAGTAATAGGCTGGAATATTAAAGTGGAAATCTGAACAAGTCCACAGATCTTTGAAGAAAATCCTGTCATATGTGTCTATATCTGTATCAGAATTTACATCACTTTTGTCCCCATGTTTGACATGCTATGTAGCTTTGAGCAACTCCTTCCCCTTTCTGGACTTCATTGTCCATATCAGTAACTTGAAAAACTTAAACTGGATTTTTCTCTAAGGGTCCCTTCCATACTGATACTCTGTGAAAAAACATGAAATAAATCAGGCAGACTAGTCTCCATAAAGGAGCCAGTTTTGGTGACTTACACCTTGGCTGTTTCCTACTTTGGCCTAGAAAAGAGTAAATAGTGGTATTAATCATCACTTTTATCATCATAGTCCCAAAGAAACATTTATTGTGGCCTGAAGTTTGTATCTGTTATAATGGGGAAGAGTTATACGTGGGTAATGGTATACTTATAATTGGTTGCATTTATACAACTCAGGAAAATATATAAAATGCTTATGCCCATTAATGACATTTCATTCTCATAAAAATTTATTGAGGATGGTACTTGTCATCCCCATTTTACAGATAAGCAAACTAAGTTTGAAGTGATTACATAGTATGCCCAAAGTCACACAGCTAATAAGTGAAGTCACAAACACCAGCACTCAGATCCGTCTGCATCACAGTCTCTTTACTATGCGATAACTGCCTTTTAAAACAACTGACATAAAATAATCGTCATATTTGGCAATTTGTAAGGAGCTTTTCCATCTATTAACTGAATTAATTGAGTAGGATACTATCTCTACACTGAACAAAAAAACCCAAAAAACTTATAGTCTAGTTGGGGAGGTCAGACATAAACATACAGATGAAAAGTACCAAATGAGTGATATGAGCAGTGAGAGTAGAGGAGAAAGAAAGAGTCCTAGAGGGATGTGGGACTTTCATTGGAACTTGAAGAAAATTTGGATGGGATGACAGAAAGTGGGTAGGCCTTCCAAACTAGAATAACAATGTGAGGTATAGAGGAAGAGAATGCCCTAGGCATGTTTAAGGAATGAGTAAACAGGTTTTGTTGGGGCCAGATAATTGGGTAGATAAACATTCAGTTGTCTGAGAGACTTTAATTGGTAGCAGGCTGGAAATACCAGGCTGTTTATCTCCCATGATAGTGTAGCATTCAAATGCCTTTTAAGGAAGGCCTTTGTGAACCATAGAAAGGCCTACATGGACTATAGAAAGTCATGTGAATTTCTAAATGTCAAATGGGCCCATGGAAGAGGCAAGGTTTGACGTTGGCATCCTATCTTCTCAGTCAGTGCAATTTCCAACAAAATTCAAGTTCCGTAGTTTTGCCTACTTCAGGGACATTAATATGTAATGATTCATACTAAGTATCAGGATGGGTGGGGAGATTTTTTTCACTATTAAGGCTCTTCAAAGTACCTCCTCCATAATCTTAACCTTTCCTTCTTTGAAGGGATTGGAAGGATGTGGGTCAGCACCGCCTCACCAGTTGTTTCTCAGAATAATATACAATCAAGACACTAGTTTTCTTACTGCCTATCTTCAACACTCCCCAGATTTAGCAAAGAGTAGGGAATTCCTCAAGAAATGAGACATAGACTTGGAGAGATGGGCAGAATTGATGTCAACTCTAATAAGACATCAAATTGGAACATTTTCTCCTTTTTATTCTAAGGCTACATTTTACTTTGATGGCTTTTTAAATAAATGTACATTTGAAACATGAAGAAAGCTTCCTTGTCTGCGGCTGAATCACTCTTGAAGTTCTGGGAATCACCTTTGCTCATTGCCTCCCTTGCTTTCTGTTTCAGCTACCTGGGTCTGCTCTCACTCTTCTCATTCCTTTTCCTGTTATTCTCTCAGTTCCAAGAAGCTCATTTATAGATGCTGCCATTGTTAGCAAATCACAGTCACCAATACAGCATTAAAATTTGGGGTGCAACAACATCAGAAATTTTATCTTAACTATAGAAGGGGTGTGTGTGTGTGTGTGTGTGTGTGTGTGTGTTTACCCACTGACTGAAGAATATTTCTTCTAAACCACTGATTAAAGTTTTAGAATGAGAAAATTAAAATGGCCTCATAGAACTTGTCCTTAACTTGGAGAGAAATCAAAGAACCAAGCTGTTCTTCTGACACGGATGAAAGGGCCCATATCAAAAATATCTGAACCCACTCAAAATTTCCAAATAACATGAGTTCAAGGCCCAAGCCCTGGGGGATGTCTTCTGTAGAGGCAGCTGGAGAGCTACAGGGAAAATACAAAATTCTTGTCCATTTTTATCTAATCCCACGCAGATCTAATCTCATCCTTCATGAAACACATCTCTTAATCAAATTCTGTGTAGAGAGGGAGAAAAAGTACCTCGGGCATAATTTATGTTTTATTTTTAGCTCAATTAACCGCCAGAGCCATTAACTGGCCCATAGCTTCAGGGCTTACCTGGAGGAAACCTCAAAGGCTTTTGGGCCTCCTCAGTCTGACAGCCCTATCTTTCGTGAGTGCTAAAACACCAACAAGGCACAAGTATACATATGTAAAAAACCTGCACGTTATGCACATGTACCCTACAACTTACAGTATAATAATAATAAATAAATTTAAAAAAAATAAAAATAAAAAAAAAAAAAAAAAGAAGTTTAAAACTTGAACTTTAAGAGTCACATCCCAGGGTCCTGATTTGCATTTTATTAAAACACAGGCATTAGCAAAGCTTAATTTCATTGTGATAAGACCTGATTTATTTGAAGCTCAGAGCCACAGAAGATCTACTTAATTAAACTAGCTATTGTAAGTCAAGTCCAACTTTTTTATGCTGCATGGTAGATTTTAAAAAGAAATAATTTTCAAAAGTTACAATGATGTCTTCACTTCTTTAGAATATTCCTTTGGTTATATTTTAGTAAACCTGTGAAAGTTATATTCCCTTTTAGGTCTTATTCTTCCTTTATATAAAGAAGGAGAAAGGTAAATTAAATCAACAGTTCTCAAATTTTGTGGTACATCAAAAATCATGGAAGGTGTTAGTTAAAAATACACATGTCTAGTTATCAGCCATGTTGATGCTGATATAGCACAGCTGGATTATAGCTCTGAAAGTTGATTTTTAAACAAACTTCCCAGACAATTATGTTGGACACCATCAAACTCAATGCTTTCTAAATGGCTATCCACACTTAAAAAATGTTTTAATAAAAAGATGTCTCTTGAAGAAATGTTGACATGTTACTCGGCTTTTCAGTTTCCTAAGAGACTCTGAGTCATACTCAATGCATTGAAACTTGCCAGAGGGGGGCGGAGCAAGATGGCGAATAGGAGCAGCTCCAGCCTCACCCCAGCGCCAGCGACATGCAGAAGACCGAGATTTCGGCATTTTCAACTGAGGTACTGGGTTCATCTCACTGGGGAGTGCCGATTGACCGGTACTGGTCAGGCTGCTGCAGCCTGACCAGTGAGTTGAAGCAGGGCGAGGCATGCCCCACCAGCGCAAGGGGGAATCCTTCTAGCCAGGGAACTGAGACACAACACCTGTAACTGGGTAATCCCCACCCCACACTGCGCTTTGGAGCACCAGGCACACCAGAGATCATATCCACCTGGCCAGGAGGGCACACCCAGGGGAGCCTCCCTCATTGCTATCACAGCAGTCTGTGATCTACCGCAGCCAGGTTGTGTGGGAGGGAGCCCACCATTGCTGAGGCTTTGGTGCAGAAAGGGGAAACAAAGCTGGGCTGGGAGCCGGAACTGGTGGGATACAGCAGCTCAAGGAAACTGCCTGGTTCCTGTAGACTCCACCTCTGGGGGAGAAAGCACAGTGGCCAACAAAGCGGCAGACACTCCTGACTCCAAACGAGACTCTGTGTGACAGCTTTGAAGAGAGCAGGATCTCCTGGGACGAGCTGAGATCTGGAGAAGTGGCCAGACCCTGCTCAAGCGGGGTCCCTGACCCTGAGCAGCCTTAACTGGGACATCCCCACTAGGGGCAGCCCTGAAACCCCAGCCCCAGGGTGGAGTACACCCCCTGAGAGGAAGCCCCAGCAAGCAATCAGACAGGTAACGCTGTTCAGAAATATCTCTATCTTCAGCCTCTGCTGCTGATGTCTGTTCAGGGTCTGGAGTGACCTCGCCACCCCAACAGACTTCCATAGCCAGGTCCTGACTGCTAGCTGTTCCCATCAAACAGAAGGACACCTACACCAAAACCCCATCACATCACCATCATCAAAAGACCACAGCAGATAAAACCACAAAGATGGCAGGGCAGAAAAGCTGAAATTCAAAGCAGGTTTCATCTCCCCGGCAAGGAGCACAGCCATCGCTTACAACGGATCAAAAGCCGACTCTATAACACTAATTTATGGCAGGCAGCGGCTTCATTCATCAAATTTCTGGGGAGCTAAAAGGAGGAATTAATGACTCCAGCACAAAGAAACTAAAATCTTGAAAAAAAGCGGAAGAATCTGGATGCATAGAGTAATTAATGCAGAGAAGGTCCTAAAACGAAATGAAAGAGATGAAACCATGACACGCAGAAATGCGGACAAATGTACAAGCTTCAGTAACCGGAATTGATCAACTGGGAAGAAAAGAGGTCGTTGATTGGAGGATCAAATGAATGAAATGGAAGTAGAAGAGAAACCAAAAGAAAAGAAGAAAAGAAATGAACAAAGCCTGCAAGAAAAGTGGATTATGTAAAAGACCAAATCTCGCCCGATTGGGGTGCCTGAAAGTGGTGGGGAAAATGGAATCCCAAATTGGAAAAAAACACTCTTCAGGATATCATCCAGGAGAACTTCCCCAACCTAGTGGGCAGGCCAACATTCAAATCCAGGAAATACAGAGAACGCCACAAAGATAATTCCTCAGAGAAGAGCAACCTGACATAATTGCCAGATTCACCAAAGTTGAAATGAAGGAAAAAATCTAAGGGCAGCCAGAGAGAAAGGTCGTGGTTACCCACAAAGTGGGAAGCCTAACAGATCACAGCAGATTTATCGGCAGAAACTCTACAAGCCAGAAGAGAGGCAGCCGCATTCAACATTCTAAAGAAAAGCAATTTTAAACCCAGAACTTCATCCAGCCAAAACAAGTCAAGTGAAGGAGAAATAAAATCCTTTGTTGATAAGCAAATGTTTCGAGATTTTGTCACCACTAGGCCTGCCTTTAAGAGACCCTGAAGGAAGCACCAACATGGAAAGGAAACAACCTGCACCAGCCATCTCAAAAACATGCCAAATGCAAAGACCATCAAGACTAGGAAGAAACTGCATCCAAACTAACGAGCAAAAATGCAACCAGTTAAGGCTCATAATGACAGGATCAAGTTCACATAACAATCTAAACCTAAATGCAAAATGGAATTAAATGCCCAATTAAGAGACAAAGACTGCCAAACTGATAGAGAGTCAAGACCCATCAGTCTGCTGTATTCAGGAGACCCATCTCACATGCAGAGACATAGCTCCTAAAAATAAAGGGATGGAGGAAATACTACCAAAGCAAATGGAGAAACGCTGGTTGCACAATACTAGTCTCTGATAAAACAGACTTTAAACCATCAAGGATGAAAGTATGCTAAAGGCCATTACATAATGGTAAAGGATCTAAATTCAACAGGAAGAGCTAAATTCGGTCCTAAATATATATGCACCCAATACAGGAGCACCCAGATTCATATAAAGCAAGTCCAGAATTCAAAGGACTTAGATCACAATAATAATGGGAGACTCTCAACACTCCACTGTCAACATTAGACAGATCAAACAGACAGAAAGCAATAAGGATATCCAGGAATGAACCCATCTGCAGCAAGCAGACCGAAATAGACATCTATAGAACTCTCCACCCCAAATCAACAGTAGAATTATCTCTTTCTCTGAAAAGCACCACATCCTACTTCTATCTAAAATTACCACCCGTCATTGGAACAAAGCACTCAGCAAATGCACAAGAACAGAAATTAAAACAAACTGTCTCTGACCACAGTGCACCCAAACTAGAACTCAGGACTATGAAAACTCAATCAAACCGCTCAACTATATGGAAACTGAACAACCTGCTTCTGAATGACTACTTCGTACATCACGAAATGAAGGCAGAAATAAAGATGTTCTTTGAAACCAATGAGAACAAAGATACAACATACCAGAATCTCTGGGACACATTTAAAGCTGTGTGTAGAGGGAAATTTATAACTAAATGCCCACACGAGAAAGCAGGAAAGATCTAAAAATTTACACTCTAACATCGCAATTAAAAGAATTAGAGAAGCAAGAGCAAAACACATTCAAAGCTAGCAGAAGGCCAGAAATAACTAAGATCAGAGCAGAAATGAAGGAGATAGAGACATTAAAACCCTCCAAAAAACTGTGAATCCAGGAGTTGAGCTTGAAAAGACCAACAAAATGACAGCCCTACCAGCAGCATCTAAAAAGAAAGAAAAGAGAGAAGAATCATATCGACTTAATTAAAAAATGATGTGCGGATATCACCACCACCCCTACAGAAATACAAACTACCATCAGAGAATACTATAAACACTCCTACACAAACCTGTTCAATGTTCGATAATTTCCTGGGACAGACCTCCTTACACTCTTTCCAAGACTAAACCAGGAAGAAGTTGAATCCCTCTGAATAGACCAATAGCAGGCTCTGGAAATTGAGGCAACAATTAACAGCTTACCAACCAAAGAAAGTCCAGGACCGATGGATCTACAGCAGAATTCACGAGGTACAAGGAGATGCACCATTCCTCTGAAACTATTCCAATCAATAGAAAAAGAGGGAACCTCCTAACTCATTTTATGAGCTAACATCATCCTGATAACAAAAGCCTGGCAGAGATACAACAAAAAAAAAGAGAATTTTAGACCAATATCCCTGATGAACATCACTTAAAAATCCTCAATAAATACTGGGCAAACCGATTCATAAACACATCAAAAGCTTTATCCACCATGATCAAGTGGGTTTCATCCTCGGGATGCAAGGCTAGCCCATTATTCAAATCAATAATAAAGCCATAATCCAAGTATATGTTGTCCCAAAGACAAGAACTACATGATTATCTCAATAGATGTAAGAAAAGGCTTTGGATAAATCAACAGCCCTTCGATGCTAAAAAACGCTCAATAAATTCGGTATTGATGAACATACCAAAATAATAAGAGAGCTGGCCATGACAAACCCACAGCCGCAATATCATCAAAATGGGGCAAAACTGGAAAAATTCCTTTGAAAAACTGACAAGACAGGATGCCCTCTCTCACCACTCCTATTCAACATAATGCTGTTCTGGCTAGGGCAATCAGGCAAGAGAGAAACGCGGTATTCAGTTAGGAAAGGAAGAAGCTCAAATTGTCCCTGTTTGGTAGACACATGATTGTATAATAGGTTCCATTGTCTCAGCCTCCAAAATCTCCTTAAGCTGATAAGCAACTTCAGCAAAGTCTCAGGATACAAAATCCACGCAAAATTCACAAGTATCTTATACAATCTTGTAACAGACAAACAGAGAGCCAAATCAGAATGAACTTCCATTCACACCGGCTTCAAAGAGAATAAAATAATTTAGGAACTAAACTTATATGGATGCAAAGACCTTCTAAGGAGAACTACAAAACCACTGCTCAGTGAAAAGAGGACACAAACAAATGGAAGAACATACCATGCCTGGTGATAGGAAGAATCAATATCATGAAAATGGCCATTCAAGGTAATTTATAGATTCAATGCCATCCCCATCAAGCTACCACCAACGTGAGTTTCAGAGAATTGGAAAACTCGTTTCTAAAGTCTATATGGAACCAAAAAGAGCCCGCGATCTCCAAGACAACTTAAGTCAAAGAACAGCCGAGGCATCACGCTACCTTGACTAAACTATACTACAAGGCTACAGTAACCAAAACAGCATGGTACTGGTACCAAACAGAGAGATATAGACCAATGGAACAGAACAGAGTCCTCAGAGATAATACCACACATCTACAGCCATCTGATCTTTTGGACAAAACCTGAGAGAAACAAGAAAATGGGGAAAAGGATTCCCTATTTAATAAATGGTGCTGGGAAAATTGGCTAGCCATAAGTAGAAAGCTGAAACTGATCCTTTCCTTACTCCTTATAATGAAAAATTAATCTAAAGATGGATTAGAGACTTAAATGTTAGACCTAATAATACCATAAAAATCCTAGAGGAAAACCTAGGTGTTCATCTGTGACACACAGGCATGGGCAAAGACTTCGTCTAAAAACACCAAAAGCAATGGCAGCAAAGCCAAAATTGACAAATGGGATCTCTCATTAAACTAACGAGCTTCTGCACAGCAAAAGAAACTACCATCAGAGTGAACAGGCAACCTACAGAATGGGAGAAAATTTCTGCACCACTCACCTGACAAAGTGGGCCAATATCCAGAACCTACAAAGAACTCAAACAAATCTCTATAAGAAAAAACGTAAACAACCCCATCAAAGTAAGTGCTGATGTTAAATAGACATTTCTCAAAAGAAGACATTCATACAGCCAAACAAACACATGCCGAAAAAAATGCTCATCATCATCGGCCATCAGAGGAAATGCAAATCAAACCACAATGAGTCATCAACCACCAGTTATTAGAATGGCTTATCATTAAAAAAAGTCAGGAAACAACAGGTGCTGAGAGGATGTGGAGAAATAGGAACACTTTAAATGTTGGTGGGATTGTAAACCAGTTCAACCATTGTGGAAAACAGTATGGCGATTCCTCAAGGATTCAGGAACTAGGATAAAATTCATAAGACTCCAGCCATCCATTACTGGGGATATAACTCCCAAAGGATTATAAATCATAAGTTACAAAGACACATGCACACGTATGTTTATTGGGTAAGCAACTATTCACAATAGCAAAGACTTGGAATCTAAATCTAAAATGTCCAACAGGACAGATTGATTAAGAAAAATGTGGCACATATACACCATGCTGTGGAATGCAGCCATAAAAGGGATGA
Source organism: Papio anubis (assembly GCF_008728515.1). NCBI lineage: Eukaryota > Metazoa > Chordata > Mammalia > Primates > Cercopithecidae > Papio > Papio anubis. Next base: position 84,610,467 of record NC_044996.1, on the reverse strand, counting down.
GTTTTAGGTCTCTGTAGGGACATGATACAGCTGGAATCCATCATTCTTAGCAAACTATCACAAGAACAGAAAACCAAACAATCGCATGTTCTCTACCCATAGGTGGGAACTGAACAATGAGATCACTTGACTCAGGAAGGGAACAAACATCACACACCGGGGCCTATCATGGGAGGGGAGGGGAGGGGGAGGGATTGCATTGGGAGTTATACCTGGATGTAAATGAGAGCTAGGCAGCACACCAACAAGCGCACAAAGTATATACATATATGTATCAAACCTGTACGTTATGCACATGCACTACAACTTACAGTATAATAATAAATAAATTAAAAAAAAAAGAAACTTGCCAGAGCGCTAAAAATCGTGGTTGATAATAAGAATAGTGCCTAAAATATAAAGAAGATCCACAAAAAAAAACAGTAACAAAATGCAAAGCTGGATTTCCTGAGAAAAGTCAGGATAGGTAGTTTACTCAGAAAAAGGGTTTTTCTTCCATAGGGACTTCTATTTTGAATAATATTCACAATCTCACTGACTTAGAAATAGGAGAATATTTGACATTTTTAATCTATGTTAAAAAAATAAATAAATAAAACTTGGCTGGAGGTTCCCTGGTAGGACAGGCTTAGATTCAAGTATTTCAACAAACACCAAATATTCTCACTTCTAAATGGGAGCTAAATATTGGATACTTATGGATATAAAGATGGCAACAATAGACACTAAGGACTACTAGAGGGTCTAGGGAGGAAGGAGAAAGTGTTGAAACCTACCTATTGGATACTATACTCACTACCTGGGTGACAAGGCCATTTGTACCGTAAACCTCAGCATCACACAATATACCCAGGTAACAAACCTGCATTTGTACCCCCTGACTCTGAAATGAAATTTGAAAGTATAAAAATAAAGAATTTCGAGTGGTCCAGTTAGAGCTTTTAAGTAATAAAAGATCTGCATGAGACTCCTTAGTCCCTCTCAGTACCACACACTCAGGGGTTTTCTGATAGTGCTCCACTACTCAAAAACTCCTCGAGAATTCTTAAAATCAAGTCTGGCACATAGATTTTGTTTGTGCAAGAATAATACACCCCAACTTTCTCCTGTAATGCTGTTCTTGTCCAGAGTGTTCTAGCCAACACAGTTTCTCTTAATGGTAACCCTTGCTTTGTCTCAGCCTAAGAATTAGGATGACTTAATTGCACACACCTGATAAGGGGAGGAAGGATTTAAAATGTGGATAAAGTTCTTACACCAAAAAGCTTCTTCATGAGGTGGAAAAACATCAAACCACACATCCAACATCTCAACTTTTACATTGCTGCTTAAGGGACTGACTTGTCTCCTGCCTTTATTGGAGTGCTGATGGGACCAAACATATACTAGATACATGGGGGATACAGAGAACAAAAACAGTGGTTTGAACTAGTACATGAGTAGTTGTCATGGATTATCCCACTGGTTCATCACAGAATGAGTGAGTGAAAAACCCAGCTCCCAGCTTCTCCCCAGGGAGAGAAAAAATTGGCGCATGTGTCAAAAGTTTCAACTTTTCCAGAAGTTGCATCAGAAGCTGGTTTCTGACTCATCTGTCTCTGTGTGCTGACAGGGTATGGCATATTTTAGAAGCCTGAGGACACTACTAATACAACAGTTTGAAGGTTTAAGAGGCCCACAAAATCTCTGGCCAGGTTGATTGTTGAAAGTCTTCTCCTACACAAGGCCAAACCATGAAGACTGAAAAATGTGGTTGTTTTTGCTAACATATAGACATTAATATATTCAAGGAAAATGAAGAAATAGGGAAACACAACTCGCTGGAGAGGATGTGGAGAAATAGGAACACTTTTACACTGTTCGTGGGATTGTAAACTAGTTCAACCACTGTGGAAAACTGTGTGGTGATTCCTCAAGGATCTAGAACTAGAAATGCCATTTGACACAGCCATCCCATTGCTGGGGATATTCCCAAAGGATTATAAGTCACGCTGCTATAAAGACGCATGCACACGTATGTTTATTGTGGCACTACTCACAATAGCAAAGACTTAGAATCAACCCAGATGTCCATCAGTGACAGACTGGATTAAGAAAATGTGGCACATATACACCATGGAATACTATGCAGCCATGAAAAAGGATGAGTTTGTGTCCTTTGTAGGGACATGGATGCAGCTGGAAACCATCATTCTCAGCAAACTATCACAAGAACAGAAAACCAAACACCGCATGTTCTCACTCATAGGTTGGAATTGAACGAGATCACTTGGACACAGGAAGGGGAACATCACACACCGGGTCGTATTGTGGAGAGGGCGGGGGAAGGGACAGCATTAGGAGATATACCTAATGTAAATGATGAGTTAATGGATGCAGCACACCAACATGTCACATGTATACATATGTAACAAACTTGCACGTTGTGCTCATATACCCTAGAACTTAAAGTATAATAATAATAAAAAAAAGATCAAGATAAAACTCCAAAATCTGGCTTTAATAAAACAGAGATAGATTAATTACCTGACAGAGAATTCAAAGTAACAATGAGAAAATTTATTCAAGGATCTCAAGAGCATAATGCATGAAAAAAGTCAGAACTTCAACAAAAAAAATGGGAAAAAATTTAATGAACTAAACCGATGCCTTGGAGCTAAAAATTATAATAAATGAATTATAAATGAAGACTCAGCAGAAGTGTTCATCAGAAAACTAGATTAAGCACAATGAAAAAATCACCAAGCCTGGTGTGGTGGCTCATGCCTATAATCCCAGCACTTTGGGAGGCCAAGACAGGTGAATCACAATGTCAGGAGTTCAAGACCAGCCTGACGAACATAGTGAAACCCCGTCTCTACTAAAAATACACAGATTAGCTGGATGCAGTGGCAGGAACCTGTAGTCCCAGCTACTAAGGAGGCTGAGGCAGGAGAATCACTTGAACCCAGGAGGTGGAGGTTGCAGTGAGCTGAGATCCAGACTGAGCGACAGAGTGAAACTCCCTCTCAAAAATAAATAAATAAATAAATAAATAAATAAATAAATAAATCAACAAACCTGAAGAAACGTCATTTAAAAGTATCCGGTCAGAGTAGCTCAGAGGAACAAAAAGAAAAGAAAAGAAAAGGAAAACCATGAAGAAAACGTAAAAAACGTATAGGACACTATCAAGTGAAAGAATACAGGCATTATGGATTTCCCAGAAGTTTGAGAGAGAGATAGAGAGAGAGAGAGAGAAAGAATCAGAAAGTTTATTAAAAAATAATGGCTGAAAATTTTCCAAATGTGGAGGGTAAAAAATGGACATCCACACCCAGGAAGCTCAAAAGTTCTAAAATAAGATGAACTCAAAGAAATTCTTATGAAGACATACTGTCAAAAGTAAAAAACAGATAGTTTTTGAAATCAGAAAGATAAAATAACTTGTCACAGGCAAGGGAACCGTACAAGGCCATCAGTGGACGTTTTAGCAAAACATCACAGGCCAGAATTGAGTGGAATCATATATTCGTACTGCTAAAGGAATTTTAAAAAGCACTGTCTACCAAGAATACTATACCACATAATGCTGTTTTACAGAAATGAAGACAACATGAAGAATTTCTCAAACAAATGGAAACTGAAGAGGTTTATTATCATGATCCCTAACTTACAATAAGTGTGAAAGGGAGTTCTTCAACTTGAAATAAAAATACTCTACCAGCAACATGATAGCATGTGAAAGCATAAAGCCCATTGGTAAACATAAACATAGACAAATACAGAAACTACATTACAATAATGATGATGGGTAAACCAGTTTTAATTCTGATAAAAATGTTTCAAGTAACAAATATTGAAAGTAATAATAACTAAAATATGCTAATGGACAAACAAAACAAATAGATGTAAATTGTGACATCAATAATATATAGTGAAAGATGTAAAAGTGTAGAGTTTTTGTATATGATTGAAGTTAACTTGTTATCAGGTCAAAATATATTTTTATGGTGCCCACAAAGAAATACTTAAAGAAACTATACAAAGGTAAAAAAGAGGGAAATCAAAGCATGTCAATAAAATGTCAACAAAATACCACAATGACTGCAAGAGAGGAAAGGAGGAACAAAAGGGATAAGAGACAAACAGAAAATAATGATCAAAAGGCAAAAGTAAATTATTTCTTCTAAAAAATTACTTTAAATGTAAAGGTATTAAATTTTCTATGCAAAAGACAGAGTGGATGAATAGATTTAAAAAGCACCATCCAACTATATGCTGTCTACAAGAGTTTACTAGATTTAAGGACACCCAAAGACTGGAAGTGAAAATATTGAAAAAGATCTTCTATGCAAATGATAGCAAAAAGAGAAAAGGCGTGGCTACATTTACTTAAGAAAATATAGACGTACAGTCAAAAATTATCATAAATGACAAAAACATTATATAATGATACGGGGTCAATTCACAAGGAAGATATAATAATTACAAACATATGTTCAACCAACATAAAAACATGTAAATATATTAAGCAAATGTTGACAGAACTGAAGGGAAAAATAGATAACAATAATATAATAGTAAGAGACTTTGATATACCCCTTTCCTATAAAGGATTTAACAACTGGAATACAACCAGCAAAGAGAAAGTTGATTTCAACAGCATTATAAGCCAATGGCTCTGACAAGCATATACAGAACATTCCACCGAAAAGCAGCAGAATACATATTCTTTTCAAGCACATGTAAAAAAATCTCCATGAAAAATTACATGTTATGTCACAAAATCAGCCTTAGAAAATTGAAGAAATTTGAAATCATATCAGATATCTTTTCAGACACGGATATTATAAAAATAGAAAACAAAAGCAGAAAAAGTTGTATTCTTAGGTGTTGTATTCTCTTTGCAGCAATTGCAAATGGGAGTTCACTCACAATTTGGCTCTCTATTATCTGCATATAAAAATGCTTGTGATTTTTGCACATTTACTTTGTATCCTGAGACTTTGCTGAAGTTGCTTGTCAACGTGAGGAGATTTTGGGCTGACACGATGGGGTTTTCTAAATAAACAATCATGTCATCTGCAACAATTTGACTTTCTCTTTTCCTAAATAGGAAGAAATGAATACCTTTCATTGCTTTCTCTTGCCTTATTGCCCTGGCCATAACTTCCAATACTATGTTGAATAGGACAGGTGAAAGAAGACATCCTTGTCTTGTACCAGTTTTCAAAGGGAATGCTTCCAGCTTTTGCTCATTCAGCATGATGTTGGCTGTCGGTTTGTCATAAATAGCTCTTATTATTTTTGAGACATGTTCCATCAATACCTAGTTTATTGAGAGTTTTTAGCCTGAAGGGGTGTTAAGTATAATTGAAAGCCTTTTCTGCATCTGTTGAGATAATCATGTGGTTTTTGTCGTTGGTTCTGTTTATGTGATGGAATAAGTTTGTTGATTTGTGTATGTTGAACCAGCCTTGCACCCCAGAGAAGAAACTGACTTGCTCATGGTGGATAAGCTTTTTGATGTGCTGCTGGATTCGGTATGACAGTATTTTGTTGAGGATTTTCACATCAATGTTCATCAGGGATATTGGTTGGCATGAAATTTTCTTTTTTTGTTGTTGCATCTCTGCCAGGTTTTGGTATCAGGGTGATGCTGGCCTCATAAAATGAGTTAGAGAGAAGGCCCTCTTTTTCTATTGTTTGGAATAGTTTCAGAAGGAATCGTACCAGCCCCTCTTTGTACCTCTGGTAGAATTCAGCTGTGAATCTGTCTGATGCTGGGCTTTTTTTTTTGGTTGGTAGGCTATTAATTACTGCCTCAATTTTAGAACTTGTTATTGGTCTATTCAGGAATTCAACTTCTATATGGTTTAGTTTTGGGAGGGTATATGTGTCCAGGAATTTATCCATTTCTTCTAGATTTTCTAGTTTATTTGCATAAAGATCTTTATAGTATTCCCTGATGGTAGTTTCTATTTCTGTGGGATCAGTGGTGATATTCCCTTTATCATTATTTGTTATGTCTATTTGATTCCTCTCTTTTCTTATTAGTCTGCCTAGTGTTCTATCTATTTTGTTAATATTTTCCGAATACCGTCTTCTGGATTCATTGATTTTTAAGGGTTTTTGTGTGTCTATCTCCTTCAGTTCTGCTCTGATCTTAGTTATTTCTTGTCTTCTGCTAGCTTTTGATTTTTTTTTTTACTCTTGCTTCTCTAGTTCTTTTAATTGTGATGATAGGGTGTCAATTTTAGAACTTTCCTGCTCTCTCCAGTGAGCATCAGCTTACAAGGGATGGAAAGGACCTCTTCTAGGAAACTACAAATCACTACTAAAACAAATAAAAGAGGACACAAACAAATGGAAACACATTTCATGTTCATGGATAGGAAGAATCAATATCATGAAAATGGCCATAATGCCCAAAGTAACTTATAGATTTAATGCTATCCCAATCAAGCTACCATTGACTTTCTTCACAGAATTAGAAAATAACTACTTTAAATTTTATATGAAACCAAAAAAGTGTTTGTATAGCCAATACAAGCCTGAGCAAAAAGAACAAAGCTGGAGGTATCACACTACCTGACTTCAAACTATACTACAAGGCTACAATAACCAAAAGAGCATGGTACTGGTACCAAAACAGATATATAGACCAATAGAACAGAACAGAAGCCTGAGAAATAATACCACACATCTACAAACATTTGATCTTTGATAAACCTGATAAAAATGAGCAATGGGGAAAGGATTCCCTATTCAATAATTGTGTTGGGAAAACTGGCTAGGCATATGCAGAAAACTGAAACTGGACCCCTTCCTTACAACTTACACAAAAATTATCTCAAGATGGATTAAAGACTTAAATGTAAGACCTAAAACTATAGAAACCCTAGAAGAAAGCCTAGTCAATAGCATTCAGAACATAGACATGGGCAAAGACTTCATGACCAAAACACCAAAAGCAATGGAAACAAAAGCCAAAATTGAAAAAGGGGATTAAATTAAACTAAAGGTCTTCTGTACAGCAAAAGAAGCTATTATCAGAGTGAACAGGTGACCTACAGAATGGGAGAAAATTTTTGCAATCTGTACATCTGACGAAGGGCTAATATCCAGAATCTACAAGGAACTTAAACAAATTTACAAGAAAAAAATGAACAACCCCATGAACAAGTGGATGAAGTATATGAACAGACACTTCTCAAAAGAAGACATTTATATGATCAACAAATATATGAAAAAAAGCTCATCTCTGGCCATTAGAGAAATGCAAATCAAAACCACAATGAGATACCATCTCATGCCAGTTTGAATGGTGATCATTAAAAAGTCAGGGAACAATAGATGCTGGAGAGTATGTGGAGAAAGAGGAATGCTTTTACACTGTAGGTGATAGTGTAAATTATTTCAACCATTGTCGAAGACCGTGTAGTAATTTCTCAAGGATCTAAAACTAGGAATACCATTTGACCCAGCAATCCCATTACTGGGTATATACCCAAAGGATTATAAATCATTCTACCATAAAGACACATGCACACATATGTTTATTGCAGCACTATTCACAATAGCAAAGACTTGGAACCAACCCAAATGCCCATCAATGATATACCGGATAAAGAAAATGTGACATATATACACCATGAAATACTATGCAGCCATAAAAAAGGATGAGTTTATGTCCTTTGCAGGGACATGGATGAAGCTGGAAACCATCATTTTCAGCAAACTAACACAGGAACAGAAAACCAAACACCACATGATCTGATTCGTAAGTGGGAGTTAAACAATAAGAACACGTGGACACAGGGAAGGGAACATCACACACCAGGGCCTGTTGGGGGGTGGGCAGCTAGGGGAGGGATAGCATTAGGAGAAAATACCTAGCGTAGATGACTGGTTGATGGGTGCAGCAAACGACCATGGCACGTGTATAGCTCTGCAACAATCCTGCACATTCTGCACATATATCCCAGGACTTAAAGTAATAAAAATAAATTTTAAAAAGAGAATTAAAAAAGCAGAAAGAAACAGAAAAAGTGGACAAATATGTGGAAATTAAACAACACAATACTGATTAACCATGGTATCTAAGAATAAATCAAAGGAAAAGTTTAAAGTATCTTGAGACAATCAAAACACAACAAAAGAAAACTTAGGAGATAAAGTAAAAGCGCACTAAGAGGGAAGTTTAGAGTGATAAAAGCCTAAGCAAACTTTTTAATCAAAAGAATTTTTAATCAAAAAATTAAAAAATGTCAAATAAACATCCTAACTTTTGCCTCAAGGAACTATAAAAATAAAATAAACTTATTCTAATTATAGAAATAGAAAATTAAAAATAAAAATTAAAGCAGTGATAAATAAAACAGAGACTAGAAAAAAATAGGAAACAATCAACAAAATCAGAGCTGTGTTTTTGAAAAGATACACAGAATTAACCATACCCTTAGTGAGACTATGAGAGAAAGAGAAAATGCTCAAATAATATCAGAAATTAAAAATATGACATTATGAGGAAAACCTAAGAAATAAAAAGGAATATAAGACACTATTGTGAACAAGTATATATTAACAAATTGAACAATCGATAATAAATTTATATTTCACTAGAAACATGTAATGTACCAAAATAGAATTGAAAAGAAAATGAAAGCCTGACCAATAACAAATAATGAGATTTAATCATTAATCAGAAACCTTCCAACAAAGAAAAGCCCAGGACCAATCTATTTATGGGCAAATTCTACCAAACGTTCAAAGAAAATTAATACCAATTCTTCTGAATTTTTTTCAGAAAAATAGAAGAGAGAGCATTTACAAGCTTTTTTAAAAATAAGGTTAATATCACCCATAGAAAGTCAGAAAGACCTCACAAAAAGAAAACTTCATGTCAATATTCCTGATAAACACAAATGCAAAAATCATTAATAGATTACTGAAAAAGTGAATTCAACCACACATTAAAAGCATCACATGACATGAACAAGTGGCATATATCCCTGTGATGCAAGAATGTTTAACACACGCAAGTCAATCAATGTCATACACCACATTCATAGAATAAAAGATTAAAACTGCATAATTGTGTCAATAGATGCAGAAAAGCCACTTCAAAAAAATCAACATTCATTTATAATAAAATCAATCTCAAAAAATACATATAGAAGAAACTTACCTCAACAAAATAAAACCCATGTATGAAAAGTCTGCAAGTAACATCATAATCAATAGGAAAAAACTGAAAACTTTTCCTCTAAGATCAAGTACCAGGCAAGGATGCTGACTCTTGCCACTTGTATTCAACATGGGACTGGAATTTCTTGCCAGAGAAATTAACCACAAAAACAAAATAAATAAATAAATAAAAGACATCTAAATATGAAAGGAAGAAGTAAAATTATCTGCTTGGAGATGATATGATCATGTGTTTACAAACCTTAAAATCTCAACAAAACAACTGTCAGAACTAACAAGTGTATTCAGAAAAGTTACAGAATGCAAAATCAACTTAGAAAATTCGTGGAGTTTTTATACATTAACAGCAAAATATACCAAAATGAAATTAAGAAAGATATTCCACTTATAATCAAAAGAGTAAAATATTTAGAAATAAATTTATCCAAAGAAGTAAAAACAAAAACCAAAAAACCATAGACTGGACATTTTACAAGTTCTATGAGAGAAATTACAGAAGACGGAGAAAAATGGAAAGTCATTCTTCGTTCGTGAATTGGAAGAAGTAATATAATTAAAATGTACATTCAACCTAAAGTGATCTACAGATTTAATAAAATACCTACGAAAAATTCCAATGCCATTTTTCACATAAGTAGAAAAACAATTCCAAAATTCTTATAGAACCACAAACGACCTCGAATAACCAAAGCAATCTTGAGAATGTCACACAAATCTAGAGGCATCACACTTCCTGACATCAAACTATATTAAAGAGCTGTAGCAATCAAAACAGCATGATCCTGGCATAAAAACAATTATACCAATGGAACAGAATTGAAATCCCAGAAATAAACCCACATATATATGTCAATTAATTGCTGACAAGGGTGCCGAGAATAAACAATAAGAAAAGGATATTCCCTTCAATAAATGGTGTAGAGAAAACTGGATATTCACATGGAAAGAATGAAATTGGAGTTTCATAGTACACTGTATGCAAAAATTAACTCAACATAGATTAAGGACTTAAATATAAGACTTGAAATCATAAAACTCCTAAAAGACAGTAGGGAAAAACTTTCTGACATTTGTCTTGGCAATGATTTTCTGGATGTGACATCAAAAGCATAGACAACAAAAGCAAAAACAAATAAGTGGTACTACATCAAACTAAAATGCATCTACACAACAAAGGAAATAACACAGTGAAGAGACAACCTAAAAAAAGGGAGAAAATATTTGCAAACCATATATTTGATATGGGGTTAATATTCAAATTACTTAAGGAACTCATACAAATCCATAACAAATATTATTTAATAAACCAATTAAAAATTGGCACAAATTTTGATAGAAATTTTTCTAAAGAAGATATTTAAGTAAATAGTCAGCAGTTATATGTAAAGGTGTTCAACATCACTAATCATCAGAGACATGCAAATAAAAATCACAGTGCGATATCACCTCACACCTATTACAATGGTTTTTAAAAAGACATGAAATAACAAGTGTTGATGTGAGTGTGGAGGGAAAAAAACACTTGTACAATGTTGGTAGGAATGTAAATATGTGCAACCTACTGTAGAAAACTGTATGGTAATTTTTCAAAAAATTAAAAATAGAAATATCATATGATTCAACAATTCCACTTTTGGGTATATACCCAAAGGAACGGAAATCAAGATCTTGAAAAGGTATCTGCACCCTCATGTTCGTTGTTGCATTATTCACAGTAGCCAAGATATGAAATCAACCTACATGTCCATCAGCAGCTAAGTGCATAAAGAAAATGGGATATAAAAACACAATGGAATACTCTTCAGCCATCAAAAATAAGAAAATCCTGTCATTTGCAACAACATGGATGAACCTGGTGGAAATTAAGTTATGTGAAATAAGCCAACCACAGGTAGACAAATGCCACATGATCTCACTTCTATGTGAAATCTTAAAAAAAAAAGTGAATTTATAAAAGCAGAGAGAAGAATGGTGGTTACCACGAGCTGGGGTTGGGGATTTGGGGATATGTTGGTCAAAATATCCAAACACCACTTACACAGGAGGAGTAAGTTCAAGAAATCTATTGTACAGCATTGTGTCTATAGTTAATAATAATGCATTGTATACTTGAAAACTGCTTACAGAGTAGATTTTGAGTGTCCTCAACACACAAAAATAATTATGTGAGAGAATATATACAATAATTAACTCACTTTAGCCATTTCACAATGCATAAATATGTCAAAACAGCATGTTGTATCATAAACATATATGATTTTACTTGTCAACTAAAAAATATATATATATAATAGAAACAACATATTCTCCAGTAATCTTGCTTCAGGGTATTTATCCAGAAGAATTAAATCAGGATCTTAAAGAGATACTAATACTCCTATGTTTGTGGAATCACGATTGCCAATAACCAAGACATGGAAACAATCTAAATAACTATCAAGAGATGAATGAAGAAAATATGATGTATTCATACAATGGAATATTATTAAGCCTTAAAAAGGAATAAAACCTGACACATGTTATCACATGGATGAACCTTGAAGAGATAATGCAAGGTAAAATAAGCCAGTCACATAAAGACAAACACTGCATGATTCCACTTACATGAGGTTTCCAAAATATCTAAAATACTCAAACTTATAGAAGCAGAGAGTTTAATGGCAGTTGTCAAGAATTGGGAGGAGAAAATGGAGAGTTGTTATTTAATGGATATAAAGTTAAAGTTATGTAAGGTGCATAAGTTCTAGATATCTGCTGTAAAACACTGTGCTTCTAGTTAACAATACTGTAGTCTACACTAAATATCTGTTAAGAGGGTAGGTCTCATTTTAAGTTTGGTTACCACAATGAAAAAAGTTTTAAAAAGAAGTGCAATTTTGATCCACAACCATAGAATTTGCTAGATGTAATAAAATTCTCTTTCGATTTTAAAAGTCAGCAAAAATTATACCACAGTCACAACTATGCCAGATAACTTCGGGTGGCTGTGAAAAGAACTCCAGTTAATTCATCATTTATTTGGCAGCAATGCAAAAATTAGGTACACCAAATCTGAAGTCATTTTGTCTAGATTCAAACTCCAGATCTACCACTGATACAAGTTACTTAATCTGTAAGTGGTGGAGTTTTCTCATCTGTAAATGGGATAACAACAAACAATAGGATTTATATGTTGATAACATGAATGTCTGGCACATAGCAAGCAGGCCATAAATGTTAGCTACTATTATTAGTGGTTATGCTCCTGAATATATTTGGAAGGTAAAGCTCTTATCCATTCCCATAAAATCCACCATCTTTCTCTAGCACCGACTTGGAATAATGCCTCTCTTGCTTACTCACAGCCAGTTATAACTCCACTATAGACCCCATCAAAAGACCTGTTTCCTTAAACATTCCTCCTGATAGTGTCAATTGGAGCAAATATAAATGTAACACAGGCTTCAAATCTGGGTGGCACATGTGTAGGAAGAGCCTCTGGCATAGCAGGTCAAATCCACTAACAGGTAAGCTTAAATGAATTTATGCCTATTAGAGTGTATATTCTGAGCTCACAATTACAACCCAAAAAAAGGATTTTAAAATCACTACAGATCACTCCTTGAGAGATTGGCTCAATGAGGGACTCTGAACACAAAATTAAAAAAACAAAAAACAAAACAAAAAAAAACCACTTTTTTTTTCCACATACAAGGCTGTATGCTTTTGTGTCAAAATTAAACATGAAACTAGCTTCTATGTTTCAAAAAAAAAAAAAAAACAAACAAACAAAACAAAACAAAACAAAAAACAGTTGGAGAAGATGTCCATAAAGGCAATAAAATGATGACGGTGATGGAAAGAATTTTGAAAATGATATAAAAAATCAATAGCTGGAAGAGGCTATTGGAAAAATTTCTTACGTTCTAAGAGCAATGAATAAAGTAAACATCCTAATACATTTTAACATTTACTGAGCCCTTATATGTCAGGTATTTTGTCTACATTACCTCCTTTTTATTTTCCTCATGGCAATCTTATGAGGTATGAGTCATTTTCATCCTCATTGTACCAATGAGGAAACTGAGGCTTAAATTGGCAAAAGAACCTTGGGAAAAAACAAAACAAACAAACAAACAAAAAAAACAGGAATCACATGGTTTCAAACTTAACAGTTCAGCTTCAAAGCCTACAATTATAACCATTGTGTTACACTTCCTCCCATATTATTTGGGAAAAGGACAGACTCATTTATTAACTTTAGAGTTTGCTAAGTTAAATAAGAGTGTTAGCAATTTAGATATGATCACTTAAAAAGACAGCAATGAATTACACAACTTACAGAGCAGTAGAGGCAAGATAATAATTGGAATAAAACACGCTATAAATCCAAAAGAAGGCAGGAAATGAGAAAAAAATGTTTAAAAAAGGAGAATAAAGGAACCACAAAACTAGATGGTAGAAATAAATCCAAAAAGTATCAGTAAACATGAAAAGCAAATGGATTAAACTCAAAAGTTTGAAAGATTATCTAAATGGGATTTTAAATGATACTCATAAGACTCATATCTTACTTATAAGACACAGAAAGCTGGACTCTTAAAAAAGTTGAAAATAGGTATGCCATTAATTAGTCTAGCCGTCAATTCTTCCACTTTTTTTTCAAGATTTTTAGTTTCTTTGCGCTGGGTACGTAATTCCTCCTTTAGCTCTGAGAAATTTGATGGACTGAAGCCTTCTTCTCTCATCTCGTCAAAGTCATTCTCCGTCCAGCTTTGATCCGTTGCTGGCGATGAGCTGCGCTCCTTTGCCGGGGGAGATGTGCTCTTATTTTTTGAATTTCCAGCTTTTCTGCCCTGCTTTTTCCCCATCTTTGTGGTTTTATCTGCCTCTGGTCTTTGATGATGGTGATGTACTGATGGGGTTTTGGTGTAGGTGTCCTTCCTGTTTGATAGTTTTCCTTCTAACAGTCAGGACCCTCAGCTGTAGGTCTGTTGGAGATTGCTTGAGGTCAAGATAGATTAGAGACTTAAATGTTAGACCTAATACCATAAAAATCCTAGAGGAAAACCTAGGTAGTACCATTCAGGACATAGGCATGGGCAAAGACTTCATGTCTAAAACACCAAAAGCAATGGCAGCAAAAGCTAAAATTGACAAATGGGATCTCATTAAACTAAAGAGCTTCTGCACAGCAAAAGAAACTACCATCAGAGTGAACAGGCAACCTACAGAATGGGAGAAAATTTTTGCAATCTACTCATCTGACAAAGGGCTAATATCCAGAACCTACAAAGAACTCAAACAAATTTACAAGAAAAAAACAAACAACCCCATCAAAAAGTGGGCAAAGGATATGAACAGACATTTCTCAAAAGAAGATATTCATACAGCCAACAGACATATGAAAAAATGCTCATCATCACTGGCCATCAGAGAAATGCAAATCAAAACCACAATGAGATACCATCTCACACCAGTTAGAATGGCGATCATTAAAAAGTCAGGAAACAACAGGTGCTGGAGAGGATGTGGAGAAATAGGAACACTTTTACACTGTTGGTGGGATTGTAAACTAGTTCAACCATTATGGAAAACAGTATGGCGATTCCTCAAGGATCTAGAACTAGATGTACCATATGACCCAGCCATCCCATTACTGGGGATATACCCAAAGGATTATAAATTATGCTGCTATAAAGACACATGCACACGTATGTTTATTGCAGCACTATTCACAATAGCAAAGACTTGGAATCAACCCAAATGTCCATCAGTGACAGATTGGATTAAGAAAATGTGGCACATATACACCATGGAATACTATGCAGCCATAAAAAAGGATGAGTTTGCGTCCTTTGTAGGGACATGGATGCAGCTGGAAACCATCATTCTTAGCAAACTATCACAAGAACAGAAAACCAAACACCGCATGTTCTCACTCATAGGTGGGAACTGAACAACGAGATCACTTGGACTCAGGAAGGGGAACATCACACACCGGGGCCTATCATGGGGAGGGGGGAGGGGGGAGGGATTGCATTGGGAGTTATACCTGATGTAAATGACGAGTTGATGGGTGCAGCAGACTAACATGGCACAAGTATACATATGTAACAAACCTGCATGTTATGCACATGTACCCTACAACTTAAAGTATAATAATAATAAATAAATTAAAAAAAAAAAAAAAAAAAAAGAAAATAGGTATGCCAGACAAATCTCAAGCAAATATAATCAGAGATAAACCTAATGGGAGAGGGTAACACATCTTCCTTAAAAATTGGAAGTTTAAGTATTCAAATATTAGTAAGATTACAGGAGTGATGAATATCACAAAGAACAAATTTGATATGAGACATATTTAGAACATATGGTGGCTTTCTTATTAATTACACATGGAACATTTACAGAATTGACTACATGTTAGGTGCTAAAGCAAGGATCAAAAAATGTCAAAGAATATGTATCACATATTATATAGTCTCTGAGTGCAATGCACTTTACAAATAAATAGTAAACAAACAAAAATATTAAAGGTGTGTTTAGAAATTCAAGTGCACATTTCATATTTCACTGTTCAAAGCAGAAATTATAATGGGAATAGGAAGATAATTCGAATTCAATTTTAGTAAACACAGATACCAAAACTTCGGAAATACAGAGAAAAAGAATGTTCAGGCAAGTGTACAGCCTTAAATTTTTATATTGCAAAAGAAGAAAGCTTAAATACTAAGTTAATTATCCAGCTTAAAGAAAACTTTGAAGAACAAAAAAATAATCCAAAGCAATGTGGAAGGGAAGAAATTATAAATACGAAAGTAAAAATATTGAATAGAAAAAGTCAAATAAATCAACTGAAATAAACAGTAATCATTTGAATCAACAAATATTTTGTAGGTTTATCAAGAAAAATGAAAAAAAATAATACTAAGAAAAAAAGTTCATAACTACATATGATTTAAAGATTTTTAAAATAAGGGAATACCATACACAACTTCACACCAACACATTTAAAAACTTAGTCAAAATTGCCAATTTACTAGGAAATGATAACTTCCAAAAATAACTCAGGAAGAAATGAAGCCAGATTGAACCTATAATCATTAAAATCGTTGAACCAATTGTTTAAAAAAATTCTACAATGAAATAAACAACAAAGAATGGTGATAAAAAGAACAGGAGCTAATCGTTTAAGGATATTTCTATCAAACATTCAAGGGATGGATAATTCCAATTTTATGCAAGTTTTTCCAGAAAATAGGAAGAAAGAAACGCTATCCAGCTCATTTTATGAAACTAACCTAACCTTAATACATAAGAGAAAGAGGTAGTCATAATACAAGCAAGCAAGAAAAAAATCAGCTAAAATTGTAACAAATTATTAAAGGCCAAATGTGGGTTAGCATATCAGTCTGGACATATCAATCTGGAATAGCTGTAGGCTGAGACACAAGAGAAATTCGGAGACTGTTTTACATGTATCTCCACCAGGTAATCAGGAAAAAGATTGAGGGAAGGCCAGGAGATCAAAGAAAGCCCCCCTCAATGATATGGGCATGCAAAAGGTGTGCTCCTCAGAGAAGAAAGACAAAACTTCTCTTGCTTACCTAGATCCTTCAGTCTTGCAAGCCAAAAGCCTTAAACCACTAGGGGAGAGTTAGTTAATGCTGATGTTCTCAGGAGAGAGGGAAAGATTTACTGTCACTTCAGGGGGACTAGAAGCAATGCCCTTTCTGCCTGTTGGGGTGAGTAGGAAACACTTTTTTCTCAAAGGACAAAGGAAATGATTCATTTCTGTTGGGAGGAGTTAGAAGTTTTATACTCCTAGAAGAGAAGAAGAAAACTGCTTTGGGCCCAGGATCCTACACCAATACAAAGCAAATGGATACTACTATTGAGAGAGGAGCAAGAAACTCCCACATAAGAGCAACTACAGATACAAAGCATAGTTTGACTATCACAAAGTCAAAGGTAGAAATTATAACAACCTGGCCCATCCTCCCAGATACACTGGGCCTGACCTAGACTAAGACTACACCAGAATGAAAGAGTGTTTTTCTGTCTTCACCACAAGCCTAGTAGCTAGCAATAAGCAATAGCATTCTACCACTAGGCAAGGGGCAAGAGCATGGAGAGAGACCCCTCTGTGACTCAGACATACAGGAATGATCAAAAGATGTGGGGTGAGCCAAAACTGAGAAAAACCTTTCGGCACTCAGGCCCCTCTTTAAGAACAAGAAAATAAGATCCCAATTCTGCAGTAATTTGAAGCCTGTATTGCCCAGAAAGTCTTGGCATCAACAACAAATCTCAAACTTGGCTTAAGTCATGAGTTAACTTATTCAAAACTTAGTATTAACAAGCTAACAAAGGAAGAGACATGCCCGTTTTCAGACATTTAATATATTAAAAGATCTAGTGGAGAAGACAGACTACATGTGCCAACAGATAGGGAATTTCAGCAGAAAGATGGACACCATAAGGGTCAGATGGGACTGTGGTCCAGGAAATGTGGTCTGTCTCACTGAATACTGGTATAAATCCAGAAAATAATGCATAGAGCAGCTATCTGAGGACATGAAGCTATAAACAGTAGCAAACATATTTGAGAAAAACACTGTAAGTAACACTGAATTAGTTGTGCATTTACTTTTTTTTAATCTGGCATTTGCCAGACCTAGATTCAATGACAGTAAAAACAATCCAGAATTGTGTATCGAGTACAGTCAGAAGTACCTCCAAGTAAAATTATCCCTTACTATTCTGAGAAGGATGAATAATGAGACTGCTAAGGACTAGAGACAGTAAGGGAATGCCCAGGTTGTTTTTCCTTTTTTTTTTTTTTTAATCACTTTTTCTTCATCCTAGTCCCCCCTGAATGAAGCCACACAACAGGCAGTGGGGTCAATGTCTGGGAAGGTGCCTAGAACTATAAGGAAGGAAAATTATTCTTTCTGAACAGGAAAGCTATAGTCCTAAAACCACTGGAAAAGACCTCATAGTGCTCTCTCTCTCTCTCTGTTCCTTTATCTCTCTCTCCCTCCATCCTCCTCCTTCTCCTCTTCCTATTCCTTCTCCTCCCACTGCTGCCCACCTATGAATGCAAAAGCAGTCCCAGGAAGAATGTGAGATGGGTTTAGGGCAAAGAGCTGGAAAGATTAATCACAGAGAAGAAGGAGATAAAGAGAGCAATCCCATAAATTTGTGTCTGAATTATTGGGCTCAACTCCCAACTTTGAATACATGTATCTACTCATAACAACCTATAGATACTTGATCTACAGGGTAGATCATCACCTAGGTCCAATGACAGATGATTTAAAATAAAATTTCAGAAAATTTGAAAACCGAACTGACTTTGGAACCATAACACACAGAATGAGGCAAGAATTTGTGGCCTGGACTTAACATGGTGAATTGCCTGGTAGAAAAATCACACACACAAAAAAAACCATTAACACTCTCCTTGGAATTTAAACAAGAGTCATAGTCTTATGTCATAGTATTCACAATGTCCAGGATATAATCTAAAATTACTTGACAAACATACACACACACACACACACACACACACACACACAAAGGAAAATCTAAACTCATAAGTAAAAGATAAACAATAAATTCCATCTCAGATGACATAAATGTTGAAACTATCAGACATAAACCTTTAAATGAACTAACACAACAATGCTCCAAGAAGTAAGTGTAAACTAACTTAATAGAAATGTATAAAGGTATAAAGTTTCAGTAAATAAACAAAAAACATAAAGAACACAATGGAAATTTTATACTTAAACAACATAATGATCAAATTGAAAAAAATACTGGATGGGATCAATATCAGAATGGAGATGAGAAAGGAAAACCTGCAAACTTGAAGATAGAGAAGCCAATATAACCAAAAGCTAGCTATTGGAAAAGATTAATAAAATTGACAATGTGGTACTAATAAAATAATAGACACATATAAAATAGAAAAGAATAGAGTTCAGAAATAAACCATGATAAATAAGGCCAATTGATTTTTAAAGTTATTTTTATTGTGGTAAAATATATGTTTGCCTGTCTGTTCCTCCAAGATTTGATTCAGTGGATGTAAAGTGGAAGAGGGGTCCTGACATTTTTATTTTGAAAAGTCTTCTGATGAGACCCCCATCAATGCCGTACATTGAGAACCACTGAGAGAAGATGCCAAAGATGACTAAGGACTAACAACATTTAATAATAGTATGTTTGAGAAACATAGACTGGAAAGAATGTGACATTTGGAAAAAATAGAGATGTATTTATTGTGTTAGAGTATGAGGTACACAATGGGATGGCATTTGGGTGAGAATGAGGCTTATGGAAAATTAAACTAGAAACATGATTTAGTATAATATTTTGAACAATCTTGCTTGCCATGGCATGGGATTTTGTATTTATTCTGTAAGCAGCCAGGAACCAGTGGTTATTTTGCAGCAGGAATATAACAAATTACATTTATTTTTAATTAATTTAATAAATATTTATTCAGTCCCTATTCTGGGTATTGCAGTGGGTGCTAGGCATGGGGCTACAATACAATACTAAGCAAGATAAACAGTATAAAAATAGATTGGAATGGAGAAAGAGCAGAGTCTGGAAGTCCTATTAAGAGATCACTGAAGTAGTCCTAGAAAGCAATATTGAGTAGAAAAAGAGGCAATGACAAAGACCTGAATTAAATTAAAACAGTGGAAATGGGGCCAGGGAAGGAGACAAGAGGCTACAATAGAAAAGGAGTTGAAAGTCATATTCAGAGGACCTGATGAACTATTGAACATGAAGAAGGAGAGAAAAGGAGGAGCAAAGAAGATGAAAGATTTCTACTTAAGACAATGATGAGAGAGAGAGAGAGAGAGAGAAAGAATATCAGTCATTTTCCATTGTGAAACTCTCATACCAGTTTAGCATCCTTAATAATGGAGGCATCTCAGAGTTAACATTCAGTTGTCCTATACTTCTATGGTCAGGGTTTCTTAACCTCAACGTTAATGACCTTTCATCTCAGATAATTAATTGTATGTGAGGAGGGGGCTAGGGGAGTAGAGGAGGCTGTACTGTGCATTGTAAAATGTGTGACAGCATCAATGACCCCTAGCCACTAAAGGCCAGTCACACTTCCCTAGTCAGAGCAATCAAAAATATCTGTAAGGAGGTGGAGCAAGATGGCAGAATAGAAGGCTTCACTGATTGTCTCCCTCACAAGGACACCAATTTAACAACTGTATACACAGAAAAAAAACTTCATAAAATACAAAAATTGGGTGAGCCCTTACAGTACCCAGTGTTAAATTCATATCCCTGAAAGAGGTGTTGAAGAGGAAGAAAAACAGTCTTGAATCACTGATGTCACTCCTCCCCCACCCTCAGCACCCTTGGTGGCAGCAGCAGCAGCATCAGAATGTTGCGCAGATTATCTTTGGTGTTCGGGGAGGGAGAGAAGCAACTGTGAGGCATTGACCTAAGAAATGTCCTGTTGGAGCAGAAAGGAAAACCACACCAAACTCAGCTGACACTCGCCTGTGGAGAGACCATTTAAGCCAGCCCTAGCAAAAGAGGAATTACTAATCCTAGCAGTCAGAACTTGAGTTCCCACAAACCTCACCATCATGGGCTACAGTTCTCTGGGTCTCTAAGTAAACTTGAAAGGAAGTCTAAGCCCTAAGGACTGCAACACTTCAGTGAGTCCTAGTGCTAACCAGGTCAAGAGACAGTGATTTGGGGTGAGGAACGTAATCTACTGAGACACCAGCTAGGACAGCTAAGAAAGTGCTGTCATTACACCTCCCCTAACCCAAGGTTGCACAGCTCGTGGCTCAAAAAGAGATGCCTTCCTTCCACTTGAGGACAGGAGAAGGATGAGTAGGGAGGACTTTTTCTTGCATCTAAAATACCAGATCACAGCAGGAAACAGCACTGGACAGAGCCATGAGGACCCCATTCCATTCCCTACCTCCCAAATGACATTTCTAAACAGGCTGTGGGTTAGAAGGGAATTCACTGCCTTGAAGGGAAGGACCCAGACCTGGCAGCATTTATTACCTGTTAACTTAAGAGCACTTGGGCCCTGAATAACCAGCAGCAACATCCAGGTAATATGTAGAGGACCTTGGGTGAGCCACTAAGACTTTCTGGCTTCAGGTGAGAATGAGCACATTACCAGCTATGGTTGCTAAAGGGTGAAACTCCTGCTTGAGAGAAGCAGAAAGAGTAATAAGGGGGACTTTCTGTTGCTCCGTAAGTAGTAGCTTTGCACAGGAGGATAGAATACCAAGCAAACACTTGGTTTCCCCAATTTCAAAGCATGACAATTGGATAGCATTTCTGGAACTGCTCTGGGCCAGAGGGGAACCCAAGACACTGAGGGGTGAGCCCCAGGCCAGGTAGCATTCACCACAAGATGACTGAAGAGCCCTTGGGATTTAGGTGGTAGTCTACTATTATTCCCTGTGGCCTGTGGTCTCAAGAGCTATTTGGTGGGGATCTTTTGACTTTGGAAAGAGAGGGGGAGAGTGGGAAGGACTGCATCTTGTGGTTTGAGTGCCAAGTCAGCCACAATACAATAAAACACCAAGTATACTTCAAAATGTTTGACTAGTTCCTGACTCTCAGACAGCGACTCTGAACTCACCTAGAGCCTGGGGGAACTCATCATCCTGAATGGAAGAACACAGGTATAGAAAGCTTTGCAACCTGCTGATTGTAGAGCCCCAGGTTCTTGAGCAATCATAGACAGTAGCCAGGGAGCAGAGACACCAGGTCTTGAATGAGACCCAAAGCTGTGCTGGCTTCTGTTCTGACCCACTGCAGTCATAGTGGTGGTGCTTCTGTCACTATACTTCCAGCTTTATGTGGCTAAGAACATAGAGAGAAAGACTCCATTTGTTTGGGAGAAAGTAAGAGAAAAGAACAAGAGTCTCTCTCTGGTAATCCAGAGAATTCTTCTGGATCTTTTCTAAGACAATCAAGGCGGTACCTCTATGAGTCTGCAAGAACCACAGTGTAACTGGGCTTGGGAACCCTTTAAAGCAGATACAGCTTAGATTACAACAACCAGGTCTTTTCAAATATCAGGAAAGCCTTACCAAGATGGACAGATACCAATAAGCCCAGGCAATGAAGACTACAATATATGCATAACTCTTTAATGCCCAGACACCAAAGAACATCTACATCAACAACACCCAGGATAATGTGACCTAAGCTAATGTACTAAATAAGGTACCAGGGAACAATTCTGGAGAAGCATAGATATGTGATCTTTCAAAATAGATGTGTTGAGAAAACTCAAAGAAATTCAGGATAGAACAGAGAAGAAATTCACAATTATATTAGATAAATTTATAAAGAGATTGAAATAATTAATTAGCTAAGCAGAAATTCTGGAGCTGAAAAATGCAACTGGCATACTGAAGAATGCATTAGAGCCTTTGATACAGTTTGGCTGTGTTCCCACCCAAATCTTGTTTTCAACTGTAGCTTCCATAATTCCCACGTGTTGTGGGAGGGACCTGGTGGGAGACAATTAAATCATGGGGGCAGATTCCCCCATACTGTTCTCATGGTGGTGAATAAGTCTCACAAGGTCTAATAACTTTATAAGTGTTTTCCCTTTTTACTTGGCTCTCATTCTTTCTCATCTGGTACCATGTAAGACATGCCTTTGCCTCACCATGATTGTGAGGCCACCTCAGCCACATGGAACTGTGAGTTCATTAAACCTATTTTTATTTATAACTTACTCAGTCTCATGTATGTCTTTATCAATACTGTGAAAACACACTGATGCAGTAAATTGTTACCAGAAGTGGGGTGCTGCTGAAGAGATACCTGGAAATGTGGAAGTGACTGTGGAACTGGGTAACAGACAAAAGTTGAAACAGTTTGGAGGGCTCAGAAGACAGAAAAATGTAGGAAACTTTGGGTACTTGTTGAATGGCTTTGAAGAAAATGCTAATAATGATATGGACAAAGAAATCTGGACTGAGGTGGTCTCAGATGGTGATAAGGAATTTGTTGGGAACTGGAGTAAAGGTGACTCTTCCTATGTTTTTTTTTTTTTTTTTTTTTTTAATTTATTTATTATTATTATACTGTAAGTTGTAGGGTACATGTGCATAACGTGCAGGTTTGTTACATATGTATACTTGTGCCTTGTTGGTGTGCTGCACCCATCAACTCGTCATTTACATCAGGTATATCCCAATGCAATCCCTCCCCCTCCCCCCTCCCCATGATAGGCCCGGTGTGTGATGTTTTCCTTCCGAGTCAAGTGATGCTCATTGTTCAGTTCCCACCTATGAGTGAGAACATCTCACGGTGTTTGGTTTTCTGTTCTTGTGATGGTTTTGCTAAGAATGATGGATTCAGCTGCATCCATGTCCTACAAGGGCGCAAACTCATCCTTTTTATGGCTGCATAGTATTCCATGGTGTATATGTGCCACATTTTCTTAATCAATCTGTCACTGATGGACATTTGGGTTGATTCAAGTCTTTGCTATTGTGAATAGTGCTGCAATAGTATACGTGTGCATGTGTCTTTAGAAACAGCATAATTTATAATCAACACGGGTATATACCCAGTAATGGGATGGCTGGGTCATATGGTACATCTAGTTCTAGATCCTTGAGAATGTCATCATACTGTTTTTCCATAATGGTTGAACTAGTTTACAATCCCTGCTTTTTCTGTGTAAAAGTGTTCCTATTCTCCACATCCTCTCCAGCACCTGTTGTTTTCCTGACTTTTTAATGATCGCGTCTAACTGTGGTGTGAATGGTATCTCATTGTGGTTTGATTTGCATTTCTCCTGATGGCCAGTGATGATGAGCATTTTTTTCATGTGTCTGTTGGCTGTATGAATGTCTTCTTTTTGAGAAATGTCTATTCATATCCTTTGCCCACTTTTGATGGGGTTGTTTGTTTTTCTTGTAAATTTGTTTGAGTTCTTTGGCAGGTTCTGGATATTAGCCTTTGTCCAGATGAGTAGATTGCAAAAATTTTCTCCCATTCTATAGGTGCTATTCCCTCTGATAATCCAGATTCTTGCTATGCTGCTTTCTTCTTAATAAGATCCATTTGTCAATTTTGGCACTGCTGCCGTTGCTTTTGGTGTTTTAGACATGAGTGCTTTGCCCATGCCTATGTCCTGAATGGTACTACCTAGGTTTTCCTCTAGGATTTTTTATGGTATTGAGTCTAACATTTAAGTCTCTAATCCATCTTGAATTAATTACTAGGTATAAGGGTAAGGAAGGATCCATTTTCCAGCTTTCTACTTATGGCTAGCCAATTTTCCCAGCACCATTTATTAAATAGGAATCCTTTCCCATTTCTTGTTTCTCTCCAGGTTTGTCAAGATCAGATGGGTGCAGATGTGTGGTATTATTTCTGAGGACTCTGTTCTGTTCCATTGGTCTATATCTCTGTTTGGTACCAGTACCATGCTGTTTGGTTACTAGCCTTGTAGTATAGTTTGAAGTCAGGTAGCGTGATGCCTCCAGCTTTGTTCTTTGACTTAGGGATTGTCTTGGAATCACGGGGCTCTTTTGGTTCCATATGAACTTTAAAGCAGTTTTCAATTCTGTGAAGAAGCTTCATTGGTAACTTGATGGGGATGGCATTGAATCTATAAATTACCTTGGGCAGTATGGCCATTTTCCGCGATATTGATTCTTCTATTATCCATGAGCATGGTATGTTCTTCCATTTGTTTGTGTCCTCTTTTTATTTCACTGAGGCAGTGGTTGTAGTTCTCCTTGAAGGTCCTTTACATCCCTTGTAAGTTGGATTCCCTAGGTATTTGATTCTCTTTGGGCAATTGTGAATGGAGATTCATTCATGGTTGTAATGTTTGTGTCTGTTACTGAGGTGTATAAGAATGCTTGTGATTTTTGCACATTAATTTTGTATCCTGAGACTTTGCTGGGAGTTGCTTATCCCAGCTTAAGGAGATTTTGGGCTGAGACAATGTCATAGGGTTTTCTAAATATACAATCATGTCTCATCTGCAAACAGGGACGAGAGATTTGACTTCTTCTTCTTTTCCTAACTGAATACCCTGATTTCTTTCTCTTGCCTAATTGCCCTAGCCAGAACTTCCAACACTATGACGAATAGGAGTGGTGAGAGGGCGTACTATCTTGTGCCAGTGTTCAAGGGAATTTTTCCGGTTTTGCCCATTCAGTATGATGGTGGCTGTGGGTTTGTCATAAATAGCTCTTATTATTTTGAGAGTGCGTTCCATCAATACGGCGAGATTTATTGGCGTTTTTAGCATGAAGAGGCTGTTGAATTTTGTCAAAAGCCTTTTCTGCATCTGTGAATAACCATGTGGTTCTTGTCTTTGGTTCTGTTTATATGCTGGATTATGTTTATTGATTTCGCGAATGTTGAACCAGCCTTGCATCAGGGGTAAACCCACTTGATCATGGTGGATAAGCTTTTGATGTGTTGCTGAATCCGGTTTTACCAGTATATTTTTATTGAGAGTTTTGCATCGATGTTCATCGGGATATTGGTCTAAAATTCTCTTTTTGTTAATATCAGGCTTTGGTATCAGGATGATGTTGGCCTCATAAAATGAGTCAAGGGAGGATTCCTCTTTTTCCTATTAGTTGGAATAGTTTCAAGGAAGGAATGGTACCAACTCCTCCTTGTACCTCTGGTGGGAATTCAGCCTGAATGAATCCATCTGGTCCTGGACTTTTTTTGGTTGGTAGGCTGGTAATTGTTGCCTCGAACAAGTACCACTATTGAGATCTATTCAGGGGATTCAACTTCTTCCTGGTTTCCCAGTCTTGGAAAGTGTAGTGTCCAGGAAATTATCCATTTCAGCCACCACCAGATTTTCCAGTTTATTTAGTAGGGTTTTATAGTATTCAGTGGTAGTTTTGTATTTCTGTGGGGTCGGTGGTGATATCCCTTTATCATTTTTAGTGCGTCGATTTTGATTCTTCTCTCTTTTTGTTGCTATTAGTCTTGCTAGTGGTCTGTCAGATTTTGTTGGTCTTTAAAACCAACTCCTGGGATTCATTGATTTTTTGGAGGGTTTTGTCTCTATCTCCTTCAGTTCTGCTCTGATCTTGAATTATTTCTAGCCTTCTGCTAGCTTTCCAGATGTGTTTTGCTCTTGGCTTCTCTGAATTCTTTTTTAATTGCGTGTGAGTGTCAATTTAGATCTTTCACTGCTCTTGTGGGCATTTAGTGCTATAAATTTCCCTCTACACTTTTCTTTAAATGTGTCCCAGAGATTCTGGTATGTTGTATCTTTGTTCTCATTGGTTTCAAAGAACATCTTTATTTCTGCCAGCCCTGCATTTCGTTATGTGCCCAGTAGTCATTCCAAGGGAGCAAGGTTGTTCAGTTTCCACATGTGAACAGGCGGTTTTTGATTGGGTTTCTTAGTCCTGAGTTCTGGTTTGATTGCACTGTGGTCTGAGAGACAGTTGTAATAATTTCTGTTCTTGTACACATTTGCTGAGAGTGCTTCACTTCCAATTACGTGGTCAATTTTTGGAATAAATTTGATAAGCGGTGCTGAGAGAAAGAATGTATATTCTGTTGTTTGGGGTGGAGAGTTCTATATAAAGAGTCAAAGACCCATCAGTCTGCTGTATTCGGGGCCATCTCCTGCATGAAGACATACATAGGCTCAAAATAAAAGGGATGGAGGAAGATTTACCAAAGCAAAATGGAGAACAAAAAAAGCTGAGGTTGCAATACTGAGTCTCTGATAAAACAGACTTTAAACCATCAAAAATCAAAAGAGACAAAAGAAGGCATAGCCATAAATAGTGAGATCAATTAAGCAGGAAGAGGCAACTATCCCACAAATATATATGCACCAATACCAGGAGCACAGATTCATAAAGCAAGTCCTTAGAGACTTACAAAGAGACTTAGACTCCTATGTTTTAACATAGAGACTGGTGGCATTTTGCCACTGCTCTAGAGATTTGTGGAACTTCTAACTTGAGGGAGATGAGTTAGGATATCTAGCAGAATAAATTTCTAAGTAGCAAAGCATTCAAGAGATGACTTGGGTGCCATTAAAAACATTGAGTTTTAAAAGGGAAACAGCATAAAAGTTTGGAAAATTTGCAACCTGATGATGTGCTAGAAAAGAAAAATCCATTTTCTGAGGATAAATTCAAGCAGGCTGCAGATATTTGCATAAGTAATGAGGAGCCAAATGTTAATTGCCAAGACAATCAGGAAAATGTCTTCAGGGCATGTCAGAGACCTTTGTGGAAGCCCCTCCCATCACAGGCCCAAAGGCCTAGGAGGAAAAAATGGTTTCATGGGCTGGACCCTGGGTCCCCTTCTGTGTGCAGCCTAGGAACTTGATGCACTGCATCCCAGCCACTCCAGCCATGGCTAAAAGGGGCCAAGGTACACCTCAGGTCATGCTTTAGAGGGTGCAAGTCCCAAGTCTTGGCAGCTTCCATATAGTATTGAGCCTGTGGGTGCACAGAAGTAACAATTGAAGTTTGGGAACCTCCGCCTAGATTTCAAAGGATGTATGGAAATGCCTGGATGTCCAGGCAGAAGATTGCTACAGGGTCAAGGCCCTAATGGAAACCTCTGTTAGGGTGGTGCAGAAGGGAAATGTGGGATTGGAGCCCCACACAGAGTCCCCACTGGGGCACTGCTTAGCACAGCTGTAAAATGGGCCACCATCCTCCAGACTGCAGAATGGTAATTCCATCAACAGTTTGCACCATGCACCTGGAAAATGACCAACCCTCAACACAAGCCTGTGAAAGCAGCTGAGAGGGAGGCTGTACCCTGCAAAGCCACAGGGGTGGAACTGCCCAAGACCATGGGAAACCACTACTTGCATCAGCATGACCTGGATGTGAGACAGAGTCAAAGGAGATCATTTTGGAACTTTAAGACTCATAGGAAGGACTTGCCTTGTCTCAGATGAAACTTTGGACTGTGGACTTCTGAGTTAAGCTTAAATGAATTAAGACTTTGGAGATTTATTGGGAAGGTATGATTGGTTTGAAGTGTGAGGACATGAGATTTGGAAGGGGCCAGGGTGGAAAGATATGATTTGACTGTGTTCCCACCCAAGTTGCATCTTCAATTGTAGCTCCCATAATTCCCATTTTGTTGTGTGAGGAACCTCATGGAAGACAATTGAATCATGGGGGCAGTTTCCCCCATACCGTTTTTATGGTAGTGAATAGGTCTCACAAGATCTAATAATTTTATAATGGTTTCCCCTTTAACTTGGCTCTCTCATTCACTCTTGTCTGCTGTCATGTAAGATGTACCTTTTGCCTTCCACCATGATTATGAGGCCTCCCCAGCCACATGGAACTGTGAGTCTATTAACCCTCTTTTTATTTATAAATTGCCCAGTCTGAGGTATCTCTTTATCAGCAGTGTGAAAATGAACTAATACACCATTTAATAGCAGAAATGATAAAGTGGAAATATTAGTGGTATGGAAAAAGGCTATTTGAAAATACACAGGGCAAACCTAAGAGCTATTGCCCTTAAAGAGGAGGTAGAGAAAGAGATAAGGGTAGATAGTTTACGCAAAGAAATAATAATACAGAATGTCTCAAACTTAGAGAAAGACATCAATATCCAAATACAATAAGATTATAGAACATCAAGTAGATTTAATATAAGGAGGACTACCTCAGGTATTTAGTAATCAAACTCCCAAAGGTGAAAATAAAGAAAGGATTATAAAAGCAGCAAGACAAAAGAAACAACATGCAGTTGAACTTCAATACATCTGACAGCAGACTTTTAAGTGAAAACCTTACAGGCAAGGAGAGAGTGACATGACATATTTAAAGTGTTGAAGAAAAAAATAATATTTTAAAACGGCCGAATAG
The DNA here is from genome assembly GCF_008728515.1 of Papio anubis. Lineage (NCBI taxonomy): Eukaryota > Metazoa > Chordata > Mammalia > Primates > Cercopithecidae > Papio > Papio anubis. Next base: position 84,581,407 of record NC_044996.1, on the reverse strand, counting down.
GAACAGCTCCGATCTACAACTCCCAGTGTGAGCGACACAGAAGATGAGTGATTTCTGCATTTCCAACTGAAGTACCAGGTTCATCTCACTGGGGCTTGTCAAACAATGGGGGCAGGACAGCGGGTGCAGCCCACTGAATGTGAGCTGAAGCAGGGCAAGGCATTGCCTCACCCAGGAAGTGCAAGGAGTCAGGGAATTCCCTTTCCTAGCCAAAGGAAGTGGTGACAGGTGGCACCTGCAAAATTGGGTCACTGCCATCCTAATACTGCACTATTCCAATGGTCTTAGCAAACAGCACACAAGAAGATTATATCCCGCACCTGGCTCGGAGGGTCCCACACCCACGAATTCTGGCTCATTGCTAGCACAGCAGTCTGAGATCAAACTGCAAAGTGGCAGCAAGGCTGGGGAAGGGGCACCTGCCGTTGCTGAGGCTTGAGTAGGTAAACAAAGTGGCCTAGATGCTCGAACTGGGTGGAGCCCACCACAGCTCAAGGAGGCCTGCCTGCCTCTGTAGACTCCACCTCTGTGGGTAGGGCATAGCCAAACAAAAGGCAGCAAAAACCTCTGCACACTTAAATGTCTCTGTCTGACAGCTTTGAAGAGAGTAGCGGTTTTCCCAGTATGAAGTTTAAGATCTGAGAACGGATAGAATGCCTCTTCAAGTGGGTCCCTGATCCCCAAGTAGCCTAACTGGGAGGCACCCCTAAGTAGGGGCAGACTGACACCTCACATGTCCAGATGCCCCTCTGAAATGAAGCTTCCAGAGAAATAATCAGGCAGCAACATTTGTTGTTCAGTAATATTCACTGTTCTGCAGTATCCACTGCTGATACCCAGGCAAACAGAGTCTGGAGTGGACCTCCAGTAAATTCCAACAGACCTGTAGCTGAGGGTCCTGACTGCTGGAAGGAAAATTAACAAACAGAAAGGACATCCACACCAAAACCCCATCTGTACATCACCATCATCAAAGACCAAAGGTAGATAAAACCACAAAGATGGGGAGAAAGCAGTGCAGAAAACCTGAAAATTCTAAAAATCAGAGTGCCTCTCCCCTGCCAAAGGAATGCAGCTCCTCGCCAGCAACAGAACAAAGCTGGACAGAGAATGACTTTGATGAGTTGAGAGAAGAAGGCTTCAGTTGATCAAACTTCTCCAAGCTAAAGGACAAAGTTCAAACCCATCGCAAAGAAGCTAAAAACCTTGAAAAAAGATTAGACAAATGGCTAACTAGAATAACCAGTGTAAAGAAGTCCTTAAATGACCTGATGGAGCTGAAAACCATGGCACGAGAACTACGTGATGCGTGTATAAGCTTCAGTAGCTGATTCAATCAACCAGAAGAAAGGGTATCAGTGATTGAAGATCAAAAATGAAATGAAGTGAGAAGAGAAGTTTAGAGAAAAAAGAGTAAAAAGAAACGAAAAAAACCTTCAAGAAATATGGGACTATGTGAAAAGGCCAAATATACATCTGATTGGTGTAGCTGAAAGTAAGAGGGAGAATGGAACCTTGTTGGAAAATACTCTGCAGGATGTTATCCAGGAGAACTTCTCCAACCTAGCAAGGCAGGCCAACATTCAAATTAAGGAAATACAGAGAAAGCCACCAAAATGTGCCACAATAAGAGCAACTTCAAGACACATAATTGTCAGATTCACCAAAGTTGAAATGAAGGAAAAAATGATAAGGGCAGCCAGAGAGAAAGGTCTGGTTACCCACAAAAGGAAGCCCATCAGACTAACAGTGGATCTTTCAGCAGAAGCTCTACAAGCCAGAAGAGAGGAGGGACGAACATTCAACATTCTTAAAGAAAAGAATTTTCAACCCAGAATTTCATATCCAGCCAAACTAAGTTTCATAAGTGAAGGAGAAATAAAATCCTTTACAGACAAGCAAATGCTGAGAGATTTTGTCACCACCAGGCCTGCCCTAAAAGAGCTCCTGAAGGAAGCACTAAACATGGAAAGGAACAACCAGTAATAGCCACTGCAAAAGCATGCCAAATTGTAATGACCATCGATGCTAGGAAGAAACTGCATGAACTACCGAGCAAAATAAGCAGCTAACATCATAATGACGGGATCAAATTCACACACAAAAAAATTAAACTTAAGTGTAAATGGGCTAAATGGAGCAATTAAAAGACACAGACTAGCAAATTGGATAAAGAGTCAAGACCTATCAGTTTGCTGTATTCAGGAGACCCATCTCACATGCAGAGATACACATAGGCTCAAAATAAAGGGATGGAAGAAGATCTACCAAGCAAAAGCAAAACAAAAAAAAGGCAGGGGTTGCAATCCTAGTCTCTGATTAAACAGACTTTAAACCAACAAAAATCAAAAGAGACAAAGAAAGCCACTACATAATGGTAAAGGGATCAATTCAACAAGAAGAGCTAACTATCCTAAATACATATGCACCCAATACAGGAGCACCCAGATTCAGAAAGCAAGTCCTTAGAACCTACAAAGAGACTTAGACTCCCATGCAATAATAATGGGAGACTTTAACACCCCATTGTCAACATTAGACAGATCAACAAGACAGAAAATTAACAAGGATATCCAGGAATTGAACTCAACTCTGCACCAAGCGGACCTAATAGACATCTACAGAACTCTCCACCCCAAATCAACAGAATATACATTCTTCTCAGCACCACATCTCACTTATTACAAAATTGACCATATAATTGGAAGTAGAGCACTCCTCAGCAAATGTAAAAGAACAGAAATTACAACAAACTGTCTCTCAGGTCACACTGCAATCAAACTAGAACTCAGGATTAAGACACTCACTTAAAACTACTCGACTACATGGAAACTGAACAACCTGTTCTTGAATGACTACTGGGTACATAACGAAATCAAACCAGAAATAAAGATGTTCTTTGAAACCAATGAGAACAAAGACACAACATACCAGAATCTCTGGGACACATTTAAAGCAGTGTGCAGAGGGAAATTTATAGCACTAAATGCCCACAAGAGAAAGCAAGAAAGATCTAAAACTGACACCCTACCGTCACAATTAAAAGAACTAGAGAAGCAAGAGCAAACACATTCAAAAGCTAGCAGAAGGCAAGAAATAACTAAGATCAGAAGAGAACTGAAAGAGATAGAGACACAAAAATCCCTTCAAAAAATCAATGAATCCAGGAGCTGTTTTTTTGCAAAGATCAACACAATTGTTAGACCGCTAGCAAGAGTAGTAAAGAAGAAAAGAATGAAGAATCAAATAGACGCAATAACAAATGATAAAGAGGATATCACCACCAATCCCACAGAAATACAAACTACCGTCAGAGAATACTATAATCTCATCTATGCAAATAAACTAGAAAATCTAGAAGAAATGGATAAATTCCTGGACACATACACCCTCCCAAGACTAAACGAGGAAGAAGTTGAATCCATGAAAAGACCAATAACAGGCTCTGAAATTGAGGCAATATTTAACAGCCTACCAACCAAAAAAAATCCAGGACCAGACAGATTCACAGTCGAATCCTACTATTCAAATCAATAGAAAAAGAGGGAATCCTCCCTCACTCATTTTATGAGGCCAGCATCATCCTGATACCAAAAGCTGGAACAGTCACAACAAAAAAAGGGAATTTTAGACCAATATCCCTGATGAACATTGAAGCAAAATCCTCAGTAAAATACTGGCAAACTGAATCCAGCAGCACATCAAAAAGCTTATCCACCATGATCAAGTGGGCTTCATCCCTGGGATGCAAAGCTGGTTCAACATATGAAAATCAATAAATGTAATCCAGCATATAAACAGAACCAAAGACAAAAACCACATGATTATCTCAACAGATGCAGAAAAAGCCTTTGACAAAATGCAACAGCCCTTCATGCTAAAAACTCTCAATAAATTTGTTATTTATGGGATGTATGCCAAAATAATAGGAGCTATTTATGACAAAACCACAGCCAGTATCACACTGAATAGGCAAAAACTGGAAGCATTCCCTTTGAAAACTGGCACAAGATAGGATGCCCCCTCTCACCACTCCTATTCAACATAGTGCTGGAAGTTCTGGCCAGAGCAACTAGGCAGGAGAAAGAAATAAAGAGCATTCAATTAGGAAAAGAGGAAATCAAATTGTCTCTGTTTGCAAATGACATGATTGTATATTTAGAAAACCCCATCGTCTCAGCCCAAAATCTCCTTAAGCTGATAAGCACCTTCAGCAAAGTATCAGCATAGAAAATCAATGTGCAAAAACCACAAGCATTGTTATACACCAATAACAGACAAACAGAGAGCCAAATCATGAGTGAACTCCCATTCACAATTGCTTCAAAGAGAATAAATTACCTAGGAATCCAACCTACAATGGATGTGAAGGAACTCTTCAAGGAGAACTACAAACCACTGCTCAGTGAAATAAAAGAGGACACAAACAAATGGAAGAACACTCCATGCTCATGGATAGGAAAAATCAATACTATGAAAATGGCCATACTGCCCAAAGTAATTTATAAATTCAATGACATCCCCATCAAGCTACCAATGAATTTCTTCACAGAATTGGAAAAAACTACTTTAAGGTTAATATGGAACCAAAAAAGAGCCTGCATTGCCAAGACAATCCTAAGCCAAAAGAACAAAGTGGAGGCGTCATGCTACCTGACTTCAAACTATACCACAAGGCCACAGTAACCAAAACAGCATGGTACTTTTACCAAAACAGAGATATAGACCAATGGAACAGAACAGAGCCCTCAGAAATACCACACATCTACAACCATGAGATCTTTGACAAAACTGACAAAACAAAGCCATGGGGATAGGATTCCCTATTTAATAAATGGTGCTGAGAAAACTATCTAGCCATATGTAGAAAGCTGAAACTGGATCCCTTCCTTACACTTCATACAGAAATTAATTCAGGATGGTCTAAAGACTTAAATGTTAGACCTAAAACCATGAAATCCCTAGAAGAAAACCTAGGCAATGCCATTCAGGACATAGGCATGGACAAGGATGTCATGTCCAAAACACCAAAAACTATGGCAACAAAAGCTAAAATTGACAAATGGGACTTAATTAAACTAAAGAGCTTCTGCACAGCAAAAGAAACTACCATCAGAGTGAACAAGCAACCTACAGAATGGGAGAAAAAACATTAAAAAGGGGCAAAGGATATGAACAGACACTTCTCAAAAGAAGACATTTATACAGCCAACAGACACATGAAAAAATACTCATCATCACTGGCCATCAGAGAAATGCAAATCAAAACCATAATGAGATACCATCTCACACCAGTTAGAATGGCAATCATTAAAAAGTCAGGAAACAACAGGTGCTGGAGAGGATGTGGAGAAATAGGAACACTTTTACACTGTTGGTAGGTCTGTAAACTAGTTTAACCATTGTGGAAGACTGTGTGGCGATTCCTCAAGGATCTAGAACTAGATGTACCATATGACTCAGCCATCCCATTACTGGGTATACACCCAAAGGATTACAAATCATGCTGCTAGAAAGACACATGCACATGTATGTTTATTACGGCACTATTCACAATAGCAAAGACTTGGAACCAACCCAAATATCCATCAATGATATCCATCAATGATAGACTGGATTAAGAAAATGAGGCACATATACACCATGGAATACTTTGCAGCCATTAAAAGGGATGAGTTCATGTCCTTTGTAGGGACATAGATGAAGCTGGAAACCATCATTCTCAGCAAACTACTGCAAAGATAAAATACCAAACACCTCATGTTCTCACTCATAGGTGGGAATTGAACAATGAGAACACTTGGAAACAGGAAGGGGAACATCACACTCCAGGGCCTGTCGTGCCATGGGGGGATAGGGGAGGGATAGCATTAGGAGATATACCTAATGTAAATGACGAGTTAATGGATGCAGCACACCAACGTGGCACATATATACATATGTAACAATCCTGCAAGTTGTGCGCATGTACCCTAGAACTTAAAGTATAATAAAAAAAAGAAAAAATAATAATTATGCTACAATAGTGTATCTGGCAAAAATATCCATCCAACATGAAGAAGAAACAATTTTCCAGATAAATGAAAGCTCAGGGCTTTCATAAACATCAACTTGTCTGGAAAAAAAAAAAAAAAAGGTTAAAAGGGTACTTCAATCAGAAAACACAAAACATAAATGAGCAATAAGTAATCACCTGAAGATAAAAGAGTAAGTACTGATAATAGTACTTACCAGTAATCACTGGTAATAGTAAGTTCACATAAAAAACAGTATACTGTATTACTGTAACTGTGGTAAGTAAACTATTCCTATCCTAAATAAAAAGAATATTCAAGAAACCACTCAGAAATAATAACTACAAGTTTTTCAAGACATAGATAGTTCAAAAAGATATAAATAGTAACAAAAGAAAATTAAAAAGCAAGAGAACGAAGTTAATGTATAGAGTTTTTATTAGTTTTATTTCGCTTGTTTGTTTATATAAAAGTGTCAAGTCCTTACCACATAAAATTAATTCATTATAAAATAGTATTTGCAAGCCTCATGGTAACCTAAAACAAACAAAAAAATACAGTAGATACACAAAAATAAAAAGTAAGACACTAAATCATATCACATGAGAAAATCACCTTCCCTGAAAGATGACAGGAAGGAAAGAAAGAAGGAAAAGAAGACCACAAAACAACCAGAAAAAAAAAAAAAATGACAGGAGTAAATCTTTACTTATCAATAATTTCAGGGAATGTAAGTAAACTCTCCACTCAAAAGACATAGACTGAATGAAAAAAACAAGACCCATTGATCTGTGCCTACAAGATACACACTTTACTTATAAAGACACACATATACTAAAAATAAAGGGATAGAAAAATATTCCAGTTTAACAGAAGCCAAGGAAGTGCAGGAGTAACTACATTTATGTCACATAAAATAGATTTCAAGACAAAAACTATAAGACTAGCCAAAGAAGGTCATTATATAATGATAAATAGGTCAATTCAGCAAGAAGATATACTAGTTTTGAATATATAAGAACCCAATATTGGAGCACCCAGATACATAACGCAATTATTATTAGAACTAAAAAGAGTGATAGGCCCCAATACAGAAATAGCTGGAGTCTTCAAATTCCCACATTAAAAACTGGAGAGGTTCTATAGCAGAAGATCAACAAAGAAATATTAAAATTAATCTGCACTTGACTAGGTGCATTGCCTCATGCCTGTAATCTTAGCACTTTGGGGCACTGAGGAGGGCGGATTGCCTGAGCTTAGAAGTTTGAGACCAGCCTGGGCAACATGGTGAGACGTCATCTCTACTAAAATACAAAAAATTAGCCAGACAAGATGGCACACACCGATAGTACCAGCTACTCAGCAGGCTGAAGCACAAGAATTGCTTAAACCTGGGAGGGGGAGGTTGCAGTGAGCTGAAGTCACACCACTGCACTCCAGTCTGGGTGACAAAGTGAGACTCTGTCTCAAAATAATAGTAATAATAATAATTATTATTATTTTACACTATAGACCAAATGAATCTAATAGACATTTACAAAACATTTTATGCAACAACTACACAATACACAGTATTTTTCCCCAGCACATAATTTATTCTCAAGGATAAGCCATATGTTAGGTCTGAAACAAGTTTTAAAGCATTCAAAAATTGAAATAATATAAAGCATCTTATTTGGCCAAAATGGACTTAAAGTAGAAATTAAAAACAAGAAAAAAATTGGAAATTATACAAACACATGAAAATTAAATGGTGTGGTCCTGAATGATTAGTGGTCAATGAGGAAAACAAGAAAAAAATTTAAAAAAATTTTTCGAAACAATTGATAACAGAATGACAACACACCAAAACCTATGGGATACAACAAAGACAGTATTAAGAGGGAAGTTTATAGCTATAAGTGCTTACATCAAAAAGGAGAAAAGGCTACAAATAAACAACTTAATGATGCATCTTAAAGAAAAAGCAAAACAAGAGCAAACAATACCCAAAATTAGTAGAAGAAAAGAAATAATAAAGACCAGGGCAGAAATCAATGAAATTGAAATGAAGAAAATAATACAAAAGATCAATGAAACCAAAACTTGATTTTCTGAAAAGTTAAACAAACTTGACAAATTTTTAGCCAGAGTAAGAAAATAAGAGAGACACAAATAAATTATATCAAAAATAAAAAAGAGACATTACAACTGATGCTGCAGATGTTCAAAAGCCCATTAGTGGATACTGTGAGCAACTATATGCCAATAAATTAAAAAATCTAGGAGAAATGGACACATTCCTAGACACTTAAAACCTACCAAGATTAAACCAGGAAGAAATTCAAAACCTCAACAGAACAATAATCAGTAATGAGATTGAAGCCTTAATAGAAATTCTCCCAGTAAAGAAAAGCCCAGGATCTGATGGCTTCACTGCTGAATTCTTCCAAACATTAAAGAAATAATATCAATCTTACTCAAACCATTTCAAAAAATAGAGAAAAAAAGAAATACTTCCAAATTTATTCTACAAGGCCAGTATTACCCTGATACTAAAACCAGACAAAGACACATCAATAAAATAAAAACACAGACCAATATCTCTGATTAAAACTTACACAAAAATTCTTAACAAAATACTAGCAAGCTAAATTCAAAAACATTAGAAAAATTATTCTTCATGACAGAGGAAAGGTGGGGGATATGAGACAGGGCCGAACTGCAGCTCCCACTTGGATTGACAGAATACTGTGTAGAGACTCACACCATAGACTTTTGCTCCAGGAACCATGGCAGGACCATACCAGAAAAAGCAAAAGAAATCACAGATTCTTTGGAAGAAGCACCAGGCCACTGCAAATTCCATAAGACAGGCAAAAAACTGTACGCTCTCAAAGTACAAGGGAGAAAAACCTGCCTCTGAACACATGTCCTCACTGAGAAACCCGAAAATCCAGATTACAGAAGGAATTAACATTACTTACTGCTGAAACAGATTTAGCATGAAATATAAAAAAAAAAAAAATAGAAGCAGCAGTCGGAAGAGCCTTGTAGGCACTCCCATTCTCCTGCTCAATCTCAGGGAAGCCACCCCTGACTATACCTCACAGGAGCCCTCAGGGAAAACAACTGGCAGAATCTGGGGTGGAGGCGGGTCACAGGGTGAAAGATGCTTCCAATTTAACTTTTTAACGATTTTGACTGGGCACAAACTCTGTTGAGTAGAAGCTGGAGGCAAATGGGAACTGCTGCAGAAAGGAAAGCAGGAGTCACAGCTAATGTTGTGGGCAGATGGAAAAGGGCATGGGCTGAAATCAGTGCTTGCTTTCTCAGCAGGAAAACTTATGGCCTAAAGTTACATCTGAGTCCCACTCACAGGGTGCCTGGAGATAAACTTGGTGCTGACAGAAGGGCACAGCAAGACCGAGACTGGCCAGGTAAACTGGGTGGGAGCTGGGTGAGGCCTAAGGCTACCAGCTTTTCCTCACTTCCTTGGAGACATAGGCAACCATAATTCCCTCTGGAACATAACGTCATTGGTTCAAGAATCACCCACCATCCCCTACAGTGGCTTTGGTAAGCCCCACTCAAGGAGACTCTGAGCTTAGACCCACCTAACTCTGCCCCTACCTGATGGTATTTCTTTACCCACTTCAGAAGCCCATAACAAAAGACGTAAACTCTTGGGTGCTTTATGACCCCACTCATTGCCTGAGAAACCCAAATACTTATCCTGACCAATGTAGGGCAAGCTTATATCCATCTTCTACTATGACAGCTGCTGCTCTCTTGAAAGTGCTACCTCTGGCTGGAGGCCAAACAGCTCAAGACATTACAGCACTCATGACAAGATAACCTTGCTCCCAAGAAGGAGAAAACAACAGCTAATTTTACTTCTTTCAACATCCTGGCTAACCAGTGGTCCTGAGTCTGTCCACATGACAATTCACTGCTAGTATAACCAGCATTTGAGAAGTCCAGCACACTAAATTTATCTGCAACCAAAGACTCTCACAGAGTCTAATTCACTCCCCTGCCACCTCCACCAGAACAGGTGCTGGTATCCACACCTGGGAAACCTGAAGATGGAACAAATCGCAGGAGTCTTTGCAGACATTCCCCAGCACCAACCCAGAGCCTGGTAGCCCTGCTAGGTGGCTAGACCCAGAAGAACAATAACAATCACTGCAGTCTGGCTCTCAGGAAGCCCCATCCCTAGGGGAAGGAGGAGTGCACCACATCAAAGGATCACCCTGTGAAATGACAATATCTAAACAACAGCACTTGAGTTCCAGATTTCTCCATCAAAATAGTCTACCCAAATGAGCAGGAATCAGAAAAGTAATTCTGATAATATGACAGAACAAGGTTCTATAACACCCCCCAAAAACCTCACTAGCTCTGCAGCAATAGACTCAAACCAAGAAGAAATCTGAACTGCCAGATAAAGAATTCAGAAGGTTGATTATTAAGCTACTAAAGGAGACACCAGAGAGAGGTGAAGATCAACTTAAAGAAATTTGAAAAAAAAAAAAAATCAGAATGTGGATAAGAAATGCTCCAGAGAAATAGACATCATAAAGAAAAAACAATCACAACTTCTGGAAATGAAAGACACACTTAGAGAAATGCAAAATGCATAGGAACATTTCAACAATAGAATCAAGCAAGTAGAAGAAAAAACGTCAGAGCCCAAAAACAAGAATTTCAAACTAACTCAACCAGGCAAAGTCAAGAAAGAATCAAATAAATTGAACAAAGCCTTGAAGAAATTTGGAATTATGTTAATCAGATAAACTTAAGAATAATTGGTGTTCCTGAGGAAGAAGAGTAATCTAAAAGCTTAGAAACATATTTGAGGCAAAAATTGAGGAAAATGTGTCAGGTATCACTAGAGATCTAGACATTCAAATACAAGAAGCTCAAAGAACACCTGGGAAATTCTTCACAAAAAGGTCATCCCCTAAGCACACAATTATTGGGTTATCTAAAGTCAAGACAAAGGAATAAATCTTAAGAGATATGAGGCAAAAAAATATCAGGTACCCTATAAAGGAAAACCTATCATATTTGCAGCAGATTTCTCAGCAGAAACCTTAAAACCCAAAAGGGATAAGGGTTCTATCTTTAGCCTCCTCAAACAAAATAATTGCCAACCAAGAATTTTGTATCCATCAAAACTAAGTTTCATAAATGAAGGAGAGATAGTCTTTTTTCAGATAAACAAATGCTGAGAGAATTCACCACTACCATGGCAGCACTAAAAAAAAAAAAAAATGAGTTCTAAATCTTGAAACAAAACCTCAAGACACATCAAAATAGAACGTCCTCAAAGTATAAATATTATGGGGCCTTTATAATAATAACAAAATAAAAAGAAACACAAGATACTCAAACAAGTGGCATGATGAATAAAACAATACCTCACATCTCAATAATAACATTGAACGTAAATGGCTCAAATGCTCCTCTTAGGAGATACAAAATTGTAGAATGAATAAAAATCCACCAAATGAGTATCTTGCTGTTTTCAAGAGACTCATCTAATAAATAAGGGCTTGAATAAACTTAAGGTAAAGGGGTGGAAAAAGACATTCCATGCAAACGGAAACCAAAAGCAAGCAGGAGTAACTATTCTTCAACGAAACAGACTTCAAGCAACAGCAGTTAAAAAAGACAAAGAGAGCCATTATATAATAATAAAAGGAATAGTCCAGCATGAAAATACAATTCTAAATATATATACACCTAACATGGGAGCTCCCAAATTTATAAAACAATTATTATGGGGGTGGCTGGCAAGACGGCTGAATAGGAACAACCCTGGGCTGCAGCTCCCAGCAAGATCAATGAAGAAGATGAGTGATTTCTGCATTTCCAACTGAGGTACAGGGCTCATTGGGGCTGGTTAGACAGTGGGTTCAGCCCAGGTAAGGTAAACAGAAGCAGGGTGGGGTGTCACCTAACCTGAGAAGCACAAGGGGTCAGGGAACTCCCTCCCTTAGCCAAGTGAAGCCCTGAGGGACTGTGCCCTCTGGCCCACATTCTATGCTTTTCCCAAGGTCTTTGCAACCCACACACCAGGAGATTCCCTCGGGTGTCTACACCACCAGGGCCCTGGGTTTCAAGCACAAAACTAGATAGTCATTTGGGCAGACACCAAGTTAGCTATAGGAGATTTTTTCATCCCCCAGTGGTGCTTGGAATGCCAGCAAGACAGAACCATTCACTCCCCTAGAAGGGGCTGAACCCAGAGAGCCAAGTAGTCTAGCTCAGTGGATCCCATCCACAAGGAGACTAGAAAGCTAAGATCCAATGGCTTGAAATTCTCACTGAAGTCGACCTGGGACACTTCAGCTTGGTGGGCTAGGGGCATAGCCATTACTGAGGCTTGAGTAGGCGATTTTCCCCTCACAGTGTAAACAGAGCTACCGGGAAGTTTGAACTGGGAGAAGCCCACCTCAGCTCTGCAAAGCCGTTATAGCCAGACTGCCTCTTTAGATTCCTCCTCTCTAGGCAGGGCATCTCTGAAAGAAAGGAAGAAGCCCCAGTCAGGGCTTTATAGATAAAATGCCCATCTCCCTGGGATAGAGCACCAGAGGGAAGGAGTGGCTGGGGACACAGCTTTAGCTGATTTAAACATTCCTGCCTGCTGGCTCTGAAGACAGCAGTGGATCTCCCACTACAGAGCTGGAGCTCTGCTAAGGGACAGACTGCCTCCTCAAGTGGGTCCCTCACTCCCGTGCCTCCTGACTGGGAGTCATCTCCCAGCAGACACCTAATACAGGAGAGCTCCAGCTGGCATCTGGTGGGTGCCTCCCAGGATGAAACTTCCAGAGAAAGTAACAAGCAGCAATCTTTGCTCTTCTGCAGCCTCCACTGGTGATACCCAGGAAAACAGTGTCTGGAGTGGACCTCTAGCAAACTGCAGCAGACCTGCAGCAGAGGGCCCTGACTGTTAGAAAGAAAACTAACAAACAGAAAAAAAAAATCAACATAAACAAAATAGACATCCACACAGAAACCCCATCCAAAGGTCACCAACATCAAAGACCAGAGGTAGATAAATCCAGGAAGATGAGGAAAAGCCAGTGCAAAAAGACTGAAATTTGCAAAAACCAAAACACTTCTTCACCTCCAAAAGATCAGAACTCCTCGCTAGCAAAAGAACAAAACTTGACAGAGAATGAGTTTGATGAATTGACAGGAGTAGGTTTCAGAACAGGGGTAACACCAAACTCCCCCAAGCTAAAGGAGCACGTTCTAACTCAATGGAAGGAAACTAAGAACCTTGAAAAAAGGTAAGAGGAATTGCTAACTAGAAGAACCAGTTTAGAGAAGAACATAAATGACCTGATGGAGCTGAAAAACACAGCACGAGAACCTTGTGAAGCATACAAGGAAGAATAGCTGAATCGATCAAGAGGAAGAAAGGATATCAGAGATTGAAGATCAACTTAATGAAATAAAACATGAAGACAAGATTAGACAAAAAAAGAAATAAAAAAAAGAATAAAACCTACAAGTAATATGGAACTATTTGAAAGGACCAAACCTACGTTTCATTGCTGTACTTGAAAGTGACAGGGAGATTGACACCACATTGGAAAACACTCTTCAGGATACTATCCAGGAGAACTTCCTTAACCAAGTAAGACAGGCCAACATTCAAATTCAGGAAGCACAGAGAACACCACAAAGATACTTCTCAAAAAGAACAACCCCAAGAAACATAATTGTCAGATTCACCAAGGATGAAATGAAGGAGAAAATGTTAAGGGCAGACAGAAAGGTCGGGTTATCCACAAAAAGAAGTCCATCAGACAAACAGCGGATCTCTCTCAAGAAATCCTACAAACCAGAAGAGAGTGGGAGCCAATATTCAAAATTTTAAAGAAAGGAATTGTCATCCCAGAATTTCATATCCAGCCAAAATAAACTTCATAAGCAAAGAAGAAATAAAACCCTTTACACACAAGAAAATTCTGAGAGATTTTGTCACCACCACATCTACCTTACAAGAGATCCTGAAGAAAAACACTAAACATAGAAAGGAAAAACTGGTAGCAGCCACCGCAAAAAGATACCAAATTGTAAAGACCATAGACACTATGAAGAAACTACATCACTTAACAGGCAAAATAATCAGCTAGCATCATAATGACAGGATCAAATTCACACATAACAAGATTAACCTTAAATATAAATTGGCTAATTGCCCCAATTGAAAGACTCAGAGTGGCAAATTGGATAAACAGTCAATACCCATCAATGTGCTGTATTCAGGAGACCAATCTCATGTGCAAAGACACACATAGGCTCAAAATAAAGGGATGGAGGAAGATTTACCAAGCAAGTGGAGAGCAAAACAAAGTCAGTGTTGCAATCCTAGTCTCTAATAAAACAGACTTTAAATCAACAAAGATCAAAAAAGACAAAGAAGGGTGTTACATAATGGTAATGAGATCAATGCTTCAAGAAGAGCTAACTATTCTAAATATAAATGCACCCGATACAGGAGCTCCCAGATTCATAAAGCAAATTCTTAGAGACCGACAAAGAGACTTACATTCCCACACAATAGTAATGGGAGATTTTAACACCCCACTGTCAATATTAGACAGATAAACGAGACAGAAAATTAACAAGGATATTCAGGACTTGAACTCAGCTCTGGACCAAGCAGACTTAATGGACATCTACAGAACTCTCCACCCCAAATCAACAAAATATACATTCTTCTTAGCACCACTTCTCACTTATTCTAAAAATTGACCACATAATTGGAAGTAAAACACCCCTCAGCCAATGCCAAAGAACAGAAATCATAACAGTCTCTCAGACCACAGTGCAATGAAATTAGAACTCAGGATTAAGAAACTCACTCAAAACTGCAAAACTACATGGAGACTGATCAACATGCTCCTGCACGACTACTGGGTAAACAATATTAAGGCGGAAATAAAGTTCTTTGAAACAAACGAGAATAAAGGTATAATGTACCAGAATCTCTGGGACACATGTAAAGCAGTATTTAGAAAAAAATTATTAGCACTAAATGCCCACAGGAGAAAGCAGGAAAGATCCAAAATAAACACCCTAACATCACAATTAAAAGAACTAGAGAAGCAAGAGTAAACAAATTCAAACGCTATCAGAAGACAAGAAATAACTAAGATCAGAGCAGAACTGAAGGAGATGGAGACACCAAAACCCTTAAAAAAATCAATGAATCTAGGAGCTTTTTTTTTTTTTTTTTTTTAAGATTAACAAAATAGACCTCTAGGCAGACTAATAAAGAAGAAAAGAGAGAAGAATCAAATAGACACAACAAAAAATGATAAAGGGGATATAACCACTGATTCCACAGAAATACAAAGTACCCTCAGAGAATACCATAAAAACGTCTATGCAAATAAACAAGAAAATCTAGAAGAAATGGATGAATTCCTGGACACATATACCCTACCAAGACTAAACCAGGAAGAAGAAAACTCCCTGAATATACCAGTAACAAGTTATAAAATTGAGGCAGTAGTTAATAGCCTAGCAACCAAAAACAAAGCACAGAAGCAGACGTATTCACAGCCGAATTCTAACAGAGGGACAAAGAGGAGCTGGTACCATTCCTTCTGAAACTATTCCAAACAATAGACAAAAAGGGAATCCTCCCTAACTCATTTTTTGAGGCAAGCATCATCCTAAAAAACCTGGCAGAGACACAACAACAACAACAACAACAACAACAAAATTTCAGGCCAATATCCCTGAAGAATATTGATGCAGAAATGATTAATAAAGTACTGGCAAACTGAATCCAACAGCACATCAAAAAGCTTATCCACCACGATTAAGTTGGCTTCATCCCTGGGATGCAAGACTGGTTTAATGTACGCAAATCAAAAAGTGGAATCTGTAACATAAACATAACAAATTACAAAAACCACATGATTATCTAAATAGATGCAGAAAAGGCCTTCGATAAAATTCAACACCCTTTCATGCTTAAAACATTCAATAAACTAGATATTGACGGAACATATCTCAAAATAATAAAAGCTATTTATGACAAACCTACATTATACTAAATGGGCAAAAGCTGGAAGCATTCTCTTTGAAAACCAGCATAAGACAAGGATGCCCTCTCTTACCCCTCCTGTTCAACATAGTACTGGAAGTTCTGGCCAGGGAAATCAGGAAAGAAAAAGAAATTAAAGGTATTCAGATAGAAAGAAAGAAGTCAAATTGTCTCTTTTTGCAGATTACATGATTGTATATTTAGAAAACCCCATTGTCTCAGCCCAAAATCTCCTTAAGCTGATAAGCAACTTCAGCAAAGCTCAAGACACAAAATCAATGTGCAAAAATCACAAGCATTCCTACACACTAATAATAGAAAAACAGAGAGCCAAATCATGAGTGAACTCCCATTCACAATTGGTGCAAAGAGAATAATTACATAGAAATCCAGCTACAAACGGATGTGAAGGAACTCTTCAAAGAGAACTACAAACTTCTGCTCAAGGAAATAAGAGAGGACACAAACAAATGGAACAATATTTTATGTTCATGGATAGGAAGAATCAATATCATGAAAATGGCCATACTGCCCAAAGTAATTTATAGATTCAATACTATTCCCATCAAGCTACCACTGATTTTCTTCACAGAACAAGAAAAAACCATTGTAAATTTCAAACGGAACAACAACAACAAAAAAACTAATATAGACAAGACAATCCTAAGCAAAAAGAACAAAGCTGGAGGCATCATGCTACCTGACTTCAAATTATACTACAAGGCTACAATAACCAAAACAGCATGGTACTGGTACCAAAACAGATATATAAACCAATGGAACAGAATAGAGACCTCAGAAATAATGCCACACATCCACAAGCATCTGATCTTTGACAAGCCTGACACAAACAAGCAATGAGAAATGGATATCCTATTTAATAAATGGTGTTGGAAAACTGGCTAGTCATATGCAGAAAACTGAAACTGAACCCCTTCCTTACAGGTCTTACAAAAATTAACCCATGATGTATTAAAGACTTATACGTAATTCCTAAAACCATAAAAACCCTAGAAGAAAACCTAGGCAATACCATTCAGGACACATACATGGGCAAAGACTTCATGACTAAAACACTAAAAGCAATAACAACAAAAGCCAAAATTGACAAATGGGATCTAATTAAAATAAAGAACTTCTGCATAGCAAAAGAAAGTACCATCAGAGTGAACAGGCAACCTACAGAATGGGAGAAAATCTTTGCAATCTATCCATCTGACAAAGGGCTAATATCCAGAATCTACAAAGAATTTAAATAAATGTATAAGAAAAAAACAAACAACCCCATCAAAAAGTGGGCAAAGGATATGAACAGACACTTCTCAAAAGAAGACATTTATGCAGCCAATGAACATATGAAAAAGAACTCATCATCACTGTTTATTAGATAAATGCAAATCAAAACCACAATGAGATACCATCTTGGGCCAGTTAGAATGGTGATCATTAAAAAGTATGGGAACAACAGATGCTTGAGAGGATGTGGAGAAATAGGAATGTGTTTACACTGTTGGTGGAAGTGTAAATTAGTTCAACCATTATGGAAGACAGTGTGGTGATTTCTCAAGGATCTAGAACCAGAAACACCATTCAACCCAGCAATCCCATTACTGGGTATATACCCAAATGTTTATAAATCATTCTACTATAAAGACACATGCACACATATGTTTATTGCAACACTGTTCACAAAGGCAAAGATTTGGAAACAACCCAAATCCCCATCAATGATAGACTGGATAAAGAAAATGTGGCACATATACACCTTGGAATTCTATGCATCCATAAAATTGGATGAGTTCATGTCCTTTGCAGAGACATGGATGAAGCTGGAAACCATCATTCTCAGCAAACTAACACAGGAACAGAAAACCAAACACCACATGTTCCCATTCATAAGTAAAAGTTGAACAATGAAAACACATGGATAAAGGGAGGAGAACATCACACACTGGGGCCTGTTGGACGGTGGAGGTGGGGGGGGCTAGGGGAGGGCCAACATTAGAAGAAACCCCTAATGTAAATCACGGGTTGATGGGTGCACCAAACCACCATGGCATGTGTATACCTATGTAACACACCTGCATATTCTGCACATGAATCCCAGAACTAAACATATAATAAAAATTATTACTAGACATAAGAAACGAGATAGATGACAACACAATATTGTGGGGGAATTCAATACACCACAGACAGCACTTGACAGGTAATCAGAACAGAAAGTCAAAAGGAAACAGTAGACTTAAACTCTACCCTAGAACAAATAAACTTAACAGATACACAGAACATTCTAACCCCAAACTGCAGAATATACATTTTCTTTTTCATCAGCACATAGAGCACTCTCCAAGACAGATCACTTTGTAGACCACAAAAGAAGTCTCAATAAATTGAAGAAAATCAAAATTATATCAAGTACCTCTCAGATCATAGTGTAATAAAACTGGAAATTAAATACAAAAGAAAACCTCAAAACTACAGAAGTAAATGGAAGTTAATTAATCTGTTCCTGACTCATCTTTGGGTCAACAATGAAATCATGATGGAAATTAAAATATTATACGAACTGAATCATAATAGTGACCCAACTTATCAAAATCTCTGGAATATAGCAAATGCAGTGCGAAGAGGAAAGTGTATAGCACTAATTGCCCACATCAAAAAGTTGGAAAGAGCAAAAAGAGATAATCTAAGATCATATATCAAGGAGCTAGAGAAAAAAGAACCAACCAAACTCAAACCTAAGAGAAGAAAAAAAAAAAAAGTCACAGCAGAACTAAGTGAAATTGAAACAAAAATCTACAAAAGATAAAACAAAAACTGGTTCTTTGAAAATATAAACACAATTGATACACCACTAGTGAGCTTAACCATCAAAATAAAGAGAGAAGATCCAAATAAACTCAATTAGAAACAAAATACGAGATATTACAACTGATACCACAGAAATACAAAAGATTATTCAAGGCTACTATGAACACCTTTATGCAAAAAAACTAGAAAATCTAGAGAAGATAGATAAATTCCTGGAACTATACAACCCACCTTGATTAAATCAGGAAGAAATTGGAACACTGAACAGACCAATGAATAGTGAGATTAAATCAGTAATTTAAAAAATGCCAATAAAAAAGTTCAGAACCAGATGGATTCACAGCTGAATTCTATCAGACCTTCAAAGAAGAATTCGCGCCAATCTTACTGAAACTACCCCAAAAGCTACAGAAAAAATCAAACCCCTCTAAATCATTTCATGAAGCCAGTATCATTCTAATGCAAAAAGCAGGAAAGGACATGACCAAAAACAACAACAACAACAAAAACTACAGATCAATACCCTTGATAAACATAGATGCAAAAATCCTCAACAAAATGCTAGCTAACCAAATCCAACAGCATATTAAAAAGATAATACACCACAATCAGGTGGGTTTCATAGCGGGGATGCAGGGGTGGTCTAACATATGCAAGTCAATAAACATTATACATCACATAAACAGAATTAAAAACAAAAATTGTATGGTTATCTCAGTAGATGTCCAAAAGCATTTGACAAAATCCTTTATGATTAAAACCCTTAGAAAGATCTGCATAGAAAGGACATACCTCAACTTAATAAAAGCCATCAATAAAAAATCCACAGCCAACATTATACTAAATGGGGAAACATTAAAAGCATTCCCCCTGAGAACTAGAACAATATAATGATGTCCACTTTTACTACTTCTATTCAACATAATACTGGAAATCTTAGCCAGAGCAATCAGGCAAGGTAAAGAAATAAAGGGCATCCAAGTTGGCAAAGAGGAAGTCAAACTGTTGCTGTTCACTGATGATATGATTATATACCTAGAAAATCCACAAGACACATCTAAAAAGTTTATAGGTCTGATGAATGAATTCAGTAGTCAGGATACAAAATCAATGTACACAGATCAGTAGCACTTCTATACACCGACAACCAACCACCAAGCTGAGAATCAAATCAGGAACTCAACCACTTTTACAACAGCTGCAAATACATATGTATATATACACACACACTTAAGAATATACCTAATTAAGGAGATGAATGATCTCTACAAGGAAACTTACAAAACACTGCTGAAAGAAATCATAAATGACAGAAACAAATGGAAACACATCCCATGATCATGTATGGGTAGAATCAATTAGGGTAGAATGTATGGGTAGAGTCAATATCGTAAAAATGACAATACCGCCAGAGGCAATGAACAATTTCAATGAAATTCCCATCAATATACCATTATCATTCTTCACAGAAATAGAAAAAACAATTCTAAAGTTCAGATGAAAGAAAAAGAGAGCCTGAATTACCATAACAAGATAAAACAAAAGAAACAAATCTGAAGCCATCACATGTCCTGACTTCAAACTATACAAGGCTATAGTTACCAATACAACACGGTACTGGTATAAAAATAGATACATAGACCAATAGAATAGAATAGAGAACCCAGAAATAAAGCCAAATACTACAGCAAACTGATTACTGACAAAACAAGCAAAAACATAAAGTGGAGAAAGGCCACCCTTTTCAACAAATGGTGCTGGAATAACTGGCGAGCAACATGTAGAAGAATGAAGCTGTATTCTGATCTCTTAGCTTATACAAAAGTCAACCAAAATCTCAGAAATCACCACTAAAGAACTTATTCATCTAACCAAACACCACCTGTTCCCCAAAAACCTATTAAAATAAAAAAATAGTATTCCATGGTGTATATGTGCTACATTTTTCTTAATCAGTCTGCACTAGTGATGGACATTTGGGTTGATTCAAGTCTTGCTTTATTGTGAATAGTGCTGCAATAAACATATGTGTGCATGACATAGCATGATTCCTAATCCTTTGGGAATACTGCCAAATGGGATGGCTGGGTCATATGGTACTTCTACTTTAAAGATCCTTGAGAGGAATCGCCATACTATTTTCCATAATGGTTGAACTAGTTCCACAATCCACCAACAGTGTAAAAGTGTTCCTATTTCTCCACATCCTCCAGCACCTGTTGAAAACTTTAAATAGTTGCCATTTCTAACTGGTGTGAGATGGGTATCTCATTGTGGTTTTGATTTGCAGCCCATTAAAAAGGATGAGTTCGTGTCGCTGTAGGGACATGGATGCAGCTGGAAACCGTCATTCTTAACCAAGAGCTATCACTGGAACAGAAAACCAAACATGTTCTCACTCATAGGTGGGAACTGAACAATGAGATCCATGGACTTGGGAGAGGGGAACATCACACACGGGGCCTATCATGGGAGGAAGGGGGACGGGGGAGGAAGGAGGGTTGCACTGGGGTTGCATACCTGATGTAAATGGCGACTTGATGGGTGCTGTGAGTTGATGGGTGCAACACACCAACATAGCACAAGTGTATATGGCAACAAACCTGCGTTATGCATGTACCCTAGAACTTAAAGTATAATAATAAATAAGCCAAATAAATAATTGAAAAAAAAAAAAATAAAAATAAAATAAAAAATAAAAATAGAAAAATAAAGTGGAAATTTGAGACAAGATGGCGAATAGGGAACAGCTCAGTCTCCAGCTCCCAGCTGGCGACACAGAAGACTGGTGATTTCTGCGGCTCAGCTGGGAGTACTGGGTTCATCTCACTGGGGAGTGCCCGGGGCCGATCAGTGCTGGTCAGCTGCTGCAGCCCGACCAGCAGAGCTAGCAGAGAAACAGAGTGAGGCATCACCACCTCACCTGGGAGGCAAGGGAAGGGAATCCCTTTTCCTAGCCAGGGGAACTGAGACACACAGCACCTGGAAGTGATTTGAAAGCCACCCCAATGCTGCGCTTTTGAAGCAAACGGGCACCGGGGATCGCCAATGTCCCACACACCTGGCCAGAGGTCCCACACCCTGGAGGCTACCTCATTACTTAGCACAGCAGTCTGTGATCTACCAACAAGGCAGCAGGCTGGGGAGAGCGCCGCCATTGCTGAGGAAGCAAAGTAAGGTAAGCTAGCTGCTGGGAAGCTCGAACTGGGTGAATGCAGCTATCAAGAAACCTACCTGTCTGTAGACTCCACCTGCAGGACAGGGGCCCAGTAAGAGAATAACAAGCGGAGCGGAATCCTCTGCAGGCCTTAAGCGACTCTGTGGCGACAGCTTTGAAGAGCAGTGGATCTACCAACACGGAGTTTGAGATCTGAGAGGACAGACTCCCTGCTCAAGTGGGTCCCTGACTAGGTAGCCTAACTGGGAAACGTCCCACTAGGGGTGATGCAGGCACCCCACACACCTCACAGGGTGGAGTACACCCCTGAGAGCTTCCAACAAGAATCAGACAGGGTACACTAAGCTGTTCAGCAATATTCTATCTTCTACAGCCTCTGCTGCTGATACCCAGGCAAACAGGGTCTGGGTGGACATCAAGCAATCTCCAACAGACCTACAGCTAGAGGTCCTGACTGTTAGAAGGAAAACTATCAAACAGGAAGGACACCTAGACCAAAACCCCATCAGTACATCACATCATCCAAGACCAGAGGCAGATGAAACCACAAAGATGGGGAAAAAGCAGGGCAGAAAAGCTGGAAATTCAAAAATAGGCATCTCCCCGGCAAGGGCTAGCTCATCGCGAACATGGTCCATAGACCGAATAACTGTGAGGATAAGGAAGAAGAAGGCTTTGATCCGTCAATTTCTCAGAGCTAAAGGAGGATACGTACCGACTTCACAAAGAAACTAAAATCTTGAAAAAATTCACGGAAGAATTGATGAAAACAAATCGTTAATGCAGAGAGAAGATCTCGCCGAAATGAAAAAGATAAAACCATGACCTGAAAATACGTAATAAATGCAAAAACTGGCTAACCGACTTCGATCAACTGGAAGAAAAATTATCAGCGATTGAGGGATCAAATGAATGAAATGAAGCGAGAAAAGAAAACAAAAGTCGAAATACAGAAATTATGGGATTAATAAAGACAAATCGTCTGGTCGAGGTGCCTGAAAGGAGGGAAAATGGAACCAAGTTGGAAAACACTCTTCAGGATATCATCGGAGAACTTCCCTTCATTGGGAGCAGGCCAACATTCAAATCGAAATACAGAGAAGCATACAAGATACTCCTCGAGGAAGAATAACTCAAGACACATAATTGCCAGATTCACCAAAGTTGAAATGAAAGGAAAAAATCTTAGGGCAGCCAGAGAGAAGGTCAGTTTTACCCCACAAAGGGAAGCCCATCGAGACTAACAGCAGATCTCGGCAGAAACTCTCAAGCCAAGAAGGGCACGAGGTTGTCTTCAACATTCTTAAAGAAAGAATTTCGACCGAAATTTCATATCAATAAACTAAGTTTCATAAGTGGAAAGGGAGAAATAAAATCCTTTACAGATAAGCAAATGTAGAGATTTTTCTCACCAATAGGCCTGCCTTACAAGACACCCTGAAGGAAGCACTAAACATGGAAAGGAACAACCGATGCACCAGCCATTGCAAAACATGCCAAAATCTTAAAGACCATCGAGGCTGAGAAGAAACTGCATCAATAACGAGCAAAATAACCAGTTAAATATCATAATGGCGGGATCAAGTTCACGCATCACAATAACTTATGAAATGTAAAGTGATAAATGCTCCAGTGAAAGACACAGACTGGCAAGCTGGATGAGGTGAACCCATCAGTCTGCTGTATTCAGGAGACCCACTCTCACATACAGAGACATACATAAGGCTCAAATATAAAGGGATGGAGGAGAAGGTTACCAAGCAAATGGAGACAAAAAAGCGGGGGTTGCAATGCTAGTCTCTGATAAAACGGACTTTAAAGCATCAAATCAAAGACAAAACCTTCGACCATAATGGTAAAAAGGATCAGTTCAACAGGAAAAACTAACTATCTAAATATATGCATTTTTAATACAAGAGCACCCAGATTCATAAAGCAAGTCCTTAGAGACTTGCAGGCTTAGACTCCATAAAATAATGGCCAGGAGACTGTACCACTGTCAACATTAGACAGATCAGCGAGACAGAAGTTAACAAGGATGTCAGGAATTGACTCATCTCTGCAGCAAGCAGACCTAATGAACATCTACAGAACTCTCCACCCCAAATCAACAGAATATATACATTCTTCTCAACACCCACATCATGCTTACTCCAAAATTGACCACATAATTTGGAAGTAAAGCACTCCTCAGCAAATGTGCAAGAACAGAAATTATAACAAACTGTCTCTCAGACCACAGTGCAATCAAACTAGAACTCAGGACTAAAACTCAGTCAAAACCGCTCAACTACATGAGCTGTACAACCTGTTCCTGAATGACTACACTGGATTACATCCACGAAATGAAGGCAGAAATAAAGATGTTGCTGGAACCAGTAAGGAACAGGCCACAACATACCAGAATCTCTGGGACACATTTAAAGCGGTGCATGTAGGGATATTTATAGCACTAAATGCTTACAAGAGAAAGCAGGAAAAGATCAAATTGAGACACTCTAACATACGCCAATTAAAAGAACCTAGAAGCAAGAGCAAACACATTCAAAGCTAATGAGAGGCAAAAATAACTAAGATCAGAGCAGAACTGAAGGAGATAGAGACACAAAAAACCCTCCAAAAATCAATGAATCCAGGAGTTGGTTTTGAAAGATCAACAAAATTGACAGACCACTAACCAAGACTAATAAAAGAAGAAAAGAAGGAAAGAATCAAATCGGCCCCTTAATTAAAATGATAAGGGGGATATCACCACAAACTACGAAATACAAACTACCATCAAGAGAATACTATAAAACACCTCTACATGATAAACTGGAAAATCTAGAAGAAATGGATAATTTCCTGGGGCCTTACATATTTCAAGAGACCCAAACCAGGAAGTTGGATCCCTGAATAGACCAAACTAGCAGGCTCTGAAATTGAGGCAAGAATTAATAGCCTACCAACCAAAAAGTCAGGACCAGATGGATTCACGTAGATTCTACAGAGGTACAAAGGAGGGTTGCGTGCCATTCCTTCTGGAAACTATTCCAATCAATAGAAAAAGGGAACCCTCCTAACTCATTTTATGAAGGCCAACATCATCCCTGATACCAAAGCCTGGCAGGGGAACCACAGAAAAAAAGATTTTAGACCAATATCCCTGATGAACATCGATGCAAAAATCCTCAATAAAATACTGGCAAGCCCGGATTCAACAACACATCAAAAGCTTATCCACCATGATCAAATGCATTTCATCCCTGGGATGCAAAAGGTTAGTTCAACGTGCTTGATCAATAGAGCATAATCCAGCATATAAACAGAACCAAAACAGAACCACGCCAGTTATCGTCCAATGGAGTGCAGAAAGGCTTTGACAAAATTCAACAGCCCTTCATGCACAAAAGCAGCTCAATAAATTGGTGTTGAGTGGAGCGTGCCTCAAAATAATAAGAGCTATTTGCTTAATAGGCCACAGCCAATATCATAGTGAATGGGCAAACTGGAAAAATTCCTTTGAAAACTGGCACAAGACGGATGCCCTCCCTCACCACTCCTATTCCAGCATGGTGTTGGGCGTTCTGGCTATTTCCAGGACGATTGGGCTGAGAGAGTCGAGTTGTTCGGTTGGAGAAGAAATCAAATTGTCCCTGTTTGCAGATGACATGGTGTATATTTAAACCCCATTGTCTCAGCCCAAAGTCTCCTTAAGCTGATAAGCAACTTAATAAGAATCTCACAATACCAAATTAATGTGCAAAAATCACAAGCCTTCTTATACACGGTAACAGACAAACAGAGCCAAATCAGAATGAACTTCCATTCACAATTGCTTCAAAGGGAAGATAAAATACCTAGAATCCAACTTACAAGGGATGTAAGGACCTCTTCAGAGAACTACAAACCACTGCTCAGTGAAATCAAGGAGGACACAAACAAATGGAAGAACATACCATGCTCATGGACTGGAAGAATTATGTAGTATGAAAATGGCCATGTAACTGCCAAAAGGTAATTTATAGATTCAATGCCATCATCAAGCTGCAATGAGTTTCTTCACAGAATTGGAAAAACTGCTTTAAAGTTCATATGGAACCCAAAAAGAGCCCATCTCAGACAATCCTAAGTCAAAGAACAAACTGGAGGCATCCATACCTGACTTCAAACTATACTACCAAGGCTACAGTAAAGCAAAACAGCATGGTACTGGTACCAAAACAGAGATATAGACCACTGGAACAGAACAGAGTCCTCAGAAATAATACCACACATCTACAGCCATCTGATGTTTGACAAACCCTGAGAGAAACAAGAAATGGGAAAGGATTCCCTATTTAATAAATGGTGCTACTGGGAAAATTGGCTAGCCATAAGTTGAAAGCTGAAACTGGATCCTTTCCTTACTCCTTATCTGAAAATTAATTCAACATGGATTAGAGACTTAAATGTTAGACCTAATACCATAAAAATCCTGAAAAACCTAGGTAGTACCATTCAGGACATAAGGCATGAGCAAAGAACTTCATGTCTAAAACACAAAACAACAGCAGCAAAAGCCAAAATTGACAAATGGGATCTCCCATTAAACTAAAGAGCTTCTACTGCAGCAAAAGAAACTACCATCAGAGTGAACAGGCAGCCACAGGATGGGGAGAAAATTTTTGCAATCTACTCATCTGACAAAAGGGCTAATATCCAGAACCTACAAAGAACTCAAAACAAATTTACAAAGAAAAACAAACAACCCCATCAAAAGTGGGCCAGAGTATATGAAATTAGCCGACACCTCCAAAGAAGACATTCAGCCCGTAGCACCGGGCACATGAAAAAATGCTCATCATCACTGGCCATCGAGAGAAATGCAAATCAAAACCAATGAGATACCATCTCACATCAGTTTAGAATGGCGATCATTAAAGTCAGGAAACAACAGGTGCTGGAAGATGTGGAAATCACGAACACTTTTACACTGTTGGTGGGATTGTAAACTAGTTCAACCATTATGGAAATCAGTATGGCGATTCCTCAAGGTCTAGAACTAGATGTACCATATGACCCAACCATCCCATTACTGGGTATATACCCAAAAGTTATAAATTATGCTGCTCTGGAACACATGCACGTATGTTTATTGCAGCACTATTCTAATATAAAGACTTTGGAATCAACCCGTGTCCATCAGTGACATTTTGGATTTAAGAAAATGGGAACATATTCACCCATGGTGTACATGTAAAAGGATGAGGTTTGTGTCCTTTGTAGGGACATGGATAGAGCTAGAAACCATCATTCTTAGCAAACTATCCACAGAACAGAAAGCCCAAATACATGTTCTCACTCCTTAGGTGGGAACTTCGAACAATGGGATACTTGGACTCAGGAAGGGGAACATCTCACACTGGGGCCTATCATGGGGAGGGGAGAGGGGGGAGGGATTGCATTGGGAGTTATACCTGATGTAAATGACGAGTTGATCGGTGCAGCACACCAACATGTCACAAGTATACATATGTAACAAACCTGCACGTTATGCACATGTACCCTACAACTTGAAGTATAATAATAATAAATTAATTAATAAAAAAATAAAAAATAAAAAATAAAAAAGTGAAAGCTCCAAAACCAAAAATCAACTCAAGATAGATAAAATACTTAAATCTAATACCTGAAAACATAAACATTTTAAAAGATAACATCAGAAAACCCCTTCTAGACATTGGCTTAGGCAAAGACTTCATGACCAAAAACTCAAAGCAAACGGAAGGAAAACAAAGTTAAATAGATGGAACCTAATTAAACTAAAAACCTTCTGCACAGCAAAACAAATAATCAGCAGAGTAAACAGACAACTTACGGACTTGGAGAAAATGTTCCAAACTATGCATCTGACAAAAGACTAATATTCAGAATCCACATGGAACTAAAACAAATCAACAACAACAAAAAACAAATAATCGCATCAAGAAGTGGACAAAGAACATGAATAGACAATTCTCAAAAGAAGATATACAAATGGTCAACCAATATATGAGAAAATGCTCAACATCACTAATGGGCAGGGAAATGCAAATCAAAACCACAATGAGATATCACCTTACTCCTGCAAGAATGTCCATAATTTAAAAATAAAAAAAATAGCAAATGTTGGCATGGATGTGGTGAAAAGGGAACACTTTTACACTGCTGGTAGGAATATAAACTAGTAAAACCACCATGAAAAACAGCATGGAGATTCTTTAAAAAACTAAAAGTAGAACTACAATTTGATCTAGCAATCCCACTACTGGATCTCTACCCAGAGGAAAATAAGTCATTATATGAAAAAGACAGTTGCATATGGTTATTTATAGCAGCACAATTTGCAATTGCAAAAATATGGAACCTTGAAATCTTAGCTGGAGCCATCAGACAAGAAAATAGACTAAATGCCCATCAACCAACGAGTGGATAATGAAATGTGGTAGATAGATAGACAGACAGACAGAAGATAGATAGATAGATAGATGATAGATAGATAGATAGATAGATAGATAGACAGATAGATAGATAGATAGATAGATGATAGATAATAGATAGATATAGATTGTTGATATAGATATAGATATACCATGGAATACTACTCAGCCGTAAAAAAATGAAATAATGGCATTGGCAGCAATATGGTTGGAGCTGTAGACCATTATTCTAAGTGAAGTAATTCAGGAATGGAAAACCAAACATTGCAAGTTCTTACTTATAAGCGGAAGCTAAGCTATTATGATGCCATGACATAAGAATTATACAATGAACTTTGGGGACTCAAGGGGAAGGTTGGGAGGGTGGTAAGGGATAAAAACTACACAAATTGGGTGCAGTGTACACTGCTTAAGTGATGAGTGCACCAAAATCTAAGAAATAACCACTAAAGAACAGTTTTATGCAACCATCCATCACCTGTTCCCCCAAAACTATTTAAATAAAAATTAAAAAGGAAAAATTATTCATCATTATCAATGGTGATTTATCCTTGGGATGCCAGGATGGCTGAACATATGCAAAGTAATCAATGTGATACCTCATACAAACAGAATGAAGAATCAAAACCATATTATCATTTCAATTTATCCTGAAAAAATGTGATAACATTCAATATCTCTTCATGATACAACACTCAAAATAGAAGGAAATAACTCATCATCATAAAAGCCTCGTATGACAGACCCACTACTAGTATCATATTGAATGGGGAATAACCGAAAGCCATTTTTCTAAGATCTGGAACATAACATAAACGCCTACTATGACCACTGTTATTCATCATAGTGCTTGAAATCTTAGCTGGAGCCATCAGACAAGAAAACAAAATTAAGGGAATCAAAATTGAAATGGAAGAATTCAAATTATCCTTGTTTACAGATAATATAATCTTACATTTGGAAAACCTGAAAACACCACCACAAAACTTTTAGAACTGATGAACAAACTCAGTAAAGTTGTAGGATACCATATTGACATATAAATATTATTTACATTTCTATATGCCAACAGTGAGCAATCTGAAAAAGAAGTTATTTCATTTACAGTCGCCACAAATAAAAATAAATACCTAGAAATTAACTGAACCAAAGAAGTAAAAGATCTCTATAATGAGACTACAAAACCCTAATGAAAGGAATTGAAGAGGATCACCAAAATTTAAAAAAAATCTATGTTCGTAAATTTGAAGAATCAATAATGTTAAAATGTCCATATGACTCAAAGCAATCTACAAATTCAGTGCATTTTCTATCAAAATGTCAATGACATTTTTCAAAAAACAGAAAAAAAATTACTAAAATTTACATAGAATAAAAAAAGAACAGAGTAGCAAAAGTTACCCTGAGCACAAATAACAAAACTGAAGAAATCACATTACCTAACTTCAAATTTATACTACAGAGCCATAGTATATAAAACAGCATAGTACTGGCATAGAAATAGAGACATGAAGGAATGGAATAGAATACAGAACCCAGGGCCAGGCATGGTGGCTCACGCCTGTAATCCCAGCACTTTGGGAGACCAAGGTGGGCAGATCACTTGTGGTCAGGAGTTCCAGACCAGCCTGGCCAACAAGGTGAAATCCCGTCTCTACTAAAAATACAAAAGTTGGCCAAATGTGGTGGTTCACGCCTGTATTTCCAGCTACTCAGGAGGCTGAGGTGGGGGTTGCAGTGAGCTAAGATGGTGCCACTGCACTCCAGCCTGGGCAACAGAGTGAGACACCATCTCAAAATAATAATATAAATAATAATATAATAATACAGAACCCAGGAAAAAAAAATCCACACACCTATAGTGAACTCCTTTTTTGACAAAGGTGCCCAGGGCATATGTTGGAAAAAGTCCTCTAAAAAATGATGTAGGGAAAACTGGATATCCATATGTAGAAGAACTAGACCCCTCTGTCTCACCATATTAAAAATAAAATTAAAATGCAATAAACCCTTGAATCTAAGACCTCAAACTATGAAACTACTACATGAAAATGTTGGGGAAAATCTTCAGGGCATTTTTCAGGGCAAAAATTTCTTGAGCAATAAACCACAAGCACAGGTAACCAAAGCAATAAAATGGACAAATGGGATTACACTGAGTTAAAAAGCTCTTGCACAATAAAAGTAACAGTCGACAAAGTAAAGAAGCAGCCCACATAATGGGAGAAAATATTTCCAAACTACCCATCTGACAAGCAATTAATAACTAGAATATATTAGGAGCTCAAACAACTGTATATGAAAAACATCTCATAATCTGGTCAAAAGATGGGCACAAGATTTGAATAGCTGTTTCTCAAGAGAAGACATACTAACGGCAAACAGGCATATGAAAGATGTTCAACATCATTGATTATCAGAGAAATGTAAATCAAAACTGCAATGAGACATCATCTCACGCCAGTTGAAATGGTGTATATCCAAAATACAACCAGTAACAAATGCTTGCGAGGATGTCGAATAGAGGGAACCTTCATACACTGTTAGGGGTCATGTAAATTTATCTACATTAGTGCAACCACTATGGAGAACAGTTTAAAGGTTTTTCAGAAAAACTAAAAATTGTGCTACCATATGATCCAGCAATCCCACTGCTAGGTATATACCCAAAACAAAGGAAATCAGTATCTCAAAGACATATCTGAACTCCTATATTTGTTACAGTATTGTTCACGATAGCTAAAATTTAGCAGCAATCTAAGTGTCCATCAACAGCAATACCCCCAACAAATAAATGGATAAAGAAAATGTGGTACTTCTACACAATGGAGTATTGTTCAGCCATAAAAAAAAAAAGAGAGAGATCCTGTCATTTTCAACAACATGGATATAACTAGTGATCAATATGTTAAATGAAATAAGCCAAGCACAGAAAAACAAACATTGCTTGTTCTCATTTATTTGTGAGATCTAAAACCTCATGGAGATAGAGAGTGGAAGGATGGTTAATAGAGTCTGGGAAGTGTAATAGGGGTTTTCAGGGAGGTGGGGATGGCTATTGGGTACAAAATATAGAAATGATAAAAACTACTATTTTATAGCACTACAGAGTGACTGTAGTCAATAATTTCATTCTACATTTAAAAATAACTAAAAGTGTAATTGAGTTGTTTTAAATTTAAAATATGAATTATTAAGAAATGGATTCCCCATTCTCCATGATGTGATGATCATGCATTGCATGCTTGTATAAAAACATCTCATGTACCCCATAAACATATTAACCTACTATGTGCACAAATTAAAAACTTTTTAAATTATAAAAACCTGAAGATATTTCTAAATATTCCCTAGAGAGCAAAACCACCCTCAGTTGAGAACCTCTGTTGTATGGCCATACTTATTTATAAAACATTGAAACAATTTTTTACTAGTTGGTAATTAGCTACCTCATGCCTCTCAAGTTTATTCTTCATTGACGTGGCTTTCCCATTACCACTCCCAGGTTACCCCAACAACAAGTATTGCCTGGCACAGAAGCAAACCTTAAAAACCTTGATCCAGAAAAATAGGGCAGTGTCCCTTGTCATTTATCATTGCCCTTGCTATATATGTTGTCAGTATTTTAATAACACTTTTAAGCAGCCTCAAGGGAAACCAGTTCTTTTAAATATCTTCCTTTACATCCAGCTATGAATCCTAGCTGTCCAATCCTACTCCACTGCAGAAAAAGTTTTCCTTCTAGTAGTGTTAATACTTTTCAGATATTTATAGAGGAATATGAGGTCTATCCTCTGTGCCTCCTCATTAAGTGAGTAACACAACTTCTTTAATCTTTCCCTGCCAATCATATCTTCCCACTTTATCAATCATGTCTACAGCTCCTCTCTTACTTGCCTCTCTGTGTCCTCATCATTTGGAGCCTCTGATAGTCCCACACTGACTCGGACATCCTAGGTGCCATCTCATCAAAGTCATGTTGTTCCATGACACAGTGTCTCTCAGAATACTCCTGGAAATAACACTGATTTCTTTCAATAACCTTATCATATTGCAAAACTATATCTAACATAAGAAAAGCTCATCCTCACACACACCTTGTTACCCAGTCCCATAGAGAACCACATGTTCAATGTCTGAGGCCGAAAATAATACGTGATGGTAGACAGAGGTAATGTTTCCAGGAAATATTTCCAAATTGACCAGAGAAGAGCTGGCCACTTCTCTTCATCTTGCCCTGCCTGGAAGTGAACTGCAATTAGCTTTTCTTCTCAGTCATTATATAGTGCCACCACAACACACATATACCACCACCCTTAAGGTCTTCTAACTTTTTATGATTTAAAGGCTTTCCTATTTATGAATTTTCTTAATGTTTGAATTCGCCTAAGTATCTCCTACTTCAGGGTTTCAATTAGTTTTATTTAAACTATAAATACACAAATATAGTGTGTATAATAGTATTTGTAGAACAACAGTGAGAGCTCACTTTATTATGTATATGAGCCTTTAAGGATAAGGAGAAAGAAGAAATGAGTTTCACTGAATATTGTACTTCATGAAAATAGTCAGAAAAATGTTTGGAAGCAAGTGGTTGTGGTAGTCAAAAAGTTCAGGTGGCCTGGTATTTATTGGTGCTTGTTTGTAATATTGGAGCAAAGGATGCAATAAAACACAGGACACGAGGACTTCATGGCAATTCCCCCAAATAAGGACATTAATAGTAAGACACAGGAATAAAAATAATGGGTGTGAAAGAGTATATAATAACAGAAAAATATCTGTAAGATAAAGTAAAGTGAGAAAACAGGGACTAGTAAGATATATGGAAAAGCTTATTTGCATTTTAAATAATGTACACATAGAAATGTATTTCAAAACCCTGGATAACAACACAACAAAATTTCATCAACATTAATGTTACAACAGTGAAATCTGAGTGAATATACATCTTTTTCTCCATTTATCCAATTTCAAATAGTTCTTGTACTATTCTAGTGATAAATACATGCAGAATTTGTGAATAAAAAGAAAGACAAGGAGATAAGGATCCCTCCAGAAACATGTTCAAGAAATATTTTTTGACCATCTACCATATGTCAAGCACTCTGCTAGGCACCAGAACACAAGAAAGAGGAAACACAAGAATAACCTGTCAAGAGGAATAAATAAGTGTCATCACTGAAAATGTTAAAGAATAAGTCAGACAAACATCTACTTAGATGATTTGGGTTTATCCTGCTGGACTAGATAATTTCTGATTTTACTCCCAGATCTTTGGAACCTAAAACCATTGGTAAGATCTAACCTTAATAAACTGCCACAGATAAACAGAAAATACTTTTGGTTATTAGAGATGATTGGAAACTGGAAATCATTTGAGAAGAGGTCAAATTCCTTGCCCTATCTTTTTATCTATTAAAATGAAAGTTGGAATAGGTGTTCTTTAAATGCCACCCAGCTCTGATGTACATGTATTCATGAGTTTCAAAGACCAAAGAATCCTGTGAGAAAAAAGTTAATGAGAAGAAACTATGAATGGAACTGAAATACACAGAACATTTTCATATACTTCGGGAGGGAAGGTAGCTTCACTGAGAAATTGGTCATATGACCTTCAAGATATGAGATTTATTTAAATTTTATCATTTTTATTTTCTGTGGGTACATAGTATATGTTATTACGGGGTACATGAGCTGTTTTGGCAGTCATACAATGCATTATAAACATATTGGGGTAAATGGGGGTATACATCACCTCAAGCATTTATCCTTTCCAAGCATTACAAAAAATCCAATTATACTCTTACAGATACCTTAAATTTTTCAATAAATTATCATTGACTGTACTCACCCTGTTGTGGTATAAAAGACTAAATTGTATCTATTCTAACTACATTTTTGTACACATTATTTATCTGCACTCCTTGCCACAGATACACTTTCCAGACTCTAGTAACAAACATTCTACAATCTATCTACATGAACTCAATTGAATAAGTGAAAACATGCCAACTTCTTTGCCTGGCTTATTTCACTTAACATAATGTGTTGTTACAAATGACTGAATTTCATTCTTTTTTATGGATTAATAGTATTACATCATGTATATGGACCACTTTTCTTTATCCATTCATGTGTCGAAGGACACTTAGGTTGCTTCCAAATCATATCTATTGTGAACAGTGCTGCAACAAACATGGGAATGTAGATAACCTCTTTGATATACTGATTTCCTTTATTTTGGATAAATACTGAGCAAAAAGACTGCTGGAACAAATGGTGTATCTATTTCTAGATTTTGAGGATTCCCCCAAACTGTTCTTTATAGTGGTTGTACTAATTTACATTCCCACCAAACAGTGTATAAGGATTCCCTTTTCTCCACGTCTTAGCCAGCATTCATTATTGCCTGTCTTTTGAATAAAAGCCATTTTAACTGGAGTAAGATAATATCTCATTATAGTTTTAATTTTCATTTATCTGATGATCAATGATGTTGAACGTCTTTTTATATATCTGTTTGCTATTTGTATGTATTCCTTTGAGAAATGTATATTCAAATATTTTGCCCATTTTTAACCAAATTATTAGATTTTTTTCTATGGAGTTGTGTGAGCTTCTTATATATTCTTGTCTCTTGTCCTATGAATAGTTTGCAAATATTCTGTCTCATTTTTTAGGTTTTTCCTTTACTTTGTTGATTATGACCTTTTCCATGAAGAATTATTTTTGACTGTTTGTGATCCCATTTGTCCATTTTTGCTTTGGTTTCCTGTACTTGTGGGATATTACTCAAGAAATCCTTTCCCAGTTTAATGTTCTGAAGAGTTTCCCCATATTCTTTTAGTAGTTTAAGAGTGTGAGGTCTTAGATTTAAGTCTTTAATTTATTTTTATTTGATTTTTGTATACGATGTGAGATAGGGAACTAGTTTTATTCTTTTGCATATTCATATCCAGTTTTCTCAGCACAACTGATTGAAAAGACAGTCTATTCCCCAATGTATGTTTTTAGAACCTTTGTCAAAAATGACTTCACTGTACATGCAGGGATTTGTCTGTGGGTTCTTTAATATATTTCAGTAGTGTATGTGTCTGTTTTTATGCCAGTACCATGTTATTTTGGTTACTGTAGCTCTGCAGTATAATTTGAAGTCAGGTAATGTGACTCCACCAGTTTCGTTCTTTTTGCTTGGGATAGCTTTGGCTATTCTGGGTCTTTTGTGGTATTGTATATATTTTAGGATTTTTTTTTCTATTTCAATAAAAAATGTCATTGGTATTTTGATAGGAAATGCATTTAATCAGTAGATGGCTTTGAGTAGTATAGACATTTTAAATATATTGATTCTTCCAATCCATGAACATGAAATATCTTTCCATTTCTTGTGTCCTCTTCAATTTCTTGCATCAATATTTTATAGTTTTTATTATACAAATCTTTCGTTTTTAGCTTAAGTTAAACCCTAGGTATTTAATATTATTTGTAGTGATTTTAAACAGGATGACTTTCATGATTTCTTTTTCAGATCATTCACCATTGGCATACAGAAATGCTACCGATATTTGCGTGTTGATTATGTGTCCTGCAACTATACCAAATTTGTTTGCCAGTCCTAACAGTATTTTGCCATAGTCTTTAGGTATTTCCAAATATAAGATCACATCATCTGCAAATAAGGATAGTGTGACTACTTTCTTTCAAATTTGGATGACTTTTATTTTGTTCTCTGTCCTGATTTCTCTAGCTAGGACTTCCAGTACAATGTTGTCTAACAATGGTGAGAGTGAGCATCCTTGTTATGTTACTGACCTTAGAAAAAAATTCTTTCATTTTTTAGTGTAAGATTAAAAAGTTTATTAGCCATAGAAAAAACTGATTCCTCAAAATCAATTATTGATAATCCCTGTAAAACAGCAAGCTTACAGAAATTTCTCTCATGAACAGATAGTCGCTATACTTTTGGTCCAGAAATGTTGCAGTTTTCCTCCTTCTTCAGATGACAGATGGATGTAACTGAATCTATGAGCGAGTGTACTTGCCCCAAATGTGCAACATAATGCAAGCGATGAACAGAAGACTCACCAACCAATACTGGAACAGGGTAACTGAGCCAGGTGAATCTTCTGTGTAGAATGCCACATCCCCCCGGTGCCTGCTGAGGTCGTGCAGCCTGCACTCCTTGTCCCACAGCTGGCATTTTTCCTCTGCCAGACAGTGGATCCCGCCGCCCGGGCAGCCACGG
The DNA here is from genome assembly GCF_008728515.1 of Papio anubis. NCBI lineage: Eukaryota > Metazoa > Chordata > Mammalia > Primates > Cercopithecidae > Papio > Papio anubis. Next base: position 84,544,650 of record NC_044996.1, on the reverse strand, counting down.
CTTTGCTGGGAGAGAGCCCTGAGGATCCCACGTTAGTACCACTGGGGGTCGGACCAGGCATGCTGGAGATACTGCTGGCAAGCAGCTGACCTCATTTTTTTAACATTCAGTATGATACTAGCTGTGGCTCTGTTGTATATGTCTTTTCCTGGGTTGAGGTATGGTCCTTATTTACCCAGTTTTTTGAGGGTTCTTATCATGAAGGGATATTACATTTTATCAAATGCTTTTTCAGCATCAAATGAAAGGATCACATGGTTTTTGTCCTTCATTCTGTTGATACGATGTGCCACATTGTTTTATTTGCATATGTTCAACCAACCTTGTATACCAGGGATAAACCAACTTGGCCATGAGAAATGTTGAATTCAATTTGATAGTATTTTGTGAGGATTTTTGCACCAATGTTTATCAGGGATATTGATGTGTAGGGGTTTTTTTTTTTTTTTCTTTCTAATGTGTCTTTGGTTTTGTTATGAAAGTAATATTGGCCTTGTAGATAAATTTGGAAGTATTCTCTTCTCCTCTATTTCTTGGAATAGTTTCATTAGGATTGGTATGAGTTCTTCTTTAATAGTTTTATAAAATTCAGCAGTGAAGCCATTGGGTAGCAGGCTTTTCTTTCCTAGAAAGCCTTTTATTAGAGCTTTGATCTCATTATTTATTATCGGTCTGTTAAGGTTTTCGATTTCTTCATAATTCAATCCTGATAGGCTGTATGAGTCTAGTAATTTATCCATTCATTTTATGTTTTTTGATGTATTGGCTTATAGTTACTCACAGTGGCTTCTAGTGATCCTTTGACTTTCTGTGGTATCAGTTCCGATGTCTCCTTTTGTATGTCTGCTTTTATTTATTTGGATCTCTCTTTTTTTCTCTCTCTTTTTTTTTAAGATTAATTTTCCTTTTTTTTTTTTCTTTTTTTTAAAATTTATTTATTATTATTATACTTTTAAAGTTGCAGGGTACATGTGCATAACGTGCAGGTTTGTTACAAATGTATGCTTGCCATGTTGGTGTCGCTGCACCCATCCAGCACAGTCATTTTACATCAGGTATAACTCCCCAATGCAATCCCTCCCCTCCCCTCATGATAGGCCCGGTGTGTGATGTTCCTTCCTGAGTCAAGTGATCTCATTGTTCGGTTCCACCTATGGTGAGAATATCGCGGTGTTTGGTTTTCAGTTCTTGTGATAGTTTGCTAAGAATGATGGTTTCAGCTGCATCCATGTCCCTACAAGGACCTGACTCATCCTTTTTATGGCGGCATGAGTATTCCATGGTGTATATGTGCCACGCATTTTTCTTAATCCAGTCTGTCACTGATGGACATTTGGGTTGATTCCAAGTCTTTGCTATTGTGAATAGTGCTGCAATAACACTCACGTGTCCTGTGTTCATAGCAGCATGATTTATAATCCTTGGATATATACCCGGTAATGGGATGGCTGGGTCATATGGTACATCTAGTTCTAAGCATCTTCAGGAATAGCAATACTATTTCCATAATGCTTGAACTGGTTTACAATCCACCAACAGTGTAAAAAGTGTTCCTATTTCTCCACATCCTCTCCAGCACCTGTTGTTTCCTGACTTTTATTGATTGCCATTCTAACTGGTGTGAGATGGTATCCCATTGTGGTTTGATTTGTATTTCTCTGATGGTCAGTGATGATGGGCATTTTCATGTGTCTGTTGGCTGTATGAATGTCTTCTTTTGAGAAATGGCTGTTCCTTATACTTTGCCCTTGTTGATGGGGTTGTTTATTTTTTCTTGTAAATTTGTTTGAGGAGTTGTTACGGGTTCTGGATATTAGCCCTTTGTCCAGATGGGTAGATTGCAAACATTTTCTCCCATTCTGTAGGTTGCCTGTTCACTCTGATGGTAGTTTCTTTTGCTGTGCAGAAGCTCTTTAGTTTAATGGATCCCATTTGTCAATTTTGGCTTTTGCTGCTGTTGCTTTTGGTGTTTTTAGACATGAAGTCTTTGCCCATGCCTATGTCCTGAATGGTACTACCTAGGTTTTCCTCTAGGATTTTTATGGTATTAGGTCTAACATTTAAGTCTCTAATCCATCTTGAATTAATTACCATTATAAGGAGTAAGAAGGATCCAGTTTCAGCTTTCTACTTATGGCTAGCCAATTTTCCCAGCACCATTTATTAAATGAGAGAATCCTTTCCCATTTCTTGCTTGTTTCTCTGGGTTTGTCAAACATCAGATGGCTGTAGATGTGTGAGTATTATTTCTGAGGACTCTGTTCTGTTCAATTGGTCTATATCTCTGTTTTGGTACCAGTACCATGCTGTTTTTACAGTTACTGTAGCCTTGTAGTATAGTTTGAAGTCAGGTAGCGTGATGCCTCCAGCTTTTCTTCTTTTGACTTAGGATTATCTTGGAGATGTGGGCTCTTTTTGGTTCCATATGAACTTTAAAGCAGTTTTCAATTCTGTGAAGAAACTCATTGGTAACTTGATGGGGATGGCATTGAATCTATAAATGCAGCAGGCAGTATGGCCATTTTCCGCGATATTAATTCTTCCCACATCCGCCAGGCATGGTATGTTCTTCCATTTGTTGTGTCCTCATGATTTCACTGAGCAGTGCTTTGTAGTTCTCCTTGAAGAGGTCCTTTACATCCCTTGTAAGTTGGATTCCTAGGTATTTTATTCTCTTTGAAGCAATTGTGAATGGAAGTTCATTCTGATTCGGCTCTCTGTTTGTCTGTTACTGAGGGTGTATAAGAGGCTTGTAATTTTTGCATTAATTTTTGTATGGTGAGAATTTGCTGAAGTTGCTTATCAGCTTAAGGAGATTTTTGGGCTGAGGGCAATGGGGTTTTCTAAATATACAATAATCATGTCATCTGCAAGAGGACAATTTGACTTCTTCTTTTCTAACTGAATACCCTTGATTTCTTTCTCTTGCCTAATTGCCTAGCCAGAACTTCCAACACTCTGTGGGCGGAATTGGTGGGGAGAGCATCCTGTCTTGTGCCAGTTTTCAAAGGAATTTTTCCAGTTTTGCCCATTCACTATGATATTGGCTGTGGGTTTGTCATAAATAGCTCTTATTTTGAGTGCGTTCCGTAATACCCGAATTTATTGGCGTTTTTAGCATGAAGAGCTGTTGAATTTGTCAAGCCTTTTCTGCATCTATTGAGACTCAATCATGGTTCTTGTCTTTGGTTCGTGTTTTAATGCTGGATTATGTTTATTGATTCTTGAATGTTGAATATGCCATCAGGAAGAAGCCCACTTCATCATGGTGGATAAGCTTTTTGATGTGCTGCTGAATCGGTTTGCCGGTATTTTATTGAGGATTTTGCATCGATGTTCATCAGGATATTTGTCTAAATTCTCTTTTTGTTGTATCTCTGCCAGGCTTTGGTATCAGGATGATGTTGGCCTCATAAAATGGTGGGAGGTTTCCCTCTTTTTCTATTGATTGGAATAGTTTCAGAAGGAATGGGTACACAACTCCTCCTTGTATCTCTGGTAGGGTGGCTGTGAATCCATCTGGTCCTGGACTTTTTTTGGTTGGTGATATGTTAATTTCTTGCCTCAATTTCAGTCTGCTATTGGTCTGTTAGGGATTCACCTTCTTCCTGGTTTAGTCTTGGAAGAGTGTAAGTCTCAGGAAATTATCCACTTCTTCTAGATTTTCCAGTTTATTTGCATAGAGGTGTTTATAGTATTCTCTGATGAGTAGTTTGTATTTCTGTGAAGTCGGTGGTGATATCCTTTATCAATTTTCCCAATTGCGTCGATATGATTCTTCTCTCTTTTCTTCTTTATTAGTATTGCTAGTGGTCTGTCAATTTTTGATGATCTTTTCAAAAACCAACTCCTGGATTCATTGATTTTTTTTGGAGAGTTTTTTGTGTCTCTATCTCCTTCAGTTCTGCTCTGATCTTAGTTATTTCTTGCCTTCTGCTAGCTTTTGAATGTGTTTGCTCTTGCTTCTCTCTAGTTCTTTAATTGTGATGTTAGAGTGTCAATTTTAGATCTTTCCTGCTGCTTTCTCTTGTGGGCATTTAGTGCTATAAATATCCCTCTACACACACTGCTTTAAATGTGTCCCAGAGATTCTGGTATGTTGTATGCTGTTCTCATTGGTTTCAAGAACATCTTTATTTCTGCCTTCATTTCGTGATGTACCCAGTAGTCGTTTAGGAACAGGTTACTGCAGTTTCCATGTAGTTGGCCGGTTTGATTGAGTTTCTTAGTCCTGAGTTCTAGTTTGATTGCACTGTGGTCTGAGAGACAGTTTGTTATAATTTCTGTTCTTGTGCATTTGCTGAGGTGCTTTACTTCCAGTGCGTGGTCAATTTTGGGTAAGTATGGCGTGGTGCTGAAAGAATGTATATTCTGTTGATTTGGGATGGAGAGTTCTATAGATGTCTGTGTGGGTCTGCTTGCTGCAGAGATGAGTTCAATTCCTGGATATCCTTGTTAACTTTCTGTCTCGTTGATCTGTCTAATGTTGACGATTGGAGTGTTAGAAGTCTCCATTATTATTGTATGGGAGTCTAAGTCTCTTTATTAAGTCTCCTAAGGAATTGCTTTTATGAATCTGGATGCTCTATATTGGGTTCATATATATTTAGGATAGTTAGCTCTTCCTGTTGAATTGATCCCTTTACCATTATGTAATGGCTTCTTTGTCTCTTTTCATGCGTGATGGTTTTAAAGTCTGTTTATCAGAGACTAGTATTGCAACCCCTGCTTTTTGTTCTCCATTTTGCTTGGTAAATCTTCACTCCATCCCTTTATTTTGAGCCTATGTATGTCTCTGCATGTGAGATGGGTCTCCTGAATGCAGCAGACTGATGGAGTCTTGACTCTTTATCCAGTTTGCCAGTCTGTGTCTTTCATTGGAGCATTTTAGTCCATTTACATTAAGAGTTAATATTGTTATGTGTAGACTTGATCCTGCTATTAGGTATTAACTGGTTATTTTGCTTGTTAGTTGATGCAATTTCTTCCCTAGCCTCAATGAATGCTTTACATTTTGGCATGTTTTGCAATGGCTGGTACCAAGTTGTTCCTTTCATGTTTAGTGCTTCCTTCAGGGTCTCTTGTAAAGGCAGGCCTAGTGGTGACAAAATCTGAAGCATTTGCTTATCTGTAAAGGATTTTATTTCTCCTTCACTTATGAAACTTAGTTTGGCTGGATATGAAATTCTGGGTTTAAAATTCTTTTTTCTTTAAGAATGTTGAATATTGGCCCCCACTCTCTTCTGACTTGGAGAGTTTTCTGCCGAGAGAATCTGCTGGTAGTCTGATGGGCTTCCCTTTGTGGAGTAACCCGACCTTTCTCTCTGGCTGCCCATAAGATTTTTCCTTCATTTCAACTTTGGTGAATCTGGCAATTATGTGTCTTGGAGTTGCTCTTCGAGGGAGTATTATCTTTGTGGCGGATTCTCTGCAACACTGGATTTGAATGTTGGCCTGCCCTACTAGTTTGGGAAGTTCTCCTGGGCGATATCTTGAAGTGTTTTTTTCCAACTTGGCTCCATTTTCCCCCTCACTTTCAGGTACCCCAATCAGCAGGCGTGGGTTTGGTCTTTTTACATAATCCCATGCTGATTGCAGTATTCATTTGTTTTTATGCTGCTTTAGATTTCTCTTACCTTGCTTCATTTCATTCATTTTTGATCCTCAATCCTTGATGCTCTTTCTTCCAGTTGGTCAGTGGGATTACTGAAGCTTGTACATTTATCCGCGTATTTCTCGTTTCATGGTTTTCATCTCTGTCTGTTAGTTTATGGCCTTCTCATTAATTACTCCTAACCATCAATTCTTCCACTTTTTCAAGATTTTTAGTTTCTTTGCACTGGGTACGTAATTCCTCCTTGCTCTGAAATTTGATGGACTGAAGTCTTCTTCTCTCAACTTTCGTCAAAGTGTTCTCCGTCCAGCTTTGATCCGTTGCTGGCGATGAGCTGCGCTCCTTTGCCGAGAATCGCTCTTATTTTTTTGAATTTCCAGCTTTTCTGCCCTGCTTTCCCCATCTTTGTGGTTTTATCTGCCGCTGGTCTTTGATGATGGTGATGTACTGATGGGGTTTTTGGTCACAGATGTCCTTCCTGTTTATTGGTTTCCTTGTAACAGTCAGGACCTCAGCTGTCGTCTGTTGGAGATTGCTGAGATCCACTCCAGACCCTGTTTACCTGGGTATCAGCAGCAGAGGCTGCAGAAGATAGAATATTGCTACCGAACAGCGAGTGTACCTGTCTGATTCTTGCTTTGGAAGCTTCCTCTCAGGGGTGTACTCCACCATGTCGGGGTGTGGGATGTCAGGCTGCCCCTAGTGGGGGGATGTCTCCCAGTTAGGCTACTCGGGGGTCAGGGACCCACTTGGGCGAGCAGTCTGTCCCTTCTCCAGATCTCAACCTCCCGTGTTAGGGGAGATCCACTGCTTCCTCTCAAAGCTGTCAGACAGAGTGGATTTTATTGTCTGCAGAGGTTCTGCTCCGTTTGTTATTCTTTACTGTGCCTGTCCCCAGAGGTGGGTCTGCAGAACAGGCAGGTTTTCATGAGCTGCTGTGAGCTCCACCCAGTTCCGAGCTTCCCAGCAGCTTTGTTTACCTACTTGAAAGCCTCTCAGCAATGGCCCCTCCCCCAACCTGGCTGCTGCAGCACTGGTAGATCACAGACTGCTGTGCTGGCAATGAGGAGGCTCGATGGGTATGGGACCCTCCCGGCCAGGTGTGGGATATGTCTCCTGGTGTGCCTGTTTGCTTGAGCAATATTGGGGTGGGAGTTACCCGATTTTCCAGGTGTTGTGTGTCTCAGTTCCCCTGGCTGGGAAGAGGATTCCTTGCCCAAGCTTCCCGGGTGAGGTGATGCCTGCAGCCTGTCAGCTCTTGCTGGACAGGCTGCAGCAGCTGGCCAGCTGTCGTCTGGCTCTCCCCAGTGAGATGAACTGGTACCTCAGTTGAAAATGCAGAAATCACCAGTCTTCTGTGTCCTTTCGCTGGGAGTTGGAGACTGGAGCTGTTCCTATTCGGCCATCTTGCTCTGCCCCTCCTGGATCTCTGTTTTTTTCTTAGTCTGACTAAAGGTTTCTCAATTTGTCTCATCTTTTCAGAAAATCTACATTTTATTTTTTTGATTTTGTATTTTTTTATTTAAATTTTATTCGTTCTGCTGATTTTTATTACTTTTTTCTACTAATTTTGGGTTTGGTTTGCTCTTGCTTTTCTAGTTCTTTAACATGCATCATTAGTTTTTTTTTATTTAAAATTTTTCTACTTTATTGATGTAATTTCTTATTGCTATAAAAATTTCTATTAGTAGTACTTTCACTATACCCCACTGGCTCAGGTATGTTGTATTTTTATTTTTATTTCTTTATTTTTTAATTATTATTACATTTTAAGTTCTAGGGTACATGTGCACAACGTGCAGATTTGTTACATATGTAAACATGTGCCATGTTGGTATGCTGCACACATTAACTCGTCATTTACATTAGGTATATCTACTAATGCTATCCCTGCCCCCTCCCCCTTCCCCACAATAGGCCCTGGTGTGTAATGTTCCCCTTCCTGTGTGAAAGTTATCTCACTGTTCAATTCCCACCTATAAGTGAGAACATGCGGTGTTTGGTTTTCTGTTCTTGCAATAGTTTACTGAGAATGATGGTTTCCAGCTGCATCCATGTCCCTACAAAGGACACGAAATCATCCTTTTTCATGGCTGCATCGTATTCCATGGTGTATATGTGCCACATTTTCTTAATCCAGTCTGTCACTGATGGACGTTTGGGTTGATTCCAAGTCTCTGCTACTATGAATGGTGCCACAATAAACATACGTGTGCATGTGTCTTTATAGCAGCATGATTTATAATCCTTTGGGTATATACCCAGTAATGGGATGGCTGGGTCAAATGGTATTTCTAGTTTTAGATCCTTGAGGAATCACCACACTGTTTTTCACAATGGTTGAACTAGTTTACAATCCCACCAACAGTGTAAAAGTGTTCCTATTTCTCCACATCCTCTCCAGCACCTGTTGTTTCCTGACTTTTAATAATTGCCATTCTAACTGGCATGAGATGGTGTCTCATTGTGGTTTTGATTTGCATTTCTCTGATGGCGAGTGATGATGAGCATTTCTTCATTTGTCTGTTGGCTGTATGAATGTCTTCTTTTGAGAAGTGACTGTTCATATCATTTGCCCACTTTTTGATGGGGTTGTTTGTTGTTTTTTGTAAATTTGATTGAGTTCTTTGTAGGTTCTGGATATTAGCCCTTTGACAGATGAGTAGATTGCAAAAATTTTCTCCCATTCTGTAGGTTGTTTGTTCACTCTGATGGTAGTTTCTTTTGCTGTGCAGAAGCTCTTTAGTTTAATTAAGTCACATTTGTCAATTTTGGCTTTTGTTGCCATTGCTTTTAGTGTTTGAGACATGATGTCCTTGCCCATGCCTATGTCCTGAATGGTATCACCTAGGTTTTCTTCTAGGGTTTTTATGGTTTTAGGTCTAACATTTAAGTCTCTAATCCATCTTGAATTATTTTTTGTATAAAGAGTAAGGAAAGGATCGAGTTTCAGCTTTCTACTTATGGCTAGCCAATTTTCCCAGCACCATTTATAAAATAGGGAATCCTTTCCCCATTTCTTGTTTCTCTCAGGTTTGTCAAAGATCAGATGGCTGTAGATGTGTGGTGTTATTTCTGAGAGCTCTGTTCTGTTCCATGGGTCTATATCTCTGTTTTGGTAAAAGTACCATGCTGTTTTGGTTACTGTAGCCTTGTAGTATAGTTTGAAGTCAGGTAGCATGATGTCTCCAGCTTTGTTCTTTTTGCTTAGGATTGTCGTGGCAATGCGGAGTCATTTTTGGTTCCTTATGAACTATAAAGCAGTTTTTTCCAATTCTGTGAAGAAACTCATTGGTAGCTTAATGGGGATGGCAGTGAATCTATTAAATACCTTGGGCAGTATGGCCATTTTTACAATATTGATTCTTCCTATTCATGAGCATGATATGTTCTTCCATTTGCTTGTGGCCTCTTTTATTTCACTGAGCAGTGGTTTGCAGTTCTCCTTGAAGAGGTCCTTTACATCCCTTGTAAGTTGGATTCCTAGGTATTTTATTCTCTTTGAAGCTATTGTGAATGGGAGTTCATTCATGATTTGGCTTTGTGTCTGTTACTGGTGTATAAGAAGGCTTGTGATTTTTTCACATTGATTTTGTATCCTGAGACTTTGTTGAAGTTGCTTATCAGCTTAAGGAGATTTTGGGCTGAGACGATGGGGTTTTCTAAATATACAGTCATGCCATCTCCAAACAGAGACAATTTGACTTCTTTTCCTAACTGAATACCCTTGATTTCTTTCTCTTGCCTGATTGCCTTAGCCGGAAATTCCAACACTATGTTGATAGGAGTGGTGAGAGAGTGCATCCCTTTCTTGTGCCAGTTTTCAAAGGGACTGCTTCCAGTTTTTGCCCATTCAGTGTGATATTGGCTGTGGGTTTGTCATAAATAGCTCTTATTATTTTGAGATACGTTCCATCCATACTGAGATTATTGAGAGTTTTTAGCATGAAGGGCTGTTGAATTTTGTGAAAGGTCTTTTCTGCATCTATTGAGATAATCATATGGTTTTTGTCTTTGGTTCTGTTTATATGCTGGATTACGTTTATTGATTTTCATATGTTGAACAAGCTTTGCATCCCAGGGATGAAGCCCACTTGATCATGCTGCATAAGCTTTTTGATGTGTTGCTGGATTCGGTTTGCCAGTATTTTATTGAGGATTTTTGCATCAATGTTCATCAGGTATATTGGTCTAAAATTATCTTTTTTTGTTGTTGTGTCTCTGCCAGGCTTTGGTATGACGATGATGTTGGCCTCATAAAATGAGTGAGGGAGGATTCCCTCTTTTTCTATTGATTGGAATAGTTTCAGAAGAAATGGTACCAACTCCTCCTTGTACCTCTGGTAGAATTCGGCTGTGAATCCATCTGGTCCTGGACTTTTTTTGATTGGTAGGCTGTTAATTATTGCCTCAATTTCAGAGCCTACTATTCATCTATTCAGGGATTCAATTTCTTCCTGGTTTACTCTTTGGAAACTGTAGCTGTTCAGGAAATTATCCATTTCTTTTAGGTTTTCTAGTTTAATTGCATAGAGGTGTTTATTGTATTTTCTGATGGTAGTTTATATTTCTGTGGGATCAGTGGTGATATCCCCTTTCTCATTTTTTATTGTGTCTATTTGATTCTTCTCTCTTTTCTTCTTTATTAGTCTTGCTAGCAGTCTTTCAATTTTGTTGATCTTTTCAAAAAACCAGCTCCTGGATTCATTGAATTTTTGAAGGGTTTTTTGTGTCTCTATCTCCTTCAGTTCAGCTCCGACCTTAGTTATTTCTTGCCTTCTGCTAGCTTTTGAATGTGTTTGCTCTTCCTTCTCTAGTACTTTTAATTGTGATGTTACGGTGTCAATTTTAGATCTTTCCTGCTTTCTCTTGTGGGCATTTAGTGCTATAAATTTCCCTCTACGCACAGTTTTAAATGTGTCCCAGAGATTCTGGTATGTTGTATGTTTGTTCTCACTGGTATCAAAGAACCTCTTTAGTTCTAGTTTCATTTCGTTATGTAACCAGTAGTCATTCAGGTACAGGTTGTTCAGTTTCCATGTAGTTGAGCGAGTTTGATTGAGTTTCTTAGTCCTGAATTCTAGTTTGATTGCACTGTGGTCTGAGAGACAGTTTGTTATAATTTCTGTTTTTACATTTGCTGAGGAGTGCTTTAGTTCCAACTACGTGGTCAATTTTGGAGTAAGTTCAATGTGGTGCTGAGAAGAATGTATATTCTGTTGATTTGGGGTGGAGAGTTCTGTAGATGTCTATTAGGTCCGCTTGGTGCAGAGTTGAGTTCAATTCCTGGATATCCTTGTTAACTTTCTGTCTCATTGATCTGTCTAATGTTGACAGTGGGGTGTTAAATTCTCCCATTATTATTGTATGGGAGTCTAAGTCTCTTTGTAATTCTCTAAGGATTTGCTTTATGAATCAGGGTGTTCCTGTATTGAGTGCATATATATTTAAGATAGTTAGCTCTTCCTGATGAATTGATCCCTTTACCATTATGTAATGACCTTCTTTATCTCTTTTGATCTTTGATTGCTCAAAGTCTGTTTTATCAGAGACTAGGATTGTAACCCCTGCTTTTTTTTTGTTTTCCATTTGCCTGGTAGATCTTCCTCCATCCCTTTATTTGGATCCTATGTGTGTCTCTGTATGTGAGATGGCTCTCTTGAATACAGCAGACTGATGGGTCTTGAGTCTTTATCCAGTTTGCCACTCTATGTCTTTTAATTGGAGCATTTAGTCCATTTCCATTTAAGGTTAATATTGTTATGTGTGAACTTGATCCTGCCATTATGATATTAGCTGGTTATTTTACTGTTTAGTTGATGCAGTTTCTTCCTAGCATTGATGGATTTTACGTTTTGGCATGTTTTTGCAATGGCTGGTACCGGTTGTTCCTTTCCATGTTGAGTGCTTCCTTCAGGGACTCTTGTAAGGCAGGCCTGGTGGTGACAAAATCTCTAAGCATTTGCTTGTCTGTAAAGGATTTTATTTCTCCTTCACTGATGAAACTTAGTTTGGCTGGATATGAAATTCTGGGTTTAAAAATCTTTTCTTTAAGAATGTTGAATATTGGCCCCCACTCTCTTCTGGCTTGGAGAGTTTTTGCCAACAGATCTGCTGTTAATCTCATGGGCTTCCCTGTGTGGGTAACCCGACCTTTCTCTCTGCCTGCCCTTAACATTTTTCCCTTCATTTCAACTTTGGTGAATCTGACAATTATGTGTCTTGAAGTTGCTCTTCTCGAGGCGTATCTTTGTGGTGTTCTCTGTATTTCCTGAATTTGAATGTTGGCCTGCCTTACTAGTTTGGGGTTCTCCTGGATGATATCCTGCAGACTGTTTTCCAACTTGGTTCCATTTTCCCCATCACTTTCAGGCACACCAATCAGATGTAGATTTGGTCTTTTCACATAATCCCATATTTCTTGGAAGCTTTGTTCATTTTTTTTTTTTCTCTTTTTTCTCTAAACTTCTCTTCTCACTTCATTTAATTCATTTGATCTTCAATAATTGATAATTTTTCTTCCAAATGATCAAGTCCATTACTGAAGCTTGTGCATTTGTCACGTAGTTCTTGTGTCATGGTTTTCATATCTATCAGTTCGTTAATGGACTTCTCTGCCTTGGTTATTCTAGTTATCCATTCTTCAATTTTTTTTCAAGGTTTTTAGTTTCCTTGCACTGGTTATGTAGTTCCTCCTTTAGCTCTGAGAAGTTTGATTGGCTGAAGCCTTCTTCTCTCAACTCGTCAAAGTCATTCTCCATCCAGCTTTGTTCCATTGCTGGCGATGAGCTGCGTTCCTTTGGAGGGGGAGATGCACTCTGATTTTTTGAATTTCCAGCTTTTCTGCACTGCTTTTTCCCCATCTTTATGGTTTTATCTGCCTTTGGTCTTTGATGATGGTGATGTACTGATGGGGTTTTGGTTTGGTGTCCTTTTTGTTTGTTAGTTTTCCTTCTAACAGTCAGGATCTTCAGTTTCAGGTCTGTTGGAGTTTGCTTGAGGTCCATTCCAGTCCCTGTTTTCCTGGGTATCAGCAGCGAAGGCTACAGAAGATAGAATATTGCTGAACAGTGAGTGTTGGTGTCTGATTCTTGCTTTGGCAGCTTCATCTCAGGGATGTACTCAGCCGTGTGAGGTGTGTGGTGTCGGTCTGCACCTAGTGGGGTATGTCTCCCAGTTAGGCTACTCAGGGGTCAGGGACCCACTTGAACAGGCAGTCTGTCCGTTCTCAGATCTCAACCTCTGTGCTGGGAGAACCACTGCTCTCTTCAAAGCTGTCAGACAGGGACTTTTATATCTGCAGAGGTTTCTGCTACTTTTTATTTAGTTATGCCCTGTCCCCAGAGGTGGATTCTGATATTTTTATTTATTTCAAAACATTTTTTAATTATCTTCTTAATTTCTTCATTGACTCACTGGTTATTCAGGAGTGTATTGTTTAATTTCCATGTGTTTGTATAAGTTCCTAAATTTTTCATTATTGGTTTCTAGTTTTATCCCATTGTGGTCGTAGAAGATATGTGTTATAATTTCAATTATTTATACTTTTGGAGACTTGCTTTTCAGTCTAACATATTACTTCTCTTTGAGAATATTGCATGTGTTGAGGAGAAAAATATATGCTCTGCAGATGTTGGATGAAATATTCTGTAAATATCTATTTGGTCCACTCTTCTATAGTGTAGATTAAATGCAATGTGTTCTTGCTGATTTTTCTGTCTGAATGATCTGTCCAATACTGATAATGCTGTGTTGAAGTATTTAGCTTTTGTTGCATTGGGATATATCTCTCTCTTTGAATCTAATAATATCTTATTTATATATCTGAGTGCTCTAGTGTTGGGTTCATATATATTTCATATTGTTATATTTGCTGAATTGATTTCTCTATCATTAATAACTTTTTAAATCTGTTTTTATTATTTTTGTTTTGAAATTTAGTATGTCTATAGCTACTTCCCCTCTCTTTTGGTTTTCATTTGCACTGTATATCATTTGTTATCCTTTTATTTCCAGTTTATGTGTGTCTTTACAGGTACAGTGTGTTTGTTGTGGGCAGTAGATCATTGGAACTTGTTTTTTTTTTTTTTTTTTTTTTTTTTTTAATTACTTCGACCACTCTATATCTGATAGGGGAATTATATCCTCTTACATTCAATGTTATTATTCATAAGAAAGGATTTTCTCCTGCCATTTTTTGGTTGTTGTTTGTTTTCTTGCTGTTTTGTAGTCTTTTTTCCCTTCTTTCCATTCTTCTTGTTTTTCTTTTGGTGAAAGTAATTTTCTCAGAGGGTACGTTTTGATTCCTTGCTTTTTATTATTCTTGTATTTGTTGTGTCTTTTGTATTTTTTTATATTTTAGTTGGTACATAGTAAGTGTATATTCTTATAAAGTACTTGAGGTTTTGAAACAGGCATGCTATATGAAATAAGCACTTTATGAAGAATGGGTTATTCATCCCTTCAAGCATTTATCCTTTGAGTTACAAAATAACCAGCCACACTTTCAAGTTATTTTAAAATGTACAGTTCAGTTATTATTGACTGTAATCACCTTGTTGTGCTATCAAATACTAGGCCTTATTAATTCTTTCTATTTTTTGTACCCATTAACCATCCTCACTGCCTCTCCATGAGCCCCACACTATCCTTCACAACCTCTCATGACCGTTCTTCAACTCTATGTCCATGAGTTCAATTGTTTGATTTTTAGTTCTATCAAATAAGACAGAATATATGATGTTTGTCTTTCTGTGCCTGGTTTATTTCACATAATATAATCATGTCTAGTTCTATGCAGGTTGTTTCAAATGACTGGATTTCATTCATTTTATGGCTTAATAGTACTCCATTGTGTATGTGCAGCACATATTCTTTATCCATTCATCTGTTGATGGACACTTAGGCTACTTCCAAATCTTAGCTATTGTAAACAGTGCTGCAAAGAACATAAAAGTACAAATATATCTTCAATAAACTGATTTTCTTTCTTTTGGGTATATACCCTGCAGTACGACTGATAGATCATATGGTAGCTCTATTTTTAGTTTCTTGAGGAACCTCAAAACTATTCTCTAGAGTGGCTGTACAAATTTGCATTCACACCAAGAGTGTATAAGGATTCCCTTTCCTCTGCATCCTTGCCAGCATTTATTTTTACCTGTCTTTTGGAGGTAAGCCATTTAACTACGATGAGATGATATCATGTTGTAGCTTCAATTTGCATTTCTCTGATAATAAGTGATGTTGAGCACCTTTTCATATGCACATTTGCCTTCTGTATGTCCTCTTTTGAGAAATGTCTATTCAAATCTTGTGCCTATCTTTTGATTGAATTATAATTTTTTGATAGAGTTTTTTGAACTCCTTATATATTCTGGATATTAAATCCTTGTCAAATGGGTAGTCTAGAAATATTTTCTCCCATTCTATGGGTTTGTCTCTTCACTGGTTTGATTTTTTCATTTTCTGTGCTGACGTTTTTTAAGTGTATGTGATCCCGTTTGTCCATTTTTGCTTTGGTTATCTATGCTTGTAGGATATTACTTGAAAAATTCTGGCCCAGTCTAATGTTTTGGAGAATTTCCCAAATATTTTCTTGTAGTAATTTTATAGTTTGAGCTCTTATATTTAAGTGTTTAATCCATTTTGATTTTAGTTTTGTACATGGTGAGAGATAGGAATCTAGTTTCATTCTTCTGCAGATGAACATCTAGTTTTTCCAACATCATTTATTGAAGAGACTGTCTTTTCCCCAGTGTATGTTCTTGGCACCTTTGTCAAAAATGAGTTCACTGTAGGTGTGTGGATTTATTTCTGGGTTTTCTATTCTGTTCCTTTGGTCTATGTATCAGTTTATATGCCAGTGCCATGTTTGTTTTGTTGTTATTGTAAACCTGTGGTATAATTTGAAGTCAGGTAATGTGATTCTTCTTGTTGTGGTTTGTTTTGTTTTCTTTTTTGTTGCTTAGGATAGCTTTAGCTATTCTGGGTTTTTTTGGGTTTATATGTATTTTATGATTGTTTGTTAATGTGATGAATGTCATTGGTACTTTGACAGGGATTGCATTGAATACATAGATTGCTTTGGGTGGTTAGGGACATTATAACAATATGGAGATTCTGAGTCCATCAACATAGAATGTTTTTTTCATTATGTTGGTATTGTTTTTAATTTATTTCATCTGTCTTTTATAGTTTTTATTACAGAGATATTTTTCCCTTTTTGGGTAGGTTAATTCCTTGGTATTTAATTTTATGTGTGTCTATTGTGGGATTACATTTTTAATTTCTTTTTCGCATTGTTCACTGTTAGCATACAGAAATACTACTGATTTTTGCATGTTGATGTTGTATCCTACCACTTTGCTGAGTTTGTTTATCCGTTCTAATAATTTTCTTGTGAGGTCCACAAGTATTTGCAATATAATATTATATCAGCTGCAAACAAGGATAACTTGATTTCTTCTTTTCCAATCTGGTTGCACTTTATATCTTTCTCTTGTCTGATGGCTGTAGATAAGAGTTCAAATACCTAGGTTGAATAACAATGTTGACAGTGCACACTTATGTAGTGTGCCAGATCTTTGAGAAAATGCTTTCTGGTTTGTTTTTGCTGTTGTTGTTGTTTGGTATTCAGTATGATACTAGTAGACTGGGTCTGTCATATAGGGCTTTTATTATGCTGGGGTATGTTCCTTCTATCCCCAGTTATTTTAGGGTTTTCCTCATTAAGGGATGTTGAATTTTATCAAATACTTTCTTATTATCAATTGAAATGACTGTATGGTTTTTATTCTTCATTCTGTTGACAAGATGTATCACATTGATTGGTTTATATATGTTGAACCTGCCTTGCATCGCAGGGATAAATCCCACTTCAACTTGATTCATGTTCTTTCTAATGTATTGTTAAATTTCATTTGCTAGTATTTTGTTCAGAATTTTTGGATCAATATTCATCAGAGATATTGGCCTATAGTTTTCTTTTACTGATGTGTCTTTGTTTGGTTTGGGTATCAGGGTAATACTGGCCTTATCGAATGAGTTTAGAAATATTCTCTCTTCTTCAATTTTTCCAAATAATTTTAGTACAATTAGTATTAGTTTAAATGTTTGATAAAAGTCAGCAATGAAGCCATCAGTTCCTGGGCTATTCTTTAGTAGGAAAAGAAAAGGCTCCTGGGCTTTTCTATTTATGACAGCTTTGATCTCATTTCTTGCTACTACTCTGTTCAAGTTTAAATTTCTTCTTTGTTCAATCTTAGTAAACTGTATATGTCTAGAAATTAGTTTGTTTTTTCTCAGTTGTCAAATTTGTTGGCATATTGTTGCCCATAGTTTGTACTAATAACTTTTTAAATATCTGCAGTGTCAGTTGTAATGATTTCTTATATATTTCTGATTTCATTTATTTATATCTTCTTCCTTTTTTCCATTTATTTGTATTTTGTCTTCCTTTTTTGTTAGTCTAGCTACGGTTTTTTTTTGTTGTTTTTTTTTTTTTGAGACGGAGTCTCGCTCTGTAGCCCGGGCTGGAGTGCAGTGGCCGGATCTCAGCTCAATGCAAGCTCCGCCTCCCAGGTTTATGCCATTCTCCTGCCTCAGCCTCCCGAGTAGCTGGGACTACAGGCACCATGCACCTCGCCAGCCTAGTTTTTGTATTTTTAGTAGAGGCCGGGGTTTCCCGGTGTTAGCCAGGATGGTCTCGCCGATCTCTGGCCTGGTGATCCGCCGATCTCGGCCTCCCAAAGTGCTGGAATTACAGGCTTGAGCCACAGCGCCCGGCCTTTTTTTTTTTTTTTTTTTTTTTGAGTCTCCTCTGTCACCTAGGCTGGAGTACAGTGGCATGATCTCGGCTCACTGCAATCTCTAGCCTCCTGGGTTCAAGCAATTCTCCTGCCTCAGCCTCCTGAGTAGCTGGGAATACAGATGCGTAGCACCGCACCTGGCTAATTTTTGTATTTTTAGTAGAGATGGGGTTTCACCATCTTCACCAGGCTGGTCTTGAACACCTGACATCATGATCTGTCCACCTTGGCCTCCCAAAGTGCTGGGATTACAGGCATGAGCCACTGTGCCCAGCCCAAGTTTTGTGAATTTTATTTAATTTTTTCAGAAGATCAACTTTTTGTTTCACTATTTTTTAAATTTTTTTTTAATTTTGATTTTTTTTGTTTGTTTTGGTCTGATATTTATTATTTCTTTTCTTCACCCAATTGTGTGTTTGGTTTGCTTTTGCTGTTCTAGTTCTTAATTATGCAACATTAGGTTCTTCATTTGAGATTTTTTCTCTTTTTTGATATACGAACTTATAGCTACAAACTTACCTGGTAGAACTGCTTTTGCTGTATCTCACAGGTTTTGGTATGGTGTGTTCCCATTATTACTTGTGTCAAGAAATCTTTTAATTTTCTTTTAAAATCTTTTAATTTTCTTTTAAATTAATTTAATTTAAAATTAATCTTTCTTTTTAATTTTTTATTGACTCCCTGATCATTCAGGACCATACTGTTTAATTTTTTGTGTATTTGTACATGTTCCAGAATTCTGTCTGTCTACTTTCACTTCCTTGTGGTCAGAAATGATACTTGATATTATTTAAATTTTCTGAATGTTTTAACACTTGTTTTGTGATCTAACATATCATCCTTGAGTATGACCCATGTCCTGAGGAAAATATTGTGTATTCTGCAGCCATTTGGATAAATGTTCTGCAAATGTCTATTAAGTCCATTTCGTCTAAAGTGCAGATTATGTCTAATGTTTTTGCTGTTGTTGTTGTTGTTGTTGTTGTTGTTGAATTTCTGTCTGGATGATCTGTCCAATGCTGAAAGTGGGGTTTTAAAGTCTCACATTATTATTGAACTGCAGCCTGTCTCTCTCTTTAGTTCTAATAATATTTGCTTTATATAGTTGAGTGTTCCAGTATTGGGTGCATATATATTTAAAATTGTTGTATACATCCATTTGTTGAATTGCTCCATTTATTATTATATAGTGACTGTCTTTGTCTCATATTATACATTTTGTTTTGAAATATATTTTGTATGATATAAGCATAAGGACTCCCGCTGTACTTTTTTGATGTAAGTTTAGTGACTCCTGCTAGTCTTTTTTATTTCCGTTGGCATGGAACAATTGTTCATCTGTATATTTCAGTCTATGTCTGTCTTTATAAGTGAAATATGTTTCTTGTAGGCAATAGATCAATAAGTCTTGTTTGTTTGTCCACTCAGCCACTCTATGTCTTTTGATTGGAGAGTTTAGTCTATATTTATTCAATATTATTATCATGATATTATATGATAATAATTTTCCCCTGCCATTTTGTTATTTGTTTTCTAACTGCTTTGTAGTCTTCACTTTCTTTTTTCTTTCCTTTCCTTTCCATCTTCTTCTTTTTTTTTTTTTTTTTTTGCCAGGGAAAACATAATTTCTTTTATTTTTTCCCTTTGCATCATTAAGAGATTTATTATCTTCTATTTATTTTCAGCACTTCTCTTCATTTCTGGGAAGTCAGACCTACCTAAATCATTATTGCATCTGAACAGAGTTTTACAGGCAAATTTCCAGTAATGGGCTCAAATAATAGGTTCTAATTGATATTTCATAATGGTCCTCCTTTATGTGTTCTTTAGTGAAGATTATTTTCTCAGGTGATTTAATTTAGCTTCTTCCTTTTTACATTTTCTGTCTCCATTGTGTATCTTTTGGTTTGAAGTTACTATGAAGCTTGCAAACATTATTGTATAATCCACTATTTTAACTTGAAAACAACTTAACACTCTTTACATGAAAAACAAACAAGCAGAAAGAAAACTATTATAAACTCTATGCCTTAACTCTATAAACCTGCTTTTTAAATTTTTGTTTTTTTTCTATTTGTATCTCCTTTTACTGACTCTCTCTTAAAATGTTGTTCTAGTTGTTACTTTTGACTTGCTCATCATTTACTCTTCATACTTAGGATAAGAGTAGTTTACACACCACAGTTACAGTGTTATATTATTCTGTTTTTTTTTTTTTTTCTGTGTACTTACTATTATCAATGAGTTTTGTGCCTTCAGGTGATTACTTATTGCTCATTGATGTCCTTTTCTTTCTTATTGAAGCACTCCCTTTAGCATTTTCTATAAGATTGGTCTGCTGTTGATGAAATCCCTCAGCTTTTGTTTGTCTGGAAAACGCTTGTTACCAGATACTCCACTCTAGAATAAAAGATTTTTGTTGTTGTTGTTGTTGTTGTTGTTGTTTGTTTTTTGTTTTTTTTTTTTACTTTTCAGCTCTTTAAATATGTAATACCACTCTTTCCTAGCTGGTAAGATTTCCACTAAGAAGTAGGCTGCCAGATGTATTGGAGCTCCATTGTACATTGTTTGTTTCTTTTATCTTGCTGCTTTTAGGATCTTTTCTTTATCCTTGACCTTTGGGAGTTTGACTGTTGATTGTCTTGGAGTAGTCTTGTTTGGATTAAGTGTGCCTGGTGTTCTATAACCTTCTTGTACTTGAACATAAATATCTTTATCTAGGTCAGAAGTTCTCTGTTGTCATCTCTTTGAATAAACTTTCTATCATAATTTCTCTCTCTACTTTCTCTCTATGACCATTACTTCTTAGATTTGTCTTTTTGAGGTTATATCTCACCATGTAAAACACCTAACAAAAGATGAATTAGAGGCGTAGCTAAGAAGGCCAACTAGAAGCAGCTATTGTGTGTTGGTCTAATAGAGAGGAATGGAAGGAGCAAGTAAATACAGCACCTTAAACTGAAACATTCAGGTACTCATGTTGGTACTAATCAAAGAAACTACTTGACCCATGAAAAATGAAGTAAAAGCAAGGCAGGATGGCCACCCACCTAGGAGTGACACAGAGCCAAGAGAACTTCCCCTGCCCAGGGAAGCCATGGTGAATGTGCGTCCCTGGGAACCCATGCTTCTCCAATAGATCTTTATAACCCTTGGGTCAGGAGATCCCTTTGTGAACCCACTCCACCAGGGCCTTCAGTCTGACAGAATGATGTGGAGTCTCAGAAGAGCAGCTCCTCAAGCATGTGCAGAGACCCAGGAGCCTTAGATACTCTGGCATTATGAGCTTCCCAGCAAAAGTAGTTGCAACTCTGGCAAAGTGGGGTGTTACACCCCTATGCATAGCCCTAGGAAAGAGGTTGAATTCAGGGGGCTGAGCAGTGACAGCCTGTGGGCTCTACTTCCGTGGCACCACAAATGATAAAACCCACTGGTTTGAAATTCCAGCCAGTCACCTGTAGCAGTGTTGTGCCTCCCTGGGATGGAGATCCCAGGAGGATAGGCACACTGACATCTTTCATGTCAGGGCAATGTAGCCATTCTAGCCTTTGGGCTTTGGAAAGTTCAAACTGACTGGAAGTGAAAGGGATCCCCCAACACAACAGAGGTGCTCTATGAAAATGTGGCCAGACTGTTTTTTAAAGTGGGTACCCAATCCTGTTTCTCCTCACTGAGCAGAACCTCCCAACCAGGGTCTCCAGCCACACCTGCCAGTGATTTCTAGCTGACATAGTTTTGAAGCCTCCCTGGGATGAAGTTCCCAGAGAGAGGGGTGAGCCACCATTTTTGCTATTTGGGTGACTTAGTTGTTCCAGCGTTTGGGCATTGGAAAGTTCAAGCCAACCAGGGGTGGAAACAGTACCCCGTACAGCCTAGCTGCTCTATCAGAATGTGTCCAGGCTACTTCTTTAAGCAAGTGCCTGTTCCCTTTCCTCCTCCCTGGTCAGTACCTTCCAACCAAGGCCTCCAGCCACCCCTCCTGGTGTTCCCCAGCTGACAAAGATTTGAAAAGTCCCTGAGAGAGATCCCCCACAGGGAGGAATGGGCCACCATCTTTGCTCTTTGGGAAACTTAGCCTTTCAAGCCTTTGGGCTTTGGAGAGTCCAAGCCAACTGGGAGCAGAGGCAGTCCCTCAGCACAGCACAACTGCCCTATGAAAATGTGGCCAGACTGATGACTTAAGTAGGTCCTAAATCCCATTCGTCACCAGGTGGAACCTCCAAACTGGGGTTTCTGCCTACCCTAGCCAATGACTTTTGGCTGACAGAGGTTTTAGGGCCCCCTAGGATGGAGCTCCCATGGTGAGTGGCAGGCCCGACTGGTGGAGACCTCTAGTGAGGCAGCCCCTGTAGCTGTGCGTTAGCTGGCACATTCTCTTGCCATACAGCAAAATCCTCTAAGCCCACAGCACCTCCCCACATCACTTTGCTGGTGTTCATCTGCATGGGTGGGTTTTGTTTTACTTGTCCCACCAACATGCAAGAGTACAGCATGTGCCCCCACCCCTGCTGACTACCATTGCAGATGAAGCCTTGGTGGACACAGAGCCAGCAAGCCCTACCCCCACAAACACCCAAACCTTGCACTAAACCTGCACAGACAACAGAAGATCCTTGCACACCCTGAGTGATCACTCTTGCTCATGAGACACAGAGAAGGCACCCAGACCTGTGCTGACTAGCACCCCACCCCAAGCTAACACCACCTCCAGTGCAATCATGCACACAGTCCCCAGCAAAGGCCCCTGCTTCCCCCTCCAGCTGTTTTGCCTCTGCCACTGTGGTGAATGCCCACATGGAGGCAGGTGCCCTTGAATCCACCAGCGCTCAGTAAAAGTCTCCCAGAGTTAGAGCACACAGACTAGGAGTTGAGAGCTGAGTGTTGGCCCCCTAAAATCTCCCAGAAATGAAGCCAGTTAACCCACTTTATACCACAATCAAACCTTCAAGGACATCAAATAGGACAATAGGAAAAAAAAAATCTAATGGTCAGCAACCTCAAAGACTGATTGCAGATAAGCCCACAAGGTAAGAAAGAATCAGTACAAGAACACTGAATACTCAAAAAGCCAAAGTGCCTTCTTTCCTCCAAATGACCACATCCCTTCCCCAGCAAAGATTTGGAACTGAGCTGAGGCTGAGATGGCTGAAATGAAAGAAGTAGAATTCAAAATATGGATAGGAACAAAGTTAATGGAACTACAGAAGGGCATTGAAACCCAAAGCAGGCCGGGCATGGTGGCTCATGCCTATACTCCCAGCACTTTGGGAGGCTGAGGCAGGTGGATCACAAGGTTGGGAGATTGAGACCAGTCTGGCTAACATGGTGAAACCCTATCTCTACTAAAAATAGAAAAAATTACCCTCACATGGTGGTGGACACCTGTAGTCCCAGCTATTCAGGAGGCCGAGGCAGGAGAATGGCGTGAACCTGGGAGGTGGAGTGTGCAGTGAGCCAAGATCACACCACTGCACTCCAGTCTGGGCAACAGAGTGAGGCTCTGTCTCAAAATAAATAAATAAATAAATAAATAAATAAATAAATAAATAAATCCCAATGTAAGGAAGGTAAAGATCATGATAAAACATTGCAGGAGATGACAGGGAAAGAAAGATAGCCAGTATAGACCTGATAGAGCAGAAAAACACACTTTAAAAATTTCATAATGCATAATTAATAGAAGAATAGACCAAGTAGAAGTAAGAATCTCAGAGTTTGAAGATTGGATTTCTGAAATAAGACAGGAAGACAATAATAGAGAGAAAAAATAAATAAAACGAATGAACAAAGCCTCAGAGAAATATGGGGTCATGTAAACAGACCAAATATACAGCTCATTGGTGTTCCTGATAAAGATAGGAAGAGTTAAACCAACTTGAAAAACATATTTCAGGATGTCATCCGTAAGAATGTCTCAACCTAGCTAGAGAGGCCAACATTCACATTCAGGACAGGCAGAGAAACTCAGTAAGATATTTCACAAGATCATGCCCAAGACATATAAATATTAGATTCTCCAAGGTGGAAACAAAAGAAAAAAAAATTTAAAGGCAGCTAGAGAGAAAGGTCAGGAAACTACAAAGGGAAGCCCATCAGACTAACAGTGGACCTCTCAGTTGAAACCCCAAAAGTCAGAAGAGATTTGGGGCTAATATTCAGCATTCTTAAAGAGAAGAAATTGTTATCTAGAATTTCCTTTCTGGCCAAGCTAAGCATAAACAAAGGAGAAATAAGATGTTTTTCAGACAAGCAAACGCTGAGGGAATTCATTATCTGCAAACCTTCCTTACAAGAGCTAGTAGAGGAAGTACTAAAAATGAAAAGGAAAGACCATTACCAGCCACTACAAAAACACACTAAAGTACACAGACCAGTGACACTATAAAACAACCACAAAAATAAGTCTGCAAAATAATCAGCTAACATCATGATGATAGGATCAAATCCACATATATCCATACCATTTTTCAATGTAAATGGGCTAAATGCCCAAATTAAAATAAACAGAGTGGCAAGCTGGCTAAAGAACCAAGACCCATTGGTATGCTGTCTTCAAGAGACCCATCTCACATGCAATGACATACGTAGGCTCAAAATAAAGGTATGAAGAAAAATTTACCAAGGAAATGGATAAAAGCAAAAAGCAGAAGTTGAAATCTTAGTTGCTGACAAAACAGACAGTTCAAAAAAGAGAAAGAAGGGCTTTACATAATGGTACAGGGCTCAATTCCATAAGAAAAGCTAACTATCCTGAATAAATAGGCACCTAACTCAGGAGCACCCAGATTTGTAAAGCAAGTTTTTAGAGACCTTTTTAGACTCCCACATGACATTAGTGAGAGACTATGATACCCCACTGACAATATTGGACAGATCATGGAGATAGAAAATTAACAAACATATTCAGGACCTGAACACAGTAGTAGATCAAGTGGACTTGATAGATATCTACAAAACTCCACCTAAAAACAGCAGAATATACATTCTTCTCATTGCTAGATGGCACATACTCTAAAATTGATTATATATTCATAAGTAAAATACTGCTCAACAAATGCAAAAAAATAAAAAAAATTATAGCAAACAGTCTCCTGGACCACAGCACAATTAAATTAAAAATCAAGACTAAGAAATTCACTCAAAACCATACAATTACATGGAAATGGAATATGAGCACATGAATCTGCTTCTGAGTTAATTTCAGGTAAATACTTAAAGCAGAAATGAAGAAGTTATTTGAAAGTAATGAGAGGATAGATAAAACATGCCAGAATCTCTGGGACACAGCTAAGGCACTGTTAAGAGAGAAATTTATAGCACCAAATGCCCACATCAAAAGGTTAGAAACATCTCAAGTTAGTAACCTAACATCACAACTAAAGGAACTAGAGAACCAACAGAAAACAAACCCCAGAGATAGCAGAGGACAATAAATAACCAAAATCAGAGCTGAACTGAAGGAGATAGAGACACAAACAAAATAAAAGCACAATAAAAAGGTCAATGAATTCAGGAACTTGTTTTTTGAAAAAAATAATAAAATAGACAGATCTCTAGTTAGACTAATAAATAAGAAAAGAGAAAATTCAAATAAATACAATCAGAAACAAGGGGCATAATCCCACTGACCCCACAGAAATACAAATAACTATCAGACAGTATTATGAACGCCTCTATGCACGTAAACTAGAAAATCTAGAAAAAAAATGAATAAATTCCTGGACAGATACAACCTTCCAAGACCGAATCAGGAAGAAGTTGAATCCCCAAACAGACAAATAATAAGCTCTAAATTTGAGGCAGTGATAAATACTATACCAACAAAAAAAGCCCAGGACCAGTGGGATTCATAGCTGAATTCTACCAGGTGTACAAAGAAGAGCTTGTACCATTCCTACTGAAACTGTTTCAAAAAATTGAGGAGTAGTGACTCCACTCTACCTCATTCTGTGAGGCCAAAAGCATCCTGACATCAGAACCTGACAGAGATACAGTGAAAAAGGAAAACTTCAGACCAATATCCTTGATGAAATTGATGCAAAAAAATTTCACTACACAATACTGGCAAACCAAATTCAGCAGCACATCAAAAAGATTATCTACCTATTATCAAATAGGTTTTATCCCTGGGATGCAAGGGTGGTTCAATATATACAAATCAGCAAATGTGATTCATCATATAAACAGAACTAAAGACGAAAAACACAAAACTATCTCAATAGGTGCAGAAAAAGCTTTTGATAAAATTCAATGCTTCTTCATGTTTGAAACTCTCAGTAAACTAGATATTGAAGAAACAAACCTCATAATAATAAGAGCCATCTATAACAAACCCACAGCCAACATCATACTGAATGGACAAAACCTAAAACCTTTAAAACCGGCACAAGACAGGGATGCCCTCTGTCACTGCCCCTATTCAACATAGTATTGGAAGTCCTGGCCAGAACAGTCAGGTAAGAGAAAGAAATAAATGGCATGCACATAGGAAGAGAGGAAGTCAGACTATCCCTGGTTGCAGACCACATTATCCTGTATTTAGCAAACCTCATAGTCTCAGCTCAAAAGCTCCCTGATTCACCAAACAACTTCAGCAAAGTCTCAAGATACAAAATTAATATTCAAAAATCACCAGCATTCTATACTTCAAGAACACTCAAGCCAAGAGCCAAATTGGAAAGAAACTCTCATTCATAATTGCCACAAAATGAATAAAGTATCTAGGAATACAGCTAACTAGGGAGGTGAAAGATCTCTACAAGGAGAATTATGAACTACTGCTTAAATAAATCAGAGATGACACAAACAAATGAAAAAAACAGTTCATGCTCATGGATAGGAAGAATTAGTAACATTAAAATGGCCATAATTCCCAAAGCAATTCATAGATCTAATGCTATTCCTATTAAACTACCATGAGATTCTTCAGAGTAGTCGAAAAAAAATTTAAAAATTCGCAGGGAACGAAAAAGAGCCTGAATAGCAAAGGCAATCCTAAGCAATAAGAACAAAGCTAGAGGCATCACCCTAACTGACTTCAAACTAATCTTCAGGACTATAGAAACCAAAACAGCATAGTAGTAGTATGAAAACAGACACATAGACCAATGGAACAGAATAGAGAACCCAGAAATAAGACCACAAACCTATAACTATTTGATTTTCAACACACCCGATAAAAACAATCACTGGGAAAAGTATTCCCTATTCAATAACTGGTGCTGGGATAACTAGATAGCCATAGGCAGAAGATTAAATTGGACTCCTTCATTACACCATATACAAAAATTAACTCGAGATGGACTGAAGACTCAAATGTGAAACTCAAAACTATAAAAACCCTGAAAGACAACCTATGCAAAGCCATTCAAGCCATAGGCACTGGCAAAAATTTCATGATGAAGATGTCAAAAGCAGTTGCAAAAAACCCCAAAAATTAACAAATGTGATGTAATTAAACTAAAGAGCTTTTGCACAGAAAAACAAACCATCAACAGAGTAAATAGACAACCTACAGATTGAGAGAAGTTTTTGCAAACTATGCATCTGACAAATATCCAGGATCTATAAGGAACTTTCGCAAATTTACAAGAAAAAAACAAAGAACCCATGAAAAAGGGGGCAAAGGACATAAACTTTTCAAAGAAAGACATACCTGCAGCCAACATTCACCTGAAAAAAAATCTCAACATCACTGATCATTAGAGAAATGTAAATCAGAACCACAATGAGATACCATCTCATACCAGTCAGAATGGCTATTATTAAAAAGTCAAAAAACAACAGATGTTGGCAAGGTTGTGGAATAAAAGGAATGCTTTTACACTGTTGCTGGGAGTATAAATTAGTTCAACCATTGTGGAAGACAATGTGGCAATTCCTCAAAGATCTAAAGACAGAAGTGCTATTTAACATGGTAATCCCATTAGTGAGTATATACCCAAATGAATATAAATTGTTCTATTTTCAAGATGAATGCAAGCTTATGTTAATTGCAATAATATTCACCATAGGAAAGACATGAAATCAACCTAAATGCCCATCAGTTATAGACTGGATAAAGAAAATGTGGTACATATACACAATGGAATAATATGCAGCCATAAAAAAAGAACAAGATCATATCATTTGCACGGACATGGATGGAAGTGGAGGCCATCATCTTATCCAACCAATGCAGAAACAGAAAACCAAATACCACATGTTCTCACTTATAAGCGAGAGCTAATTGATGAGAACACATAGACAGATAGAGGGGAACAGCACCCACTGGGACCTATGAGAGTGGAGGGTTGGAGGATGGAGAAGATGGGGAAAAATAACTAATGAGAACTAGGCTTCATACTGGAGTGACAAAATAATCTGTACAACAAACTCCCATGGCACAAGTTTACCTATGTAATAAACCTACACATGTACCCCGAACTTAAAATAAAAGTTATAAAAAGAGGAATTTAAGGACATAAATGTAAGACTCAAAACTGTAAGCCTACTACAAGAAAACAGGTGAAAAGCTTCAGGGGATTGGTCCAGGCAAAGATTTTATGGCTAATGTCTCAAAAGCAGAGGCAACAATAAAAGACAAATGAAACTATATTAAACTAAAATGCTCCTGCATAGCAAAAGAAAGAATCAATAGAATGAATAGATAATCTGTTGGATACAAGAAAATATTTGCAAACTAGTCATTTAAGAAGACACTAGTATCCTGAAAACACAAGAACCTCAAACAACTCAACAAAATATACCTTCACCAAAAATGAGCAAAGGACATGAGTAGACATCTCTGAAAAGAAGAAATACGGATGGTCAATAAGCATATGAAACCCATCATCACCATTCATCAGTAAAATGCAACATAAAACCACAATGAGATATTATCTTACACAAATCAGAATGGCTATTGTTTATAAAACAAAAAATAACAGATGTTACTAAGGTTGAGAAACAAGGGGAATGCTTCTACACTGCTAGTGGAAATGTAAATCAGTACAACCTCTATGAAAAAGAGTATGGAGATTTCTGTAAGACCTAAAGTGGACCTAAAGTGGAACCACCATTGGGTAGCTACCTAAAGACAACAAAATCATTATATTTAAAAGATAACCTGCACTTGTCTGTCTATCACAGCATTATTTGCAATAGCAAAAATATGGAATCAAGCTAAGCGCCTATCAATGGATGATTAGATAAAGGAATAGTTATATATATATATATATATATATATATATATATATACACACTATATATATATATAATAGTTATATGTGTATATATATACACTATTCGTCCATATAAAATAATTAAACTACGTCTCCTGCAGAGGCACGATGGAACTCAAAGTCACTATGCTAAATGTGAAATAAGTGAGGCACAGACAAATATTGCATGTTTTCACCTATTTGTGTGAGCTTAAAGAGTTGATTTCCTAGAGGTAGAAAGTAAAATAATAGATGTCAGAGTCTGGGAAAGGTTTGTATGTGGTGTGGGGGACAAAGAGAAATTGGTCAATTAGCACAAATATACAGTAAACTAAAGGGAATATGTTTTAATATTCAAGAGCAGAGTAGGGTGACTATAGTTAACAGCACATGTATTTATTTTAAAACAGCTAGAAGAGCTATTGATAGTTAAGTGTCTTGAGGAAGTCTCATTTGCTTTAAATCTGCTTGGTGTTCTATAACTTTCTCGTGCTTCGATACTGATATCTTTCTCTAGGCTTCAGAAGTTCTCTGTTATTTTCCCTATGAATAAAATTTCTCTCTCTTCTCTTTAAGGCCAGTAACTCTCAGATTTGCCATTTTGAGACTTTTTTCTTTTTTCTTTTTTCTTTTTTTTTTTTTTTTTTTTGAGATGGACTCTCGTTCTATCGCCAGACTGGCTGGAGTGCAGTGGCGTGATCTCGGCTCACTGCAATCTCCACCTCCCAGGTTCAAGTGATTCTCCTGCTTCAGCCTACTGAGTAGCTGGGACTATAGACACACGTCAGCATGTCCAGCTAATTGTTGTATTTTTAGTAGAGACGGGGTTTCACCATGTTAACCAGGATAGCCTCGATCTCTTGACCTCGTGATCCACCTGCCTTTGAGGCTATATTTTAGATCTTGTATGGATGCTTATTTTTTTCTTATCCCTTTTTCTTTTGTCTCCTCTCTCTCTCTCTCTCTCTCTCTCTCTCTCTCTATATATATATATATATATATATATATATATATATATGGTCTTCAAGCTCACTAATTCTTTCTTCTGATTGCTCAATTCTCTTGGTAGGATACTAATACATTCTTCCATATGCCAATTTCATTTTCTCCTCCAGAATTTCTGCTTAAATACTTAAAACATTATTTCAACTTCTTCATTAACTTTGATAAAATTCCAAAATTTTTTCTGTGTTATCTTGGATGTTGAGCTTCCACAAAGAAGCTATTTTAAATTCTCTGTCTGAAAGGTCACATTTCTCTGTCTTTCCAGAATGGGTCACTGGTGCCTTATTTAGTTCACTTGGTGAGGTCATGTTTTCCTGGATGGTCTTAATTCTTGTGGATGTTTTTAAGTGTCTGGGCATTGAAGAGCTACTTACTTATTCTAGTCTTCACAGTCTGAGCTTTTTTGAACCTGTCCTTCTTAGAAAGGCTTTTCAGGTATTCAAAGGAACTTCGGTGTTGTGATCTAAGTTTTGGTCACTGAAGACATCTGCATCGGAAGGCACCACAAGTCCAGTAATACTTCTGTTCTTGCAGACTCATAGAGATTTTGTGGTCAATCATTGAACTGATTTAAACTGGAGCTATTGACAATACAGTGGAATGGGGAATACCCTCTGTTCTCTAATAAACTTTCTGGCTGAACTTGTTGAATTCCTCAAGTCTTAAGTTCTCTTGGATGGAGTCTGGCTACCAGATGTCAGAGAAACAAAAAAATAATACAATCTTATAATGGTAATAAGAGCTATTAGTTTTTTAGAATACACCAAGGTACTGTACATCAGAATAAATAACACCTCTAGAACTTACAGCTAAACTCTCACCTTATCTCCCTTGTTCTGTTTTACTGTTACCCCTTAAGATTTGTCTCAGGCCCCACCTCCTCCAAGGATCCTTTTCTAATCTTATCTATGTGAGTTAGGACCACTCTAGCCTTTGTACATATCTCAGTTATAACATTAACCCCATGTCTTGTCATTATTAGTTTAATTTTGTCTCACCCACTATATTTTGTGTTCTTGTGAATAGCAAAAATGTCTTATTTATTCAACGACCCTGGCACAGATGTGCTCAGTAAATACCTGTTACATGAAAGGTAATATATACATACATACATACATGGAGCTTCATTTTTATCTTTATAC
The DNA here is from genome assembly GCF_008728515.1 of Papio anubis. NCBI lineage: Eukaryota > Metazoa > Chordata > Mammalia > Primates > Cercopithecidae > Papio > Papio anubis. The sequence goes on along the minus strand of NC_044996.1, from coordinate 84,513,878 downwards.
ACATTCCTTAAGAAAAGTAACAGAAATTATATTTTCCTAGGACAATGAGTCTCAAACCTCACAGTGCATTAGAGCACCTGAGGTTACTTATTAAACCTGGGCCCATTTGACTCGGGCCAGGGGAACTTGAATCTGAGGTGTGTTACTTCTGGTAACAGATGAATCTCTAGCTCTCATTGACAGTTCTCATTCCATTCAAAAAATATATAAGGCAATAAGGACCAGTCAAAATATTGTTCCTGGTTCCATGTGGACAAGTTAGGTGGAGGGTGGGGTGGAGGTGGAGCATCTTGTAGATAGGCTGATTATGAAAAGTGATACTACAATTAACCACTACCTGACAGGAAGCCTCTTCATACTCCCAATATGTTCTTTTCTGGAGAAAATAGTCTGGAAGAATTGGCTTACTATCTTTAAAGAATTGCAGGATTTCAGAGAATGAAAAGGACTGCTATATTTTCCATTACACAGAGGGAGAAACTGAGGCACCAGGTGAGGGAATAATTTGTCTAAATTTACGCAGTTGCTCAGTGGTAAGGCTATTATTAAAACACAGGAATCCTAACTCCTGGTCCATTGTAATTTCCACTAGAAAACAAGTCTCTAATTGTGAATTATCAGGAACTATAAAATCATGGTATGTTGATTATTTTAAGTTTTTGGAGAAGGAATGCTTTCTCACACCTCTAAGCCCGCATCTCAAAGGGGAAATGTTATTCTTCACAGAAGATTCTTACTGTAGTGAAAGTAACCGGGGCATTGGGTCAGGGAGACCCGGATTTAAATGTTGTGTCAAATATTTAGTAACTATGTAAATATGGACAAGCTACATAACCTCTCTGAGCATTGGTTTCTTCATCTAAAAAAATGGTGCTCATAATAACTCCCTCTCAGTGTCATTGTAAGGATTAAGTAAAATGATGTTTACAATGCACCTAACATAGTAACTGGCATATTTTAAACACTCAGTAAATGGTAGCTGTTATTGTATCCTAGGCTATGGTCTATTCTGTCTACCCAATCTAACAGCAGTTTTAGTATGCTGAAGGCACAAGAGTTCCTGGTGCCTGAGGAAAGATTACAACTCCTACTTTCTTCATCAGCATTGTATACTTCTTAAGAAATGAGAAACATCCCAACTCATTTCTACACCAACCCAATGTGGATCTGTTTGCTACTGAAGAACACAGCTCCTCCTCAGAGAACTGGAAGGACTGAAGAGTTGGAAATAAGTCACTGGAATAAAAAATATTTATAATCCCTTGATTTAGCCTAAGAAAGAAAAGGTCAAGCAGTGACATCATAACATACCAGTGTAAATATTTAGGATGCAGTGAAATGCTCTTCCCCGAGTCCTAAGAGAGGAAAATAGTCAGTAAGAACAGTGAAAACAACCTGGTAATTGACCCAGAAAACTTACATTTGAGGCCTGGAGCTGTCTCTTATGAGCTGTGTAATTTTTGGCAAATCACTGTATCCCAAGGGGTCTTAGTTAACCTCATTTTTCAAATGTAGAGACTGGACTAAATAGCAATAATAATCAATTACATCTGTGTAGCTCTTTATGGATTGAAAAGCTTCTCATATAATACTAACAGCCCCTTCTAGTTCTAACTTTCGAAGACCTGAAAAAGAAATGATGCTAATTGAGAACAAGAGGAAACAAGATGCATGCAAGGAAGGCATTCAAAGTGTGGAGGTTATTGGATTAATCAAAGGAAGCTATAGAATCACTTTTTGACAGGATCTTTGTGAGCAGAATGAAGACATGTAGGTATGAATACTCAAAGGGAATCATGCTCTTAGGTAAGTGGTAGCAGATTCTTTTCGCCAAAAGACTACATGATTCTACAACTTTTCTTAAAGTTTAAGGTAAAAAGGTCCAAGGACTGAGAAGAAGGAGATTGCCCAGATAGTGAGAGTAAAGGCAAGTAAGCAAGCTGAACTGAAACATGTCATTTCCCCAATTCTGTCATCCTCTGAAGTCTGGCCACTACCAGAGAAAATGTCAGCAGGAGACTGACCCTCGGGCCTTTTTCACAAGTAAACAAGAGAAGCTTTCTCAACAGAACCAAACTCCATGCCCTTGAGAAGCATGATCTGGTGGTGAGCGAACCTCTTTTTACACACGCTCTTGTCTTTCTCAACTCCTCCTCTTAACAGTGCTGGCCAGGCCTGAGGAATGAGAAGCAGCAGCTGGAATAGCCAGCAGAGTCTTGTGCATCAGAACTAGGCCAGGCCTCAGAGGACTGCTGCAGAAGACTTTTCATCCATTTGTGACCTGGGCTGGGAGGGCATTAGTCGGCCAGGAGAAGCAGAATATAGCCCAAGGACTAAGCTTCATTTCCTTTCTCCCTTACTAACCTGACTGCTTTCTACTTGCTTGTTTATGGTTCTGCTGAAAGACCTAAGGAAGCAGCAAATGATAAATGAAAAGATGTGTTCATCTTGGCCTCAGCATTCCTAGGAATGTTTTCAGCAGAGTCTGCCAGAGGGATGTTCCAGTGCTGCAACGGAAGCCTGACATGGAGCTCTAGAGAGGAAAAAGGGAGCCAGCTCAAACTGGGGTCTACCTTACTTGTCAGCTTTCTTATTTGAAAATGAAGATTCAAATCCCAAACTTTCAGGGTTAGCAGAAGGATTCAGTAGAACAACAACAACAACAAGATGTAAATCAAATTCCTGTACTTGTCATGATAGAGGCTCAACAAATGCTTGTTCTGTTCTCTAATCAAGGGACCTAGGTGATCATTCTGAATGGCTTCCAAGACAGAGAGAGAGAGACAGTGATTTATTTGCCAGGGCACTGACTTTGAAGTCAGACATCCTGAAAATTGTTCCTAGAACAATGCCTGGTACCTAATAAGTGTGTAATAAGTATATGGGGCTTACTGACTTACATTCTGCTGTTAATTTATTGTGTGAACCTTGGGCAAGTCACTTACTCTCTCTGGGCTTCAATTGTCCTATTTGTAAAATGATATGACAATATTTCCTGCTAAGCTTACCCTACAAAGTTGTTGAGGGGCACATGACCTATGAGAGAATATATATGGATGTTCTGCGCACCTGTTAGAGATAATTAACATTTAGAGAGCCTAGGTGAAAGAAATTCCCCAAAGGATATAACTGCTTGCCTAGCTCATGTTATATGGAGGGAAGGGGAGGAGGAAGAAACAGTCAGGGAAAAGCCAGTCAATGTAGACTGATAGAGGACAATTGGACCTTATCAGGGGTTAAAAAGTACCCTGAAACAGAAGTACAGTATTCTTTTGCCTCCTGACGGGTTTTACCCAAGCATAAGAGGCAGTATAGCACAGTGGCAATAGCATATATTCTAGAACCAGATATTCTAGGTTCAAATCTATACTCAGTGACTTACATTATATATAACCCAGGGAAAATCACTAGATCTTTCAGTTTCTTCATCTGAATATGCAAGTGATGTACCCCATAGATTGTTATTAGGTTTAAAAGTTAATATGGGGAAATATGTTTAGACTAGTGCCTAGCACAGGGAAAGCACTATAGAAATTTAGTATTGGCTATTATTAGCATTATGTTGCAACGTCATCCTTTCTTAGAGTGTGCATGGGAATGCTGACCCTTTTTTTTAGCTTCTGATCTTCTGACCCATTGAAACCCCTTTTAATAAGCATTAATCCACAATGTTCAACTCCACCAATTTTGCAATGATTTCTAAGCCACTGCCTGTTTGGAGCTATAAAGCAAACAATTTCACAATCAAATCACTCACTCTTTCCTGACCTCTCTCCTCCTCTTCCAAGAATTAATATCGTAGTTAGTATTCAATGCAACTACCCAAACAAACCTCCCGGGAGGCTTTGAAACACCAACCAATGCACCTTTTACAAAAAATTACTCAGATTGTAATCAAAATGACAGAAAAGGAAATATTTCATCTTTTGCTGATTCCATTGTTCTTTCTCCTGCCTTGTAAAACTCCTTCTTTCTGCCTGCTTTCAAAATAACATGTGCCGTTCTCAGCAGAATGGAGAACAAGGTCAAAGAACAAGGAGACAGGAAAAGTTGAGGGCAATGCATCAAATCAGAGCTTGTTGGCCATATTACACGGTGACAAGATGATGGCCTATTTAAAAACAAACAAACAAACAAACAAACAAAATCCTGCAATAAGCCTGTGATTGAACCCTGTTTCACAACTCACAATGCAAGACTGAGATCTGAATCACAGTAAGAGACTGAAACACGCTTTGAAAATCATCCTGTTGATGCGTCCTTACATCAACAGACAGAGAAACTGATGAACACAGAAAAGGCTCAATTATTAAAGGCAATTCTGGGATGATAAGGTTTTTTACATTTCACTCTTATGTACTGAGCCCCCATACTGTGCCAGGCACTGTGTTAGCTTTTTGATCTATTTTATTTCATGTTATTTTTAAGACATTCCTGTGAGGTAGGTACTACATTAAAAACAAAACAAAGCAAAACAATAGACACCATTTGTCGGATGTATAACTAAGACTCAAAGACCATGAGAGACATGCCTCAGGTTACCCAGTCATCACCCAGATGGCCTTACTTCCAGAACAATATGCCCTCCACCAAACCATGATGTCTTAAGGAGTGAAGAATATTGAGGGTGGTGAACAGAGGAGCCTTTTTCAAGGGTGTCTGCAGCAGTCAATCTTCTAGATAGCCTCTGAAATTCACAGCTGCAAACTGCAACACTGAACAAAGTTGTCACTGCATCCTCGCTTATTTATTCGGGTCCACCAACCTGCCAGAACCATTTCCACGGATAGGATAACTCAAAATTTTACCCTGGTCCATGGGTTCTCAAAATATGTTCCAAGAACTGCGTGCATTAGAAAAACAAATTCCTGTCCACGGTCCACACCTACTGAATCTGAATCTGAATCTGAGGGAAGAGACACTGGAAATCTTTATGCTTAAAAAGCATGCCAAGTGCTCTAATGTACAATAAAGTGTGAGGCCCATTGTCTTAGAAAAATAATTCTTGCTACTTTTCCCAAGGAGTGAAGAGGAGAATGAAGATTTAATCATTTATTTATGTATGAAATATTTTCTGATGACATAAGCTGGTCTCTGTGAGTAAATAAAACATGATGCCTAATCTTAATAGCCTCATAGTCGAAGTAGATAAAATAAATAATGACAATATAGTTGGACAAGTGCTAGGACAGAAGTTTGTACAGAGGTCAAAGTGATAATCTTACGTAGATAGGATTAGAGAAAGTTTCCTAGAGAAAACTCCCTGAAACTCTCTTTAAAAATGAGTAGAAGGGAAACAAGACAAATAGACATGTGTTCTAAGCAGAAGGATCAGCTGTAAAGTTCTAAAGATGTTACTTAGTTTTATTGGATAATGTATTATACCTGGTATGCCAACAGCAACTGGTACCAATGATTGTTATTGTTCCTACTATTACCATATAGTCACTGACAGAAAGATCCCTGATCTGGCTAGAAATCAGGATACATGAGTTAGAGACCTTTGCTCTGCCACTTTGACACTATTTGACTTTAGGCAAAACATTTCTTCTCTCTTGTTCTTAATTTGTACATCTGTAAGACAGAAATTACTTCCTTAATTCAACAAATATATACTGAGGCCAGTCACAGTGACTCATGCCTGTAATCCCAGCACTTTGGGAGGCCGAGGTGGGTGGATTACTTGAGGTCAGAAGTTCGAGACCAGCCTACCCAACATGGTGAAACCCCGTCTCTATTAAAAATATAAAATAAATTAGCTAGGCATGGTGGTGCATGCCTGTAATCTCAGCTATTCTAGATGCTGAGGCAGGAGAATAGCTTGAATCTGGGAGGTGGAGGTTGCAGTGAGCCGAGATTGTGCCACTGCACTCTAGCCTGGGTGACAGAGTGAGACTCCATCTCAAAAAAAAAAAAAAAAAGAGTGTGTGTATATATATATTCACACACACACACACTGAATGCCTATTAAGTACCAGGCACTGTGCTAGGTGCTGGGGAAATAGTGATAAAGGCCAGTTGTGCTGAAGAAAAACACATTACAGCAATAAACTATGATGATTATTTTGAAGGAAGGTTATAGGAATAAATGCCAGTATATGGCAAGGGTCACAGTACTGCCTGCTTTGATGATCAAATGAGAAAATTCAATATGAAAATCCTCTAAAAGCCATTACTATACAAATAAAAATTATTCCTTTAGATATAGCTATTAGAAGTGTAGGAAGGCCATTGAATTACCATGTATTTCAACATTTTAACTCATGGACTTTATATGCATCATCATTCTAGCTTCTGGGTAGTTTCCACTTTCAGAAAATTTTGTCCAAATTTCCTTTTAATAAGTCTTTCAAATATCTTTCTTCAAACTACACACCTCCTTTCTATTGCCAACATCAGATTCATCGCTCTGCATAAATACTTTAAAGAAGTCCTGAAAACATGAGGACTATTTTTGTAGAGAATACAAATTAGCTCCAACCACTGGACCAGGGGTGGGACATTTTAAATATAATCCTCGTGTTCCTAAAGAAAATTCCTTCCCCTCCTAGGGCCTCAGTTTGCCTATCAATAAATGGGGATTGGGATTTCCTGCATGATGTCCTATTTCCTTTTTTTTTTTTTTTTTTTTTTTTTGAGACAGAGTCTCACTCTGTTGCCCATGCCGGAGTGCAGTGGCACGATCTCGGTTCACTGCAAGCTCTGCCTCCCAGGTTCATGCCATTCTCCTGCCTCAGCCTCCTGAGTAGCTGGGACTACAGGCACCAGCCACCATGCCCAGCTAATTTTTTGTATTTTTAGTAGAGATGGGGTTTCACGTCTTAGCCAGGATGGTCTCAATCTCCTGACCTCATGATCCCCCTGCCTTGGCCTCCCAAAGTGCTGGGATTACAGGCGTGAGCCACCACGCCCAGCCGTGATGTCCTATTTCTTTTTTTTTCTTTTTTTAAAATTTTTAGATAAAGCTTTAATTCTTTTTTTTCTTTTTTTTTTTAATTTTTAGATAAAGCTTTAATTCTTATTCTTACTACCTCCTACTATATAGCACTTTGTTTTTCATTATATTTTATGTTCTGCGGTGCAGGTTTGTTACATATGTATACATGTGCCCTGTTGGTGTGCTGCACCCATTAACTCATCATTTACATTGGATATATCTCCTAATGCTATTCCTCCCCTCTCTCCCCACCCCACAACAGGCCCCAGTGTGTAATGTTCCCTTTCCTGTGTCCAAGTGATCTCATTGTTCAATTCCCACCTATGAGTGAGAACATGCGGTGTTTGGTTTTCTGTTCTTGTGGCAGTTTGCTGAGAATGATGGTTTCCAGCTGCATCCATGTCCCTACAAAGGACGCAAACTCATCCTTTTTTATGGCTGCATAGTATTCTATGGTGTACATGTGCCACATTTTCTTAATCCAGTCTGTCATTGAAGGAAATTTCATTTGGTTCGAAGTCTTTGCTATTGTGAATAGTGCTGCAATAAGCATACGTGTGCATGTGTCTTTATAGCAGCATGATTTATAATCCTTTGGGTATATACCCAGTAATGGGATGGCTGGGTCAAATGGTATTTCTAGTTCTAGATCCTTGAGGAATCGCCACACTGTCTTCCACAATGGTTGAACTAGTTTACAGTGCCACCAACAGTGTAACAGTGTTCCTATTTCTCCACATCTTCTCCAGCACCTGTTGTTTCCTGACTTTTTAATGATCTCCATTCTAACTGGTGTGAGATGATATCTCATTGTGGTTTTGATTTGCATTTCTCTGATGGCTAGTCATGATGTCCTATTTCTTACAACAGTGCCATTTGGTGAAAGCCCTTCTGCCTCCTCTGCCATGGTAAATACCCAAAGATGACAGCTGCATGTATGAAAGGGTGAGGATAGACCCAGTTATTTGGGCCTAAAAGAAAACCTCAAGGAACCATGACACCCTGGATGGGTCAGTTCAACAAGGCTGAGTTTGCATGGCAAACCTGAGAACACAGCATAACAAAAACTACGATTGTTTGGTTTCACTCTATACTAAGTATGTCACAGAAACCCAAGCATGATTATCTTGTTTCATAGATGAGATTCAGGAGCAATTCATTCGTTCATTGATTTAATACCGATTTATTCAACATTTGCTTTGGTGCAAGCACTGTTTGGAGTTTTGAAAATATAACAGTGAATTGCTCAGAAAAGTCCCTGCTGTCATAAACATACAACAGAAACAGAAAATAAATAACTAAACACTTAAACAGATAATAAAATGTCAAATAGCAATAAACACTATGGAGAAAACAATGAAGTAATGAACACGAAGTAACGGGAAAGAGGCCAGGAATGAGTTAGATAATTTGGTTGAGGAAACCCTCTCTAAACAGGAGATGTTGAAGTTGAGACCTGAACATAGAAGACAAAGCCAGTCACGTTAAGAGTGCCAGAAAGGAGAAATTTTAAATGCAAAGATTTTGAGGTTGGATGAGTTTTTTGTATTTCAAGAACACCAGTGTGTCTCAAGAACTCTCAGCAAAGGGGAGGATAGTATGGATTCAGAAAGACCTAAGCCATGCAGCACCTTGTGGGCTAATACAGACTGGATTTTATTACAAAAGCAATGGTAAGAAGATGCTGTATGGCTTTAAACCTAGAAGTGTTAGACTCTGAATTCCATTTGTAGAAAGTCACATAGCACATAAGAGGGAGAGCTAGAATTCAAATTCATGTCTGTCTGAACTTAAATATTCCCAAGCCCTGTCTCACACAGGAATTGTGCACCCTAAAAACCATACTTCAGTGGAGGTCCCCAAGCATAATGATTGATAGGCAGAGGATTAGGAGTAACAAACATACATTTTAGTCACCTAAATTAATAAGGCTTCTTGGACTACGTATTTGTGTGGTTTTGAGTGTGGAGAAGAAGAATCCTAGGAGGCTCTTAGTTTAAACAAAAGGGGCTGGGGAGACTAAGATTAGCATAAGGAGCAGTTTGAGAAGCAAGAATTAGTATTCGAATTCCAGCTCTATCCATCAATCACTAGCTATTTGACCTCAGGCAAGTCACTTGTCAGAAATTAAATGAAAGTAATAATGACTATCTACATCTCAGAGAACTCTGAGGATTACATGAGAAAATATACAATAAAAAATTTCAATACAGAGCTTTATATACAGTAGGTATTTTGTGTCTCTTAGCTACACTGAATTAAGACTATTTAGAACAAGAAGGAAGATAAGGCTGAAAGATAAGCTACAGATCAGTGAGTGTGCTTTTATTTCCATACCAATGAAATCTAGCCTCTTGCTGATATGCAAGCTTTTCAACACTCATCTTTCTAATAGGTCTAAGGCACTAGTTCAGGAGAAATGGTTCTCTTGCTTTGAATAGAGTCCCTCCCTGGCCATTTCTCTTCATATTAAAAGAGGCAGAAACTTTTCCTGGTTTTAAAATACAAAGATGCAGAGGCTGGGTGGGATCCAAATGCCTGGGTAGTAATCCAGGTCATGGTGACTTTGAGTAATAAAAATTACTATTTTTTTTATATCTACTCTGGATCCGGTGCTTTATATTCATTATTATTATTACATTTAATCCTTACAATTGCTGTATGAGGAGGCAAGGTAGGGATTCTCTTTCAACAGATAAGGAAGCTGAGACTCAGGAAAAGAATGTGACTTACCCAAGGTCACTCATGTAGCAAGTGGCAGAGCTAGAGTTTGACTCCACTCTGCTTGGTCCCAAAGTTCATGTTTTTTTTTTGTACTGGAATCACACTGTATCCTTTCACTCTTTTGGCTTCTAAGTGTGTGAACTTAGGCAAGTGATTTTGCCTCTCTGAATATTAATTATCTTATATCTACACTGAAGTTAGTAATTTATAATTCACAGGGTTATTATGAGGACTGGAAATAATATACATAAAGAGTTTCACATACTAGCTACTCAGAAAATTTTAGCTATATCATTAGTTATTATTAAATATTAACTGTTTATTTTCAACAGACATGATCAAAGTCTCATTCCACACTTACAATGACAGACAGGAAACCTACCAGAATCTTCTAACTCCCAGACATTTTTTTTCTAGATGGGAGATGTCAGGGTTATCTCAGGATAAGCTGGAACATCCAGCAGCAATTTCTGGATAATTTAGAGTAGGAGCAGAGCAAGAGCCAGAACCCCACGTAACAAAGTAGGTCATGATGAAGGCTGAGAAGCATGACTCCAGGCATTGACTGCACCCTGGCTGTGAGCTACCCTGTCACATGACCATTATACTAAAAATGCTAGCCTCCTTGCAGCACAGTAAACAGAAAGAAAAATGAGCTTCATTCTACATTCATCAAAGGATTCCTGGAAGGACAAAGGAGTAGTAGAGGATGGGGACCCATCTAGTGGTTGCCAATTACCAGACAATTCATAAGCAGCCTTGACTACGTGGTATGATGCTGGGATGAACAGACCTAGGAAAAAAAACTGGTCTGTTCTGATCCTACTTCACTACACTGCTAAAAATTCAGTATTCAGTGAAGGAAAGAAAAGCAGAGAATCGGAGGATCTAAATAGATTATTCAAAATCATTTAGGCCAATGGTTTCCAAACCTGACTGTACAAGAATCATGGGGTCCAGACAAGACCGTGGCACATGAGAAGTGGAACTTTTGAAAGAGCATCCCAGTTGATTTGGATGATCAGTAAGATTGAGAAGTCACTGAGGTAGTACTGAGGTGTTCACTACCCCCCTAAAAACTTAGAATGAAGAAATTTTCTTATAACAAACTTTCTTCATATTTGGAACCCTAATAAATTAAAGAGATATAAACACACAGAGAGAGCAGAATAGAGTTCAGAAGCTAGTTCATGCATATATGAGAATTTACTAGCGATGAAGGCAATATTCCAAATGAGTGTAAAGAAGGATGGATAGGCTATACAATAAATGATATATGAACACTTACTTATTCTTTCATTAAAAAAAGTGAGACACTTACATTACAGCATACGCTAAAATGAATACTGTTGATTTTAAAAATAAGAATTTAGGGGGCGGAGCAAGATGGCCGAATAGGAACAGCTCCAGTCTCCAACTCCCAGCGCGAGCGACACAGAAGACCGGTGATTTCTGCATTTTCAACTGAGGTACTGGGTTCATCTCACTAGGGAGTGCCGGACAATCAGTGCTGGTCAGCTACTGCAGCCCGACCAGCGAGAGCTGAAGCAGGGCGAGGCATCGCCTCACCTGGGAAGCACAAGGGGGAAGGCAATCCCTTTTCCTAGCCAGGGGAACTGAGACACACAACACCTGGAAAATCGGGTAACTCCCACCCCAATACTGCACTTTAAGCTAACGGGCACACCAGGAGATTATATCCCACACCTGGCCGGGAGGATCCCACGCCCACGGAGCCTCCCTCATTGCTAGCACAGCAGTCTGTGATCTACGGGCAAGGCAGCAGCGAGGCTGGGGGAGGGGCGCCCGCCATTGCTGAGGCTTAAGTAGGTAAACAAAGCTGCTGGGAAGCTCGAACTGGGTGGAGCTCACAGCAGCTCAAGGAAACCTGCCTGTCTCTATAGACTCCACCTCTGGGGACAGGGCACAGTAAACAATAACAAATGCAGCAGAAACCTCTGCAGATGCAAACGACTCTGCCTGACACCTTTGAAGAGAGCAGTGGATCTCCCAACACGGAGGTTGAGATCTGAGAAGGGACAGACTGCCTGCTCAAGTGGGTCCCTGACCCCTGAGTAGCCTAACTGGGAGACATCCCCCACTAGGGGCAGTCTGAAACCCCACAGCTCACAGGGTGGCGTACCCCCCTGAGAGGAAGCTTCCAAAGCAAGAATCAGACAGGTACACTCGCTGTTCAGCAATATTCCATCTTCTGCAGCCTCTGCTGCTGATACACAGGCAAACAGGGTCTGGAGTGGACCTCAAGCAATCTCCAACAGACCCACAGCTGAGGGTCCTGACTGTTAGAAGGAAAACTATCAAACAGGAAGGACACCTACACCAAATCCCCATCAGTACGTCACCATCATCAAAGACCAGAGGCAGATAAAACCACAAAGATGGGGAAAAAGCAGGGCAGAAAAGCTGGAAATTCAAAAAATAAGAGCACATCTCCCCCGGCAAAGGAGTGCAGCTCATCACCAGCAACGGATCAAAGCTGGATGGAGAATGACGTCGACGAGATGAGAGAAGAAGGCTTCAGTCCATCAAACTTCTCAGAACTAAAGGAGGAATTACGTACCCAGTGCAAAGAAACTAAAAATCTTGAAAAAAAAAGTGGAAGAATTGATGGCCAGAGTAATTAATGCAGAGAAGGTCATAAATGAAATGAAAGAGATGAAAACCATGACACGAGAAATACGTGACAAATGCACAAGCTTCAGTAACCGACTCGATGAACTGGAAGAAAGAGTATCAGCGATTGAGGATCAAATGAATGAAATGAAGCGAGAAGAGAAATCAAAAGAAAAAAGAAGAAAGAGAAATGAACAAAGCCTGCAAGAAGTATGGGATTATGGAAAAAGACCAAATCTACATCTGATTGGGGTGCCTGAAAGTGAGGGGGAAAATGGAACCGAGTTGGAAAACACTCTTCAGGATATCATCCAGGAGAACTTCCCCAACCTAGTAGGGCAGGCCAACATTAAAATCCAGGAAATACAGAGAACGCCACAAAGATATTCCTCGAGAAGAGCAACTCCAAGACACATAATTGCCAGATTCACCAAAGTTGAAATGAAGGAAGAAATCTTAAGGGCAGCCAGAGAGAAAGGTCACGTCACCCACAAAGGGAAGCCCATCAGACTAACAGCAGATCTCTCGGCTGAAACTCTCCAAGCCAGAAGAGAGTGGGGGCCAATATTCAACATTCTTAAAGAAAAGAATTTTCAACCCAGAATTTCATATCCAGCCAAACTAAGTTTCATAAGTGAAGGAGAAATAAAATCCTTTACAGATAAGCAAATGCTTCGAGATTTTGTCACCACTAGGCCTGCCTTACAAGAGACCCTGAAGGAAGCACTCAACATGGAAAGGAACAACCGGTACCAGCCATTGCAAAAACATGCCAAAATGTAAAGACCATCTATGCTAGGAAGAAACTGCATCAACTAACAAGCAAAATAACCAGTTAATATCATAATGGCAGGATCAAGTTCACACATCACAATCTTACCCTTAAATGTAAATGGACTAAATGCTCCAATTAAAAGACACAGACTGGCAAACTGGATAAAGAGTCAAGACCCATCAGTCTGCTGTATTCAGGAGACCCATCTCACACGCAGAGACATACATAGGCTCAAAATAAAGGGATGGAGGAAGATTTACCAAGCAAATGGAGAACAAAAAAAAGCAGGGGTTGCAATCCTAGTCTCTGATAAAACAGACTTTAAACCATCAAAGATGAAAAGAGACAAAGAAGGCCATTACATAATGGTAAAGGGATCAATTCAACAGGAAGAGCTAACTATCCTAAATATATATGCACCCAATACAGGAGCACCCAGATTCATAAAGCAAGTCCTTAGAGACTTACAAAGAGACTTAGACTCCCATACAATAATAATGGGAGACTTCAACACTCCACTGTCAACATTAGACAGATCAACAAGACAGAAAGTTAACAAGGATATCCAGGAATTGAACTCATCTCTGCAGCAAGCAGACCTAATAGACATCTATAGAACTCTCCACCCCAAATCAACAGAATATACATTCTTCTCAGCACCACGTCGTACTTACACCAAAATTGACCACGTAATTGGAAGTAAAGCACTCCTCAGCAAATGTACAAGAACAGAAATTGTAACAAACTGTCTCTCAGACCACAGTGCAATCAAACTAGAACTCAGGATTAAGAAACTCAATCAAAACCACTCAACTACATGGAAACTGAACAACCTGCTCCTGAATGACTATTGGGTACATAATGAAATGAAGGCAGAAATAAAGATGTTCTTTGAAACCAATGGGAACAAAGATACAACATACCAGAATCTCTGGGACGCATTTAAAGCAGTGTGTAGAGGGAAATTTATAGCACTAAATGCCCACAAGAGAAAGCAGGAAAGATCTAAAATTGACACTCTAACATCCCTACAATTAAAAAAGAACTAGAAGTAAGGCAAAGCGCATTCAAAAGCTAGCTGAGGCAAAAGAAACAACTAAGATCAGAGCAAGACTGAAGGAGATAGAGACACAAAAACCCCTCAAAAATCCAATGAATCAGGGTTGGTTTTTGAAAAGATCAACAAAATTGACAGACGCTACTTAAGACAATAAAGAAGAAAAGAGAAGAATCAAATTAATGTAATAAAAATGATAAAGGGGATATCACCACCGACCCAACAAATACAAACTACCATCAGAATACTATAAACACCTCTATGCAAATAAACTGGAAAATCTAGAAGAAATGGATAATTTCCTGGACACTTACACTCTTCCAAGACTAAACCAGGAAGAAGCTGAATCCCTGAATAGACCAATAGCAGGCTCTGAAATTGAGGCAATAATTAATAGCCTACCAACCAAAAAAAGTCCAGGACCAGATGGATTCACAGCTCAATTCTACCAGAGGTACAAGGAGGAGTTGGTACCATTCCTTCTGAAACTATTCCAATCAATAGAAAAAGAGGGAATCCTCCCTAAATCATTTTATGAAGCCCACATCATCCTGATACCAAAGCCTGGCAGAGACACAACCAAAAAAGAGAATTTTAGACAAATATCCCTGATGAACATCAATGCAAAAATCCTCAATAAAATACTGGCAAACCGGATTCAGCAACACATCAAAAAGCTTATCCACCATGATCAAGTGGGCTTCATCCCTGGGATGCAAGGTTGGTTCAACATTCACAAATCAATAAACATAATCCAGCATATAAACAGAACCAAAGACAAGAACCACATGATTATCTCAATAGATGCAGAAAAGGCTTTTGACAAAATTCAACAGCCCTTCATGCTAAAAACGCTCAATAAATTCGGTATTGGTGGAACGTACCTCAAAATAATAAGAGCTATTTATGACAAACCCACAGCCAATATCATAGTGAATGGGCAAAAACTGGAAAAATTCCCTTTGAAAACTGGCACAAGACAGGGATGCCCTCTCTCACCACTCCTATTCAACATAGTGTTGGAAGTTCTGGCTAGGGCAATTAGGCAAGAGAAAGAAATCAAGGGTATTCAGTTAGGAAAAGAAGAAGTCAAATTGTCCCTGTTTGCAGATGACATGATTGTATATTTAGAAAACCCCATTGTCTCAGCCCAAAATCTCCTTAATCTGATAAGCAACTTCAGCAAAGTCTTAGGATACAAAATTAATATGCAAAAATCACAAGCATTCGTATACACCAGTAACAGACAAACAGAGAGCCAAATCATGAATGAACTTCCATTCACAACTGCTTCAAAGATAATAAAATACCTAGGAATCCAACTTACAAGGGATGTAAAGGACCTCTTCAAGGAGAACTACAAACCACTGCTCAGTGAAATAAAAGAAGACACACACAAATGGAAGAACATACCATGCTCATGGATAGGAAGAATCAATATCGTGAAAATGGCCATACTGCCCAAGGTAATTTATAGATTCAATGCCATCCCCATCAAGCTACCAATGAGTTTCTTCACAGAATTGGAAAAAACTGCTTTAAAGTTCATATGGAACCAAAAAAGAGCCCGCATCTCCAAGACAATTCTAAGTCAAAAGAACAAAGCTGGAGGCATCACGCTACCTGACTTCAAACTATACTACAAGTCTACAGTAACCGAAACAGCACGGTACTGGTACCAAAACAGAGATATAGACCAATGGAACAGAACCGAGTCCTCAGAAATAATACCACACATCTACAGCCATCTGATCTTTGACAAACCTGAGAGAAACAAGAAATGGGGAAAGGATTCCCTATTTAATAAATGGTGCTGGGAAAATTGGCTAGCCATAAGTAGAAAGCTGAAACTGGATCCTTTCCTTACTCCTTATACGAAAATTAATTCAAGATGGATTAGAGACTTAAATGTTAGACCTAATACCATAAAAATCCTAGAGGAAAACCTAGGTAGTACCATTCAGGACATAGGCATGGGCAAAGACTTCATGTCTGAAACACCAAAAGCAACGGCAGTAAAAGCCAAAATTGACAAATGGGATCTCATTAAACTAAAGAGCTTCTGCACAGCACAATAAACTACCATCAGAGTGAACAGGCAACCTACAGAATGGGAGAATATTTTTGCAATCTACTCATCTGACAAAGGGCTAATATCCAGAACCTACAAAGAACTCAAACAAATTTACAAGAAAAAAAACAAACAACCCCATCAAAAAGTGGGCAAAGGATATGAACAGACATTTCTCAAAAGAAGACATTCATACAGCCAACAGACACATGAAAAAATGCTCATCATCACTGGCCATCAGAGAAATGCAAATCAAAACCACAATGAGATACCATCTCACACCAGTTAGAGTGGCGATCATTAAAAAGTCAGGAAACAACAGGTGCTGGAGAGGATGTGGAGAAATAGGAACACTTTTACACTGTTGGTGGGAATGTAAAGTAGTTCAACCATTATGGAAAACAGTATGGCGATTCCTCAAGGATCTAGAACTAGATGTACCATATGACCCAGCCATCCCATTACTGGGTATATACCCAAAGGATTATAAATCATGCTGCTATAAAGACACATGCACACGTATGTTTATTGCAACACTATTCACAATAGCAAAGACTTGGAATCAACCCAAATGTCCATCAGTGACAGACTGGATTAAGAAAATGTGGCACATATACACCATGGAATACTATGCAGCCATAAAAAAGGATGAGTTTGTGTCCTTTGTAGGGACATAGATGCTTCTGGAAACCATCATTCTTAGCAAACTATCACAAGAACAGAAAACCAAATACCGCATGTTCTCACTCATAGGTGGAAACTGAACAATGAGATCACTTGGACTCAGGAAGGGGAACATCACACACCGGGGCCTATCATGGGGAGGGGGGAGGGGGGAGGGATTGCATTGGGAGTTATACCTGATGTAAATGACGAGTTGATGGGTGCTGACGAGTTGATGATTGCAGCACACCAACATGGCACAAGTATACATATGTAACAAACCTGCACGTTATGCACATGTACCCTAGAACTCAAAGTATAATAAAAAAAAAAAAAAAAAAGAATTTAGGAAGCAAAAAAGCAAAGTGTAGTAAAAGAAAAATAAAGGAGAAGGGTATCAGCATCATGGAGTGGAAAAGTCTTCATAAAGTTTAACCCCAGGAGGCATATTTTTTAGTGACATATTTGACTGCATTAAGATTAAAAACAAAATTTAAAAGTGAGCAACAGACTGAGAGACTCAACTTCCAATGTTATTAACATAGAAAAGATTAATATATATATAAAAGGCAAAAAAAAAAAAGCCTAGAAAAGGAAAAAGAAAAAGGATAAACAGGAAAAAAAGCAATTCACATAAGAACAATTGCAAGTGGCCAATTAACATATGAGAAGAAACTTTAACACACTAGTGAGCAAAGAAATGCAAATTAGATCAACAATGAGTTATTTTTAATGCACCAGACTAATGAATATTTTAAATAATAATATTCGCTGTTAGCAAAGGCCTTTTGATAGTAGAGTAAATTGGTACAGCTGTTTTGTGATGTCACTTTGGAAGAATGACAAAATGAGAAAGGTTCATACTATATGTCTCAATATTTTACCCCTGGAAATCTATCCTATGGAAATATTTGCACATGTGCAAAAAGATGTCTCCTAGGCTATTTCCTACAATACTGTAATTACAAAATATTTTAAGCAAGTTTAATATCCATCAACTGAGGATTCGTTTGATGTGTTATGGTACAGCCAAATAATGGAATATGATACTGACCCGTAAGAGAGTGAAACAGCTCAATATGGACTGAGAGAACAATTTCCAAGATGAGTAAAATAAAAAAGTACTATAGAATAATACGAATAGAATGAGTCTATTTGTATAAAATTTACATATTAACAAATGCAAAACACATATAATTTTAATGTACAGAAAAAAGCCTGGAAGAATACAAGCCAATTGTAAAATAGTGGTTACCTCTGAGGAGAAGAATGTAATTGGTAAGGGGAAAGGTTGGTAAAGGAGCTTAAGAGCTTTTGCAATTTTTATCCTGTAGATGTCTATTTTAAATGCTTATATCTTACACACAAATGGGCACTACATACGTATGTGCTATTATTTTTGTTTATTTATATTATTTGAAAGTTTCAATAATGTAGGTGACATCAGTAAGATGGCAGAATAAGCGAGTGCCTTCTCATATCCCCCAACATTAACAATAACTTGACAGCCATTCACAGACAAAAGTGCCTTCCTGGGAACTTTGGATTTAGGTAAGAGGTTGTGAAGCTCTGGTTGAGCTCAAGACTGAGGAAAGTCATTTTGAATAGGAGTGTCCACACTCAAGTGGCAGGCTCATTGACCATAGTCTTGGATACAGACCTGGAATTGGCCTCACCTTCTTAACTTGGTTACAGACCCATTTGGCCTTGGTCCTGCCATCTGCATGATCCATCAAGAGACCTGGGAGGAGCCATGCCCATCTATGTCTTGGGTAACAGGCCCATTGACCTCAGTTTCAGCTATGAACCCTAAAGTGGTTCCAATTCCTCTTAGCTATGGTCAGAGAGAAGTTCTGCCTGCACGGGTACCCACTCACTGTCCATGTCCCAAGAGAAAGGCCAACAAGCCTGTCCCACAGCAGATTTTGCAATGATCACCTAACTCAGTTCTAGTTCCTCTCATCTGTGATCCAGGAGTAGTTATTCACACCTGGGTACCTGTCAGGATACATGTCTATCTATGCCCAAGTTGGCAGGTCTCTTGACCTGGTCTCCAAAACATATCCTGAAACAGCCCTGTTACCCAGTTCCAACCCCTTCTGAGTTGTGTTATCGGGCCTGTCCAGGGACCTATTGGAAGATATGCTTTCCCATGCCCCCAGTGGCAGCCTTGCTGACATCAGTCCAATTGTAGATCCTGATACATTCCTGTAATTCAGCTCCAGAATCTCTTAGTCATGGTGCAGGGGCAGCTCTGCCCATGTAGGAACCTACCCAGTGATTTATAAGGTGCCTTCTCAGGGACCTGACGGGAACCTTATCTATTTTCACAACTGATAATTGGCCTACTGTCTGTAGACCCCATGGTATTCCCTCAGGCAGAACTATGTCCTAGGTCCAGCACAAATGTCCCAGGTCCTAGAGGCAATCCAGTCTTCTCAGGGAACAGACAGGATCCAAACTTGCCCAAGCCCCTGGTAACAGTACTGCCAACCATGATCCATATTGAAGACACAGAAGAAGCTGTGTGACCTGGCTCCAATCCTTTTTGCTTACGAGGCAATCCTATCAGCCCAGGGACCCAACAGACAGTTTTTTCTTTGGCAATACCTCTATGTAAAGGCTAGAAAAGGTGTTTTTCTATTCAAATGCACAGACACCAGTGCAAGGCTACATGGATCATGAAGAATCAGACAAATACACCACCGTCAAAGGAAACACAAAACTCCAGTAACCAATCCAAAAAAAATAAAGACCTAATTTTCTCAAAAAGAATTCAAAATGATCATAATGAAAAAGCTCAGTGAAATGTAAGAAAACAGAGATATACAACTAAATATAATTAAGGAAAAAATATATGAGCAAAATTAGAGGATTAATAAAGAAGTAGAAGCCATAAAAAAGACCCAAACACAAATTCTGGATCTAAAGAATACAATCACAGAATTAAAAAAAAAAAATCAATAGAGAAAATTCATAGATTGAAGATGCAGAAGAATCAGTGAATTAAAAAACAGATCATTTGAAATTAGACAGAAGAACAAAATAAAATAATGTTTAAATGAAGAAAGCATATGGCACTTATGGGCCACCATCAATCTAATGAATGTATATATGGCAGGTATCCTAGAAGAACAGAAAATGATAAAGCTTAAAGAAATCATGACAGAAGAGTCCCAAATATGAGAGAAAAATGAACATCTAGATTCATGAATCCAAAAGAATCCCAAGTAAATTAAATATGAAGAGATCCAAACTGAGGCACATTATAATCAAGTTATCAAAATCAAAGACAAAGAAATAATTTTGAAAGCAGCAAGAGAAGACCAACTCATTGCATACAAGGGAAATTCCATAAGACTCTCAGGAGATTTATCAGTAAAAACCTTACAGATCAGCAGAAGTTGAGATAATATATTCAAAGTGCTGAAGGAAAACATCTGCCAAAGAAGAATACTATATGCATCAAGTCTGCCCTTCAAAAATAAAGACTAGATAAGAATTTTCCCAAAGAAAAAAAGCTGTGTGAATTTGTCAACACTGGACATTCCTTGCAAAAAATTTGACAGGTAGTTCTCCAAGTCGAAAGAAAAGAATGACTCTTAATAGTATAAAAGCATACATAAGTATAAAATTCACTAATAAAAGTAAGTACATAGTCAACTTCAGAATACTCTAATGTTGTAATGGTGGTATGTAAATCACTTATATCTTTTGTATAAAGGTTAAAAGACAAAAATATGAAAAATTTTTATAGTTACAATAATTTGTTAATGGTTATGCAACATGAAAAGATGTAGAATGTGACATTAATAGCATAAAGTGTGGAATAGAGAAACATAAAAAGTGTGGAGATTTTTTATTTGATTAAAGTTAATTGTTATCAGCTCAAAATAGATGGTTATAACTATAAAATGTTTTGTTCAGTCTCATGACGCAATTAAAAAGCTTCTAGTAGGCGCACAAAAAATAAAGAAAAAAATTGAAATATAAAACTGAAAAAACAACAAATAACAAAGAAAGACAGAAAAGCAAGAATGAAGACACAAAGACACTATCAAACTGATAGAAAACAATTAACAAAATTGCCAGTATAAATCTTCATCTATCAGTAATTACTTGCAACATCGCTGAATTAAAGCTTCTAATCAAAAGACACAGAGGGACTGAATAAATGTTTAAAAATAGGAGACCTAACTATATGACAGAGTTCACATAGACTGAAGGTGAAGGGTTAGAAAAGTATATTTTATGCAACCAGTAATCAAAAGAGAAGTAGTCATACTTACATCAGACAAAATAGACTTTCATTCAAAATCAAAGAAGGTCACTGTATAGTGATAAAGGAAGAAATTCTTCCAAAGGATGTAACAATTATAAATAACTAATAATAACAACTACAAAAATGTCTTAAGGGATTATATAATATAAAAATATCTAAACAATGACAACAAAAACATGAAATGTTGGGGAGGGAGTAAATGTGTAGAGTTTTTACATGTGATCAATTTAAGTTGTTTTCAACTTAAAATAGCCAGTTATAATATGTTTTATGTGAACTTCATGGTAACAAAAAACCAAAATCCTACAGTAGAGACACAAAATATCTAAAGCAAGAAATCAAAGTATATCACTAAAAAAAAATCATGTAATCACAAAGAAAGGCAGCAAGAGAAGAAATAAAGAACAAAGGTTATATAAAATATTCAGAAAAAAAGTAACAAAATGTCAATAGAAAGTCTTTACCTATCAATAATTACCTCGAATAAAATTAGATTAAATTATCCAATCAAGAATTAAAGAGTGAATAAATAGATTTTTTAGAAGTCCAAACTGTATTTTGTCAATAAGACTCACTTTACCTTTAAGGACACTCGACCTTAAAGTGAAAAAAAATAATAATAAAAATTTAAATGCAAGTGCAAACCAAAAGATAGCAGGGGAATCTATACTTAAATAAAACTAATTCATGAATTATAAAAAATATATGAGCCCAGCATGCTTCCACTGCGTGACTCTTACCATTCAGGACATAGGCATGGGCAAAGACTTCATGACTAAAACACCAAAATTTTTGGAAACAAAAGCCAAAATTAACAAATGGAATCTAATTAAACTTAAGAGCTTCTGCACAGCAAAAGAAACTATCATCAGAGTGAACCAACAACTTACAGAATGGGAGAAAATTTTTGCAATCTATCCACATGACAAAGGGCTAATATCCAGAATCTACAAGGAACTTAAACAAATTTACAAGAAAAAAACAACCCCTTCAAAAAGTGGGCGAAGTATATAAACAGACACTTCTCAAAAGAAGACATTTATGCAGCCAAAAAAAAAAAAAAATGCAAAAGAAGACATTATAATTGATACTGCATGAATACAAAGGATCATAAAATATAAAACTACCTCAAATAATTTACTAACAAATTGTATAACTTAGAAGAAATAGGTAAGTTCCAAAATAGGTAAGTTCCAAGAAGCATACAGCCTACCAATCATGAAGAAACAGAAAGTTTGAACAGAGCAATAATGGGTAAGATTTAACTGATAATTTAAAGTCACCTATCAAAACAAGTTCAGGACCTGAACTCAGTTTCACTGCTGAATTAGAAACATAGGACGAATATAGAAAGAAAAACTAATACCGATCCTTCCCAAATTCCTCCAAAAAATTAAAGAAGAAAAAATGCTCACAAACTAATACTATGATACTAGCATTATTCTGGTACCAATGCCAGACAAGAACACTAAAAAAAGTGAAAATTACAGGCCCACATCCCTAATGAAAATAGACGTAAAAATCATTAACAAAGTACTAGCAAACAAAATTCAAAAGAACATTAAAAGGATGATTCCTCATGATCAAGTGGATCAACTAATTCCACGATGCAAGGAGGGTTCAACATATACAAATCAATAAATGGGACACAGCACATTAGCATAATAAAGAATGAAAGCCATGTGATCATTTCAAAAGTTGCAGAAAAAAAATCTGACAAAATTCAACACCCTTTCATGAAAAAAAAAAAATAAAACTCTTAATGAATTAGGTGTAGAAGAACTGTACCTCAACACAATGAATGCCGTACATGACAAGCCTACAGCTAACATCATACTCAATGGTGAAAAGTCAAAAGCTTTTCCTCTAAGATTAGGAACAAGACATGAATGTCCACTCTCATCATTTCTATTCAACATAGTACTAGAAGTTCTAGCCAGAGCAATTAGGCAAGAGAAAGAAATAAAAAGCACCCAAATAGAAAAGGAAGAAATAAAAGTATCCTCGTTTGCATATGGTATTACCTTATACTGTATATGGAAAACCCTAAAGGCTTCACTATTGAGCATTTATATGATTTCCATTTCGTCTTTACCCTTAGCATATTAGTTATATATCTTTTTAAACTGTTTTTAGTGATTTCTCTAGAATTTGTGATACAGTAGTTCCCCCTTATCTGTGGGTGATATGTTCAAAGATTTCCAGTGGATGCCTGAAACCACAGATGTGACCTTATATGGTCATTCATAACTTAAGGTGCATATCATCTTATATGATCATGCATCACTTAACAACATGGATACATCCTATAAATGCACCCACAGGCAATTTCAGCATGGTGTAAGCATCATAGAGTGTAATTACACAAACATAGATGTTATACCCTGCTCCATGCCTAGCCTATATGGTATGGGCATTGCTCCTAGGCTACAAACTTATACAGCATGTTACTGTACTGAATAGTGTAGGCAATTATAACTCAGTGCTAAGTATTTGAGTGTCTAAATATATTTACACATACAAAATATATAGTAAAAATACCACATACCAGGTTTTTTAAAATGGTACACCTGTGTGGGGCACTTACCATGAATGGAACTTGCATAACTGGAAGCTGCTCTTGGTGAATCAGTGAGTGGTGAGTGAATGTGAAGGCCTAGCATGTTACTGTTCACTACTGTAAATTTTATAAACATTATATGCTTGAGTTACACTAAATTTATTTTAAAATTTTCTTTCTTCAATAATAAATTAAACTTAGGCTGCTGTAACATTTTTACTTTATAAACTTTTAATTTTTTAAATTTTTTATACTTTTCTAATAACACTCAGCTTAAAACACAAACACATTGTACCACTACAAAAATATTTTCATTTATATCCTTATTCTGTAAGCTGTTTCCTATTTTCATTTTTGCTTTTTTTGCTTTGTAATTTTTTTGTTAAAACCAATACACAAACACACACATTATCCTAGGCCTACAGAAGATCAGGATCATCAATATCACTGTTATCCACCTCCACATCTTGTTCCACTGGAAAGCCTTCAAGAACAATGATACATGGAGCTGTCATCTCCAATTATAACAATGCCTTTCTCTGGAACACCTCTTGAAGGGCCTGTGTGAAGCTGTTTTACCGTTCACTTTTTTGTTGTTGTTGTTGTTGAGACAGTCTTGCCCTGTTGCGCAAGCTGGAGTGGAGTGGTGCAATCTCGGATCACTGCTACCTCTGCCTCCCAGGTTCAAGCGATCCTCCCACCTCAGCCTCCTGAGCAGCTGGGATTACAGGCACGCATCCTGCTAATTTTTGTATTTTTCGTAGAGACTGGGTTTCACAGTGTTGGCCAGGCTGGCCTCAAACTTCTGACCCTCAAGTGATCCACCCACCTCGGCCTCCCAAAGTGCTAGGGTAAGAGGCCTGAGACACCACGCTGGGCCAGTTTATTTTTTTATATGTAAGTAGGAGTACATTCTAAAATAATGATAAAAAATATGATACAGTAAATACATAAACTGGTAACATAATCATTTATTATCATTATCGAGTTTCATGTAGTACATAATTGTATGTGCTATACTTTTATATGA
The DNA here is from genome assembly GCF_008728515.1 of Papio anubis. Classification (NCBI taxonomy): domain Eukaryota; kingdom Metazoa; phylum Chordata; class Mammalia; order Primates; family Cercopithecidae; genus Papio; species Papio anubis. The sequence continues at coordinate 84,489,145 of NC_044996.1, read as the reverse complement.
CTGGAAGCACAGTAGATTTGTTTACACCAGCATCACCACAAACACATGAGTTATGCATTTTGATGAGAGATCTTTTAGCTCCATTATAATCTTATGGGACCACAGTCATATATGTAGTCTATCGTTGTCGTTATGCAGTGTATGTCTATACTATGTATTGTATATAATACTGTACTATGCACAGTACTTTGTTTTTCCTATATGTACATATCTATAATAAGGTTTAATTTCTAAATTAAGAACAATAAGAGTTTAACAACTCCTAATAATAGGACAATTTTGACAATATACTGTAGTAAAAGTTACGTAAATGTAGTCTCTGTCTTCCAAAATATCTTACTTTACTGTACTCAGACTCCTCGTGATGATGTAAAATAATAAAATGTCTATGTGATTAGGAATGACATAGAAATTTTGATGAAACATTAGGTTACTATCGACCTTCTGACAGTAGGTCAGAAGTAGGATCATCAGCATCAGGTAATCTTGGATCATCAAGCCATGGTGATGTCAATGGTTACATGTCAGGAGGAGAACAGGAGCAGAAGATGTCAATGACTAACAAGCAAGTAGCATATAAAGCATGGATACACTGGAAAAAAGGATGATTCATGTGCTGGGGGGATGGAGTAGGACAGCACGAGATTTTATCATGCTACTCAGAAAGACATGCATTTTAATATTTATTTATTTTTTAACTTTTATTTAAAGTTCGGGGTACATGTGCAGGTTTGTTACATAGGTAAACTTGTTTCATGGGATTTGTTGTATAGATCATTTTGTCACTCAGGTATTAAGCCTAATACCTACTAGTTATTTTTCCTGCTCTTCTCTCTCCTCCCACCCTCCACTCTCTGAGAGGCCCAAGGGTGTATTGTTCCCCTGTATGTGTCCATGTGTTCTCATCATTTAGCTCCCACTTACAAGTGAGAATATGCAGTATTTGGTCTTTTGTTCCTGTTTTAGCTTGCTAAAGATAATGCCCTCCAGCTCCATTCATGTTCCTGCAAAGAACATGATCTCATTCTTTTTAACAGCTGCATAATATTCCATGGTGTATATGTATCATTTTCTTTATCCAGTATAGCACTGATGGGCATTTAGGTTTATTCCATGTCTCTGCTATTGCGAATAGTGCTGCAATGAATGTACATGTGTATCTGTCTTTATGATAAAACAATTTATATTCCTTTGGATATATACTCAATAATGAGATTGCTGGATTGAATGGTATTTCTGTCTTTAGGTCTTTGAGGAATTGCTACAATGTCTTCCACAATGATTGAACTAATTTATGCTCCCACAAACAGTCTATAGTGTTCCTTTATCTCTGCAACCTCACCAGCACCTGAAGCTGAAACCTTATAGTAGATAAAGAAGAGAGAAGGGTACGCCAGCAGCATCCCTTCATGGAAAACTGGAAGATATGCAGACAGGACGGTGAGCACCCAGCCTCAGAATCATGTCTATCATACACAGAAGTGTATGAAGGCAGGGATCATATCTAGCTCAGTGCCAGGAACCTATTAGGTGTACAATAAACAGTTAGTTTAATAAATAAATGGTTGAAATTACTTTATTTCTTTTAAATTAAATGAAATCTAATTTTGCGCATCAATTTGTGTTGGCAATTTGAGTATAGTCATGACTGGAGTCAGTTCTAGGTTCAAAGGTTCTGGGAGGCTTTGGGACATGGCAAAATACAATGAAAACCCTCAGATACTTGGTCAACAGTAGGTACAGTTGAAGCGCCTGTCATTCTAGCTCACATGTTCCATTCAGGTACAGTGCTTCTGTGGTTTCAACACCATCTAAGGAGCAGAGAAATCTTTGCTGTGGTTAAGAATGCCAGGCCTCGAATTTCTACAACTCAAAAATGTTAACCATTCAGAGAAAAACCTAACCATCATCTCCTTCATCTAGAAGAATTTTCTCCTCTCTCACTTACGCTTTCTCCTCTACCTCAGAAAATTACATGTACTTTCCCCTTCTGTTAAAGCAGGGACTGCCATTTTGTAAACTTAAAAAAAAAAACAATTATAGATTCACAGGAAGCTGTAAAGAAATACAGGGAGGCCCTGTGTACCATTCCCCCAGTTGTTATGTTTTATACAACTATTTATGATATCAGAAAAATTGATATTGGTACAATATATGTGTAGAGTTCTATATCAATTTATCATATATTTAGATTTCTGTAACCACCACTGAAATCAAGATACAAAACTTTCTCATGGCTACAAATATCTCAAATATGGTACCCTTTTATAATCATCCCCTGCCTGATTTTACTTAACCCCTGGCCACCGCTAATGTTTTTTATCTCTATAATTTTGTCATTTCAAGCGAACAATGACTGAGATCCATCCAAGTTTTTATTTCAGTTCTTTACAATTTTGGAATTTACTAATAAAGCTGCTATAAAAAATAGTACACACATTTTTGTATGGACATACATTTTCATTTCTCTGGGATAAATGCCTATAAGTGCAATTGTTTTTTAAAACTTTTTATTATAGAATATTTTAAAAATATACAGAAGTACAGAGAGCAACAAAATAAATCCTCATACCCATCACCAGTTTCATGTTACGACACCTCAGCAGACAGTCTGGTTTCCTCTGTCCCCTACCCACACCTTTTGCCTCTCCCGCAGACTCTTTTGATGCAGTTATTTCATTTCATTTGTATATTTCTTGGTGTTTCCAAAAAGTATAGACTCTTTTTAAAGGTATAGTAACAATATAATTATCACATCCCAAAAGAAAAATAATTCCTTAATATCACTTAATATCTAGTGAGTGTTCAAATCTGCCTAGTTATCTCTTAATTGTTTTTAAAGATTTCCATGATCCAAATCCAGTGAGGTCCATACCTACTGTTAGCAGATATGTCTCTTAACTTTTTTTTGACCCACTGCTATTCATATTTTTTTCTTCCTTAAAATGTATTTGTTGAAGAAATGGGTGATTTTTACTTTTTTTTGGCTTTTGTTTTTGTGTTCGTCTGTCTGTCCTGTAGCGTTTCCCTCAGGTCTGAGTTCTGTGGATTGCATCCCTGTTGTATTCTTTATTATTATTATTATTATTATTATTATTGTTGTTGTTGTTGTTGTTTAAGTTCTGGGATACATTTGCAGAACGTGCAGGTTTGCTTCATAGGTGCACACATGCCATGGTGGTTTGCCGCACCCATCAACCCATCATCTACATTAGCTATTTCTCCTAAAGGTATCCATCCCCTAGCCCCCCACCCCCTTCAGCATATAGTTGGATATTTGTCTTTAATCTCCTTTACCAATCTCCGTATTTAATTGGTGTATGTTGGTTCTTTACATTATATGTAATTTATAGTGTTTTATGGCTTAAGTCTGTCACTTTAGTTTTAGTTTTCTGTTTGTGTTCTCTGTTTTTTGTTTGTTTCTGTGGTTTTTTTTTTTTTTTTTTTTCCTGCCTTCCTGTGAATTTTTTGAACATTCTTAAAATTCCATTTGATTTATCTGGAGTTTTTAAATATTTCTTTGCATAGCTTTTTCATATAACTTTCTTGCTCTATACATTACATTATATATAAATTACCCATCATGTCTATCAATATCAACATTTTACCAGTTCAAATAAAATATAAAAACCTTACCTCCCTTTACATGCCCTTACCCTCTCTGATTTTCAATAAATTTTCAAAAAAATTTACTCTGCATATATCGAGAATCACATTAGAGAGTATAATAATATTTGCTTCACCTGTCAAACATAATTTAGACAACTCAAAAGGAGAAGAAAAGTCCATTGTCTTTACACATATTTTTGCACTTTCTGTTGTTTATTTCTTCCACCTGATGTTGCAAGGCTCCTTCTTTTATTCTATCTTATCTATTTAGAGAACATTCTGTAGCCAGCATTTTATTTTTTTCATAAGTTATTGGGATACAGGTGGTATTTGTTTACATGAGTAAGTTCTTCAGTGGAGATTTGTAAGAACCTGGTGCACCCATCACCTGAGCTGGATACACTGCACGATATTTGTTGCCTTTTATCCCTTGGCCACCTCCCACTCATCCCCCCAAGCCCCCAAAGTCCATTGCATCATTCTTATCATCATTCTTATGCCTTTCCATTCTCATAGCTTAGCTCTCACATATCAGTGAGAACATATGATGTTTTGTTTTCCATTCCTGAGTTACTATCTACTGTTTTTTGCTTCTTTGATAATGGCAATTCTTACAGGAGTACAGTAGTATCTCTTTGTGGTTTTGATTTGCATTTCCCCGACCATTAGCGATGTTGAGCAGGTTTTCATATGTTTGTTGGCCATTTGTATATCTTATTTTGAGAATTGTCTATTCATGTCCTTAACCCACTTTTTGATGGGATTGATTGTCTTTTTCTTACTGATTTGTTTGTGTTAGTTGTGTATTCTGGATATTAATCCTTTGTCAGTTGTATAGATTGTGAAGATTTTCTACCACTCTGTGGGTTATCTGTTTACTCTGCAGTCTGTTTCTTTTGCCATGCAGAAGCTCTTTAGTTTAATTAGGTCTCAGATATTTGTCTTTGTTTATATTGCAATTGCTTTTGGGTTTTTAATCATGAAATCCTTTCATAAGCCAACGTTTAGAAGGGTTTTTTTCAAAGTTATCTTCTAGAATTTTTATAGTTTCAAGTCTTAGATTTAAGTTTTTAATCTATCTTGAGTTGATTTTTGTATAAGGTGAGAGATAAGGATCCAGTTTCATTCTCCTACATGTGGCTAGTCAATTATCCCAGCTCTATTTGTTGAAAAGGGTGTCCTTGCCTCAATTTATTTTTTTGTTTGCCTTGTGAAATATCAGTTGGCTGTAAGCATTTCAGTTTATTTCTGGGTTCTCTATTCTGTTCCATTGGTCTATGTGCCTATTTTTATACCAGTACCATGCTGTTTTGGTGACTATGGCCTTATAGTATAGTTTGAAATCAGGTAGTGTGATACCTCCAGCTTTGTTCTTTTTACTTATTCTTGCTTTGGCTATGCAGGCTCTTTTTTTGGTTCCATACGAATTTAGGAATTGTTCTTTCTAACTCTGTAAAAAATGATCATGGTATTCTAATAGGGATTGTGTTAAATTTGTAGATTGCTTTTGGCAATATGGTTATTTTCACAATATTGATTCTACCCATTCATGAGCATCAGATGTGTTTCCATTTGTTTGTGTTGTCTATGATTTCTTTTAGCAGTGTTTTGTAGTTTTCCTTGTAGAGGTTTTTCAACTCCTTTATTAGGTAGATTTGTAAGGTTTTTGTTTGTTTGTTTGTTTTCTTGCAATTATTGTGAAAGGGATTGAGTTCTGGATTTGATTCTCTGCTTGGTCACTGTTGGTGTATAGAAGAGCTACTGATTTGTGTATGTTAATCTTGTATCTGGGAACTTGGCTTAATTTTTTTATCAGTTCTAGGTGCTTTCTGGAGGAGTCCTTAGGGTTTTCAAGGTAAACAATCATATTGTCAGCAAACGGATAGTTTGACTTCCACTTAACTGATTTGGATACCCTTCATCTCTCTTATTTCAAATTGCTCTTGCTAAGACTTCCAGTTGAAGAGGAGTGGTGAGAGTGGGCATCCTTGTCTTGTTCCCATTCTCAGTAGCAATGCTTTCAACTTTTCCCGATTCAGTATTATGTTGGCTATTGGTTTGTCATAGATGTCTGTTATACATTAAGGTGTGTCCCTTACATGCTGATTTTACTGAAGGTTTTGATCATAAAAGGATGTTGGATTTTGTTGAATGCTTTTTCTGCATCTATTCAGATGATCATGTGATTTTCATTTTAATTCTGTTTATGCGGTGAATCACAAATATTGACTTGTGTATGTTAAAGCATCCCTGCTATGGAAACTATTGATCTTTGTGGATTATCTTTTTGGTATATTTTTTGATTCATTAGCTAGTATTTTGTTAAGGATTTTAGCATCTATGTTCATCAAGGATATCCGTCTTTTTCTTTCTTTTTTTTTTTTTTTTTGGTTGTGTCCTTTCCTGATTTGGGTATTAGGGTGATTCTGGCTTCATAGAATGAATTAGGGAGGATTCCTTGTTTCTCTATCTATTGGAATAGTATCACAAGGATTGGTACCAATTCTTCTTTGAATGTCTGATAGAATCCTGCTGTGAATCTGTCTGGTCCTGGATTTGTTTTGTGTTGGTAATTTTTTAATTAACATTTCAATCTCTCTGCTTGTTATTGGTCTGTTCAGGTTATCTAATTCTTCCTGATTTAAGATAGGAGGGTTGTATTTTTCCAGGAATTTACCCATCTCTTTCTAGGTTTTCTAGTTTATGTTTATAAAAGTGTTCATAGTAACCTTGAATAATCTTTTGTATTCAGTGGTGTCAGTTATAATATCTGCTTCTTTGTTTCTTGGTGAGGTTATTTGGACTTTCTCTCTTCTTTTCTTTGTTAATCTTGCTAGTGGTCTATCAATCTTATTTATCTTTCCAAAGAATCAGCTTTTTGTTTCATTTATTTTTTGTAATTTTTTTTTCTTTCAATTCCATTTAGTTCTGCTCTGATCTTAGTTATTTCCTTTCTTCTGCTGGATTTGGATTTGGTTTGTTCTTGTTCTTTGAGACATAACCTTAGATTGTCTGTTTGTGCTCTTTCAGACTTTTTGATGTAGGTGTTTAGTCCTATGAACTTTCCTCTTCACACTGCCTTAGCTGTATCCCAGAGGTTTTGATTGGCTGTGTCATTACTGTTATTCAGTTTGAAGAATTTTTTTAATTTCCATCTTGATTTCATTATTGACCCAATGCTCATTCAAGAGCAGGTTATTTAATTTCCATGAATTTTCATGGCTTTGAGGGTTCCTTTTGGAGTTGATTTCCAATTTTATTCTACTATGGTCTGAGAGAGTGCTTGATATAATTTCAATTTTCTTAAATTTATTGATGCTCATTTTATGGCCCATAATATGGTCTATCTTGGATAAAGTTCCATGCACTGTTGAATAGAATGTGTATTCTGCAGTTGTTGGGTGAAGTGTTCTGTATATATCTGTTAAGTCCATTTGTTTCAAGGTATAGTTTAAATCCATTGTTTCTTTGTTAACTTTCTGTCTTGATGACCTGTGTAGTGCTGTCAGTGGAGTGTTTAAATCCCCCACTATTTTTGTGTTGCTGTCTATCTCATTTCTTATGTCATTAGTAATCGTTTTACAAATTTGGGAGCTCCAGTGTTAAGTGCATATATGTTAAAGATTGTGATATTTTCCTGTTGGATAAGGCCTTTTACCATTATATAATGTCTCTCTCTGTCTCTTTTAACCACTGTTGCTTTAAAGTTGTTTTGTCTGATATAAGAATTGCTATCCCTGCTCACTTTTGGTGTCCATTTGCATGGCATGCCTTTTCCCGCCCCTTTAAGTTTCTGTGAGTCCTTATGTGTTGGGTGAGTCTCCTGAAGGCAGCAGATAGTTGGTGAGTTCTTATTCATTCTGCAATTCTGTATCTTTTAAGGGGAGCATTTAGGCCATTTACATTCAATGTTAGTGTTGAAATGTGAAGTACCATTGCATTCATCACGCTTGTTGTTGCCTGCATACTTTGTTTTTTGTTTTTGCTTTTTAACTTGTATTTCTGTTTTATGGGTCTTGTGTGCTTTATGCTTAAAATGATTCTGTTTTGATATGTTTCTAGGATTTGTTTCAAGATTTAGAGGAACTTTTAGGAGTTCTTGTAGTGGTGGCTTGGTAAAGGCAAATTCTCTCAGCATTTGTCTGAAAACGACTGTGTCTTTTCTTCGTATATGATGCTTAATTTTGCTGGATACAAAATTCTTGGCTAAAGATTGTTTTGTGTAAGGAGGTTGAAGATGGGCCCCCAATCCCTTCTAGCTTGTGGGGTTTCTGTTGAGAAGTCTGCTGTTAATCTGACAAGTTTTCCTTTATAGGTTACCTAGTGCTTCTGTCTCATAGCTCTTAGGGTTCTTGTCTTAACTGGATAACCTGACGACAATGTGCCTAGGTAAAGATCTTTTTGCAATGAATTTCCCAGGTGTTCTTTGTGCTTCTTGTATTTGCATGTCTCAGTATCTAGCAAGGCCAGGGAAGTTTTCCTCAATTATTCCCCCAAATATGTTTTCCAACTTTTAGTATTGTCTTCTTCCTCAGGAACTCCATTTATTCTTAGGTTTGTTCATTTAATATAATCCCAAACTTCTTGGAGGCTTTGTTCATATTTTCTTATTCTTTTTTCGTTGTTTTTGTTGGATTGCGTTAATTCAAAGACCGTGTCTTCGAGCTCTGAATTTCTTTCTTCTATCTGTTTAATTCTATTGCTGAAACTTTCACAGCATTTCAAATTTCTAAAAGTGTGTCCAATATTTCCTGAAGTTTTTATTGTTTTCTCTTTTAAGCCATCTATTTTGTTGAATATTTCTCCCTTCGCTTCTTGTATCATTTTTTTGGATTTCCTTGCACTGGGCTTTGCCTTTCTCTGGTCACTCCCTGATCAGCTTAATAGCTAACCGCCTGAATTCTTTTCCAGGCAAGTGAGGGATTTCTTCTTCGTTTGGATCCACTGCTGGTGAACTAGTGTGATTTTTGGGGGTGTTAATGAGACTTGTTTTGTTATATTACCAGGGTTGTTTTTCTGGTTCCTTCCCATTTGGGTAGGCTCTGTCAGAGGGAAGGTCTAGGGCTGAAGGCTGTTGTTCAGATATTTTTGTCCCACAGGGTGTTCCCTTGATGTAGTACTCGTGCCCTTTTCTTGTGGTTGTAGCTTCCTGTGAGCTGAACTGCAGTGATTTTTGTCTCTCTTCTGGGTCTAGCCATCCAGTATGTTTACCTAACTCCTGGCTGGTGATGAGGGGTGAGTCCTGTGATGGGAACCATCTGTGGGTCTCTCACCCATGGATACCAGCGCCTGTTCCAGTGGAGGTGGTGGAGGGTGCAATGGACTCTGTGAAAGTTGTTAGCTTTAGAAGGATCATCAGGTGGGGGTGGGGCTAGGTGTGTCTGAGCTCAGATTCTCCTTGAGCAGGTCTTGCTGCAGTTGCTGTGAGGGATGGGGCGAGATTCCCAGGTCACTGGAGTTGTGTGCCTAGGAGGATTATGGCTGCCTCTGCTGAGTCATGCAGGTTGTCAGGGAAGTAGAGAAAAGCTGACAGTCACAGGCCTCACCCACCTCCCATGGAAACTGAAGGGCTGGTCCCACTCCCACCATGCCACCAGCAACAGCTCTGAGTTTGTTCCCAGATGGAGGGCAGTCTTGAAAACTTGCCCGACACTGTACCAAAAAAAAAAGATGTAGACCAATGGAACAGAACAGAGCCCTCAGAAATAATACCACACATCTACAACTGTCTGATCTTTGACAAACCTGACAAAAACAAGAAATGGGGAAAGGATTCCCTATTTAATAAATGGTGCTGGGAAAATTGGCTAGCCATAAGTAGAAAGCTGAAACTGGATCCTTTCCTTACTCCTCATACAAAAATTAATTCAGATGGATTAGAGACTTAAATGTTAGACCTAAAACCATAAAAACCCTAGAAGAAACACCTAGGCAATACCATTCAGGACATAGGCATTGGCAAGGACTTCATGCCTAAATCACCAAAAGCAATGGCAACAAAAGCCAAAATTGACAAATGGGATCTAATTAAACTAAAGAGCTTCTGCACAACAAAAGAAACTACCATCAGAGTGAACAGGCAATCTGCAGAATGGGAGAAAATTTTTGCAATCTACTCATCTGACAAAGGGCTAATATCCAGAATCTACAAAGAACTTAAACAAATTTACAAGAAAAAATCAAACAACCCCATCAACAAGTGGGCAAAGGATATGAACAGACACTTCTCAAAATAAGACATTTATGCAGCCAACAGACACATGAAAAAAATGCTCATCATCACTGACTATCAGAGAAATGCAAATCAAAACCACAATGAGATACCATCTCACACCAGTTAGAATGGTGATCATCAAAAAGTCAGGAAACAACAGGTGCTGGAGAGGATGTGGAGAAATAGGAACACTTTTACATTGTTGGTGGGAGTGTAAACTTGTTAAACCATTATGGAAGACAGTGTGGCAATTCCTCAAGGATCTAGAGCTAGAAATACCATTTGACCCAGCTGTCCCATTACTGGGTATACACCCAAAGGATTATAAATCATGCTTCTATAAAGACACATGCACACGTATGTTTATTGCAGCACTATTCACAATAGCAAAGACTTGGAACCAACCCAAATGTCCATCAATGATAGACTGGATGAAGCAAATGTGACACATATACACCATGGAATACTGTGCAGCCATAGAAAAGGGTGAGTTCATGTCCTTCGTAGGGACATGGTTGAAGCTGGAAACCATCATTCTGAGCATACTAATGCAAGGACAGAAAAACAAACACCACATGTTCTCACTCGTAGGTGAGAATTGAACAATGAGAACATTTGGACAGAGATTGGGGAACATCACACACCGGGGCCTGACGTTGGGTTGGGGGAGAGGGGAGGGATAGCATTAGGAGAAATACCTAATGTAAACGACGAGTTAATGGGTGCAGCACACCAACATGGCACCTGTACGTATGTAACAAATCTGCATATTGTGCACAGGTACCTTAGAACTTAAAGCATAAAAAAAAGAAAAAGAAAAAAGAAAACTTGCCCGACACTTTCCACCTCCAAGCTGCAAAAGAAAAGGACTTTAGTTCTTCCCCCATCTGTGAAATCTGCAAGTGGGATTCGTACCTTTCCCCAAGTTCTGGCCAGGGGGCTTCTTGCCCAGCTCAAACTGTTACAAAGTTCAGCTCAGGTAGTCCGTCTCCCAGGTGGGGTTTTATGCCCTGCTCCTCTGGCCTCCCTCCTAATGGATCCCTGTGGTGCCAAGCAGGAATGAGCTACTTGCGGATTCAGCAAGCTTCCAGGACCTCCCTGCTGCCTCCTCCACCGCTGTATTTTACTGGGTTTGGCTGTCTAAACTGACTCAGCTCCGGGGAAAGTAGGGAAAGTCTCCTGAAAACAGACCTTCAGCTCCTCCAGTGGGGGTGTGTGTTCGGGACAGGAGGGTCTCCCTCTTCCACTTCTGCAGCTGGGGCACTCAGAGTATTTGTGGTGTCTCCCAGATTCTGCAGGAGAGGTCCACTTCCTTCAGAGGGTGTGTGGGTCCTTTCAGGATTGCTGATTTGTTCTTGCAGTGGATCTGAAGCTAAAATTCACAATGAAAGCCTGCACAATGCTGCTCTATCTGGAGTTGCAGTCTAGTCCTGCCTCTTGTCCGCCATGATCTACCCAACCAATATTTTAAATAAAGTCTGCAGGCAACAAATTCTTTTAGTTTCTTTTCCTCTTAGAATATCTTGTTCTACCTTTTATTCCTGAAGGATATTTTAGTATAGGGAAAATTCTAGGTTGATAGTTACCTTTTATTCCAGAACTTGAAAAATGTTGTGGCCTCTTCTTTCTGGCCTCCACGATTTTGGATGATAAATCCTCTCATTCATTTTGGTAAAGTGTCATTTCTCCCTCAAAATATTCATTTTTTTTAGTTTTCAAAAGTTTGACTCTGATGTGTCTTGTCATAAATTCATTTGTGTTCATCCCATTTCAGTTCACTCAGCTTATTGAAAAGACATATGTTTATATTTTTTGCTAAATTTGAGGATTTTGCAGCCATTATTTCTTCAAATATTTTTTGAGACCCATCCTTATTCTACTCTCTCTTTGAGACTCTGATGACAAAAGTATTTTGTTATACTTCCACAGGTCTCTAAGGTTCTGTTCATCTTTTTAAGTCTATTTTTTCTCTGTTGTTTAGATTAGGTAATATAATCTAGTCTATCTTCAAGTTCTCTCATTCATTCCTCTGATTTGTCCGTTCTCCTGTTGAGCCCATCCATGAAGTTTTTTTTTTTAATTTTGAATATTGTATTTTCATATACATATAAAATTTCAATTCATAAAGCTTAGAGCCAGATGCGGCTCTTGGCTCTCCTATCAATGTAAGTATATACTTACTCTCCTGTCACTGTAAGTTTATGCTTTGTAGCTAATTTAGCTATAAATTAGGGGAGCCTATAAGAAGGAGATTTTATCTAATGGGTTTAGAAAAGGTTTCTTAGGAGAAATTATGACTGAGCTGAAGTTCTAAATAGTTAACTGTGTAAACAAGGGAAAAAGTACATTCCATACAAAGAGAACACACATTCTAAATTCCTGTGATGAGGAGCAGGGTGCATTAGAGAAAACAATAAGGGCCAGTGTGGTAAGGGTGTAGTACATGCAAAAAGTGAAGAGGCGATAAGTGTGAGATGAGGATAGAAGCCATGGGGCTATTGGCAAGAAAAAAATTTGATGTGCATTCTAATTGTGATGTGGTACCAGAGGAAGGTTTTAAGCAGGGAAGTGACAGGATATGACTTGATTTTACTGCTCCCTTTGACTTTGCAGTGAGGAGAGGAAGAGGGAGAATTGGAAGAAGAGAGATCAATGCAGGTGATGGTGGCTTGGATTAGGGTACCAGGGTTGAAGTAAAAGTAGAAACAAATAGATAAATGCAGAATATATTTTGGAGTTAGAACCAACAGAATTTCATAAAAGGTTGGCAATAGAAGTGAAGGAGAGGGAAAGGGAAGTCAGAGCCTGACAACAAACTACTTCATTCATAAATATTTTTGTAGTATCCCCACAATGTTTACCTTTACTCATAATTCTTAAAATACTTTCACATTTATTTACTCACCTGAGCCTCACAACATGAGTGGTAGTGGTAATTACTCACCACCAACACTACCATTTGATAGGTTTAAAAATTTACTCATGAAAGTAAAGTAATTTGCACAAGGTTGAACAGCAAGAAAAATGGGACATAGCATTTCCTCACTCCAAGATAAATGAGTTTTAGTTATGTATTTTTATGTGGCTCCATATTGAACTAATTATTCTCAACATCAAGCCAAATTATCTGTGGTTGAAGGGCCTATGTATAGTGCATGAGGGTCTACTCGTTCTCCCAACTGCTCATCAGGCAAGAAGACTTTCCTAAAATCTTCCCTTGTACTAAGTAAGTATTCTGACCTATTGTTCTTCAGAGTGGTAATTGCTAGGAATGTCTATTCTAAAGCTCCCTAGTTTAGATAACTACTACAAAGGCATTTGCAAGGTAGACTCCATGCAAGGACTCAGTGTTTCACATGGGTCTACTCATTTGTGGGCCTTACTACCAAGACCCAGTGTCACTTCCACTACTGGAAGAAGGAAAAATGGATTCCCTACCCTGGTCAGATTTCAGCAATATGTACCAAATGCCTTCAAAATGACTATCTTCTTATACCCTATAATTCCACCTTGAGAAATTACAAAAATGTGTATATGGTCATATTCCACACCATGTTGTTTATAACATTCAGCAAACTAGAAATAGGAGAAAACTTCTTCAGCTAGATACACAGCATCAATGAAAACTACACAGCTAGTGTCACACTTAATGATGAAAGACTAAAAACTAACCCCTATTATCAGGAAGAAGACAAAGATGTCCACTCTAGAATACTTTCATTTAACATTAAAGTGGAGGCTGTAGCATGTAAGCAAGAAAAAAATTTTTAAAGACACCAAGATTGGAAACGAATATATGAAACTATCTCTTCACAGATGACATAATATTGTACGTTGAAATTGGTAAATAATCAGCAAAAAACTATTAGAAATATTAAACAAGTTCAGCAAGATTTGGGGATACAACATCTGTATAAAATAATCAAATATATATATATATATATAAACAAACAAATCCAAAATTAAATTAAGAAAGCAATTACATTTATAATAATATATATACAAAAAAACAGTCTGTTTGCCTCAAACCATGGGAGATATCTCTCTCTCTCTGATTTTTTCCCCAATTTTTAATAACAACTTTCTAGGTTTCCTCTGTGTCTTTACCAGTGGCTACTTACATATCTTTCCAAGAAGACTCCAGAAAAGTAATTCTGGTAGTATGACAAAACAGAGTTCTATATCCCCCAAAAGATCACAGTTGCTCCCAAGCAATGGACTTAAACAAAGAAGAAATCTCTAAAATTCCAGACAAATAATTCAGATGGTTGATTATTAAGCTCCTTACGGAGGTACCAGAGAAAAGCAAAAACCAACTTAAAGAAATTTAAAAAATAATATAGGATATGGATGACAAATGCTCCAGAGAAATAAGTATAATAAAGAAAAAACTATCACAACTTCTGGAAATGAAAGACACACTTGGGGAAATACAAAATGTAGTAGAAAGTTTCAACAATAGAGTAAAATAAGGAGAAGGAAGAACTTCAGAGGTCAAACACAAGGCTTTCAAATTAACCACATTAGACAAAAAGAAAAAAGAGTTTAAAAATTAACAAAGCCTCCAAGAAATATGGAATTATGTTAAACAGCACAAACCTAAGAATAATTGATATTTCTGAGAAAGAAGAGGAATCTGAAAGTCTGGAAAACTTATTTGAGGGAATAATTGAGGAAATCTTCCCTGGCCTCACTAAAGATCTAGACAACCAAACAAAAGAAACTCAAAGAAATCCTTAGAAATTCAACCCAAAAAGATTGTCACCAAATCACATAGTCATCAGTTTATCTAAAGTTGAGATGAAGAAAAGAACTTAACAGCTGTGAGACCAAAGCATCAGGTAACTTCTTAAAAATCCCTATCAGATTAACAGTAGATTTCACAGGAGAAGCCTTAAAGCCAAAAGGGATTGAGGTCCTATCTTTAGTCTCCTTAAACAAAGTAATTGTCAGCCAAGAATTTTCTATCCAGCAAAACTAAGCTTTATAAATGAAGGAGAAGATAAAGTCTTTTTCAGACAAACTGATGCTGAGAGAATGCATCACTACCAAGCCAGCACTACAGGAAATGCTAAAAGGAGGACTAAATCTTAAAACAAAACCTCAAACTACACCAAAGTGGAACCTACTTATAAAGCTCACAGGGCTTATAAAATATAACACAATGAAAAAAAACAAGGTATTTAGGCAACAACTAACATGATGAATAGAACAGTACCTCAAATTTCAATGCTAGCATTGAATTTCAGTAAGCTAAATGCTTCTCTTAAAAAAATACAGAATGACAGAATGTGTAAAAATTCATGAGCCAAGTATCTGTTGTCTTCAAAAGACTCATCTAACACATAACGGCTCTTAAACTTAGGGTTAATGGGGTGGAAAATGACATTCCACACATATGGAAACTAAACGCAAGCAGGAGCAGCTATTCTTATATCAGACAAAACAGACTTTAAAGCAGCAACGATGAAAAAAGACAAAGAGGGACATTATATAATCATAAAAGAATTAGTCTGAAACAAAAATATTATCATTCTAATTATACATGCACCTAACACTGGAACTCCCAAATTCATAAAACAATTACTACTAGACCTAAGAAATGAGATGGACAGCAGCACAATGATTGTGGGGGACTTCAGTACTCCACCAACAGCACTAGACAGGCCATCAAGACAGAAAGTCAACAAATAAGCAATGGACTTAAACTATGCAATAGAATAAATGGACTTCACAGATATTTACAGAACATTCTACCCAACAATGGCAGAATGTACATTCTTTTCATCAGCATATGGAATATTCTCCAAGATAGACCATATGATATCAAGACCACAAAACAAGTCTCAATAAATTTAAGAAAATAAATACCATATCAAGTAGCCTCTCAGAAGACAGTGGAATAAAATGAAATTAACTTCTAAAGGAACCCTCAAAACTATACCAATAAATGGAAATTAAATAGTCTACTTTTGAATGATCTTTGGGTCAACAATGAACTCAAGATGGAAATTAAAAATGAGAATGGATTGATAATAGTGACGCAGTTTATCAAAACCTCTGGGATACAGCAAAAGTGAGAAAAGTTTATTGCATTAAATGCCTACATCAAAAAGTCTGATAGAGCACAAATAGATAATCTAATGTCACACCTCAAAGAACTATTGGAACAAAAACAAACCAAACCCAAACCCAGTAGAAAAAAAAAAAAAAAGAACAGAGCAGAACTAAATAAAATTGAAACCAAAAAATTACAAAAAATAAATGAAACAAAAAGCTGTTCGTTGATGATATATATAATCATATCATCGGTAAACAGTGACAGTTTGACTTCCTCTTTTCCAATTTGGACGCCCTTTATTCTTCTTCTTTTTTGGTTGTTCTGGCCAGGACTTCCAGTACTATGTTGAATAGAGGCAGTAAAAGTGTGCATCCTGGTCTTTTTCTAGTTCTCATAGGGAATGCTTTCAATTTTTCCTCATTCAGTATGATGTTGGCTGTGGGATTGCTATAGATGGCTTTGGGGTAAGTTTTTTCCATGCTTTTTATTGAGGGTTTTAATCATAAAGGGATGCTGTATTTTATCAAATGCTTTTTCTGGGTCTGTTGAGATGATCACATGGTTTTTGTTTTTAATTCTTTTTATGTAATGTATCACATTTGTTGATTTGTGTATGTTAACCATTCCTTCATCTCTAGTATGAATCCACTTGATCATGATGAATTATCTTTTTGGTATGTTGTTGGATTCAGCCAACTAGTAGTTTCTTGAGAATTTTTGCATCTGTGTTTGTCAGGGACACTGGTTTGTACTTTTATTTTTTATGTCATTTCCTGGTTGTGGTAGCATGTAGACCAGTGGAACAGAACAGAGAACCCAGAAATAAAGCCAAATACTTACATACAGTTGATCTTTGACGAAGCATACAAAAACATATAGTGAGGAAGGGATACCGTATTCAATAAATGATGCTGGAAAAATTGGCAAGCCACATGAGGAAGAATGAAATTGGATCCCCATCTCTCACCTTATACAAAAAAAAAACAAAAACAAAAACAAAAACAAAAACAAAAACAAAAAAACCTCAAGATCAAAGACTTAAGTCTAAGACCTGAAACCATAAAAATTATAGCAGATAACATTGAAAAACTCCTCTAGACATTGGCTTAGGCAAAGACTTCATGACTTAGCACCCAAAAGCAAATGCAACACAAATAAAAATAAATAAATGGGACCTAACTAAACTAAAAAGCTTCTGCACAGCAAAAGAAATAATCAACAGAGTAAACCCACAGAATGGGAGAAAATATTTGCAATCTATGCATTTCACAAATGACTAACATCCAGAAACTACAAGAAATTCAAACAAATCAGCAAGAAAAAAAATCCCATCTAGACATAATCAAATGACATTAACAGACAATTTATCAAAAGAAGATATACAAACACCCAACAAATATATGGAAAAAATGCTCAACATCACTAATCATCAGGGAAGTGCAAATTAATATGACAATGAGATACCAACTTACTTCTGCAACAATTGCCATAATTAAAAATTTAAAAAACAATTAATGTTGGCATGAATGTGGTGAAGAAGGAACACTTTTACACTGCTGGTGGGAATGTCAATTAGTACAACCACTATGGAAAATGGTATGCAGATTCCTTAAAGAACTAAAAAACTACCATTCAATCCAGCAATCCCCCTACTGGGTATCTACCCAAAGGAAAATAAGTCATTTCATGAAAAGATCACATGCACATGTATGTTTATAGCAGCACAATTCTCAATTGCAAATATATGAACCCAACCTAAGCATCCATCAACCAACGGGTCAATAAAGAAGATGTGGTATATATGCACCATGGAAAACTACTTAGCCATAAAAAGGAATAAAATAACGTCTTTTGCAGCAACTTGGATGGAGCCAAAGGCCATTATTCTAAGTAAATCAGGAATGGAAAACTAAACATCATATGCTCTCACTTATAAGCAGAAGCTAAGCCATGAGGACGCAAAACATAAGGAAGATATAATGGACTTTGGAGACTTAGGAGGGAAGGTTGAGAGGGGGGTGAAGAATACAAAAGACTACATATTGGGTACAGTGTACAGTGCTTGGGCGACAGGTGCAAAAAAAAGTCTTTGAAATCACCTCTAAAGAACGTATCCATGTAACCAAAACCACCTGTATCCCCAAAACTATTGAGATGAAATTAAAAAATAAATAAAAAAGGAAATTTTACCATTTGTGACAACATGGATCAACTTGGAGGGAATTATGTTAAGTGAAATAAGCCAGACACACAACAAACACTACATAATCCCTTTTGTATCAGGAATCTGAGACGGTCAAACTAATAGAAACAGAGAGTGGAATGGTGGTTGCCAGGATTTGGGAGTTGGGGGAAATGAGATGTTGGTCAAAGAGTACCTAGTTTCAGTTTTGCAAGATGAAAACCTCCTAGAGATCAACTGTACAGCACAATGCATGTGATTAACAATAATGTATTGTATACTTAAACATTTGTAAAGAGGTTAGATTGTGTGTCAAATGTCCTTGTCACAAAAAAAAGAGGGAGGATGGAAATTTTACAGATCATAGATATGTTTATGGCATTTTTATGATGGTTTTATGGCTATATATGTATTTTCAAACTCATTGATATGTATTCATTAAATATGTACAGTTTTTGGTATGTCAGTTATACTTCAATTTAAAAGAATTATAAAATGAATGAAAGTGAAGTTATATTCCTAAAACAAAAAAATTGATAAACTTGATGAGCAAACTACACTCCCAAATTTATAGAGCACTTGTCAGTTTTCAAAGAAATCTATTATTTTTAATTATGGCAAAATACACGTAATACAAAAGTTACTATCTTCACTATTTTAAGTGTATAATTCAGTGGTGTTAAGTACGTTCACATTGTTGAGCAACCATCACCACCATCTATCTCCAGTGCCCCTTCATCTTGCAAAACTGAAACTCTATCCATTAAACAGTAACAGTCCAATCCCCACTACCCCCATCCTCTGTGAATCTGACTACTCTAGGCTCCTCATATAAAGGGAATCATATTGTATATGACCTTTTGCGACTGACTTATTTCATTTAGTGTAATGTCCTCAAGATTCTTTCATGCTGCAGCATGTGTCAGACTTTTCTTCTTTTTAAAAAAACTTTATACTATTCCTTCATACGTCTATACCACATTTTCTTCATCCACTCATCTGTCAGTGGGCATGGGTTGATTTCACTTTTGGCTATTTTGAATGCCACTATGAACATGGGTATGGAAATATCTCTTTGAGAGCCTGCTTTTAATCACTTTTGGTATATATCCAGAGGTAGAATTTTTGGATTGTATGTAGTAATTATATTGTTAATTTTTAAAGGAACTGTCATACTCTTTTCATAGCAGTGTACCATTTTGTAATACTACCAACAATGCACAAGTATTCCAATTTCTCTACATCCTTGCCAACACTTGTTATTTTCTGTTTTGTTTTCATAGTAGCTATCTTAATGGATATGAGGTGGTATCTCCTTGTGGTTTTGATTTGCATCAATGGTGTCAAACATTTTTCCATATGCTTGTCCATTATTTGTGTATCTTCTTTGGAGAAATGTCTATTCAAGTTCCTGGAAAAATTTTTAGTAAATTTGTTTATCTATTGTTGAGTTGTAGGAGTTCTTCATATATTCTGAATATCAACTTCTTATTAGATTATACTAGATATTTTGAATAGTACGTATTAGGTTCATAGCATAAATATTTGACGGGATTTAAGGCACGGTTTATAATTATTCCCAAGTCTGTAACTGAGAAGACTAATGCTCAGAGATGAGAAGGGATTTTCTGTCACATAATGAGCTCATACATATAGCTATGGCTAGGAACAAGTTTTCTGTCTTGCTGAATCTAGAATTTAGATCTTGCAGGGCCCTTCAAGACCACTGAATCTGAGTACTGTACCTCATCTTACAGACAAAATATTGAGGCCTGAAAAGCAGGAGAGATTTATACAAGGCCACACAGTGAGTCAGTTGCAGAACATTTTCTCGGACCCAAATTTCCCGACTCTGATTGCCTTTCCACTTAACTCTCTAACAGAGAACAATCGGACACAGTTGTACAAGACTATATCTTCTGTCTACCTTTTAAGGAATTCCTCTTTTTTTTTCCAAACAGTCAGTCCTCTAAAAATGAAAAATGGATGATAAGATTTACAGGACCATCTGCGTTTCTCAGGCTTTTGGAACAGCAGCAGCTTGGCTTTTGGAGGCATCATATTAAAAGGATCCAGGGCTAAGAACATAGGAAACCTGAATTTACCCTGTGTTCATAGGAATGAATAAACACCTACAGCATCTAGGATGGCTCCTCCACAGCCACTTACAGACATTCCTGTCTGCCACCTTCTGCAACAAAAGTACAGGCACCCAAGGAGTCTTAAAATGCCAAGAATTAGAGGTGGTCCAGAAAAAGAAATCTGTTACTCTTTTTAAAAATGTCTTTCAACTGATGCAAAACCTTCTTGTCTTCAAGGGTTTTACATGCATTGGTTTCTATGATCTTCACAACAGCCCTATGTAGCAACATCATTACCCACATTTTAAAAATGAAGAACCTGAGACTCAGAGAAGTCATATAATATTTTTGAGGTCACATGGCTAGGAAATTGTTCCCCATCTGTCTGACATCAAGGACTAGGTACTCATCATTGTGTTTGCTAGAGTCTATAGAAAAGAAGGTCATGGGTAGCATCAGATGTCTTTAACAGAGATGGTCTGGGATCTCGCATATAAATATTTTTTAACTACTTCATCCTAGTGGCTGGTGCATGAAAGCTTGATGTCATAAGCCAGTCATTTAAACCAATACATTGCTTACAACAGCAGTTTTCGAAGTGTGGCTCCTGGATCAACAGCATAAGCATTACTTGGGATTTTGTTAAAAATGTAAATTCCCTGTCTCCATCCCAGACCTACAGAATCTGAATCTCTGAAAGTAGGGCCTAGCCATCTGTATTTAACAAGCCCTCCAAGGAAATCCAGTGTATCTTAAGGTAAATGCAATGAAAGTGGGAACTTCATCTGAATTTTCCCAAAAAAAAGCTGTCAATTATCTACCTTAATTTTTCAGTGCACATCCAGCCATGGCGTTTCCTTATGCTCCAGTTTCTCTACCTGTAAAATGGGAACTAGCATAAGTCATTGTAGCTTCTCAGATTTATAATAAGGAAGACCAAACTTGGGTAAAATGGAAAGAGTATGGAACTGAGAAACAGCCAGACCATGTTTGACTTCTAGCTCTTAGCTCTGAGATGCTTCTCTTTTTATACTCAATTTCTTTACCAGAAAGGGAAAGGATTCATCCTTCTACCAAGACCCTCATTAAACATTGATGGATCATCATTCTGTGCAGTCTGGAAGTTAGATTCCATTATTTAGATATTCTCCTTGTCTTTACTGCTGCTGGTTTAGACACAAAGCCCAGAGAATGGGTAGCTATACCATTTCCAGGAAATAGATAGCTTTGTTACATCCCAGAGAATGGTTACTACACTACCACCCAAAACAGAGATGTCATGGCATTACCTAATAAGCATACATGCAGTGCCAAGTCCCTGTTCATGTCTCCTCAACTGTTCCACCCCAGAGGACAATGTTATGCCAATCCTATCTTATGGTCCCTACCCAAACCATATCTCTCTCCAAGATAAACTGTTCTTAAAACCTGGGCTGCCAGGTTTTTCACCAAATGACCTCACTCCAACTGAATCCGACCCAAGGGTAACCAATATTTAAGCAGACCTGGAACCTATAAGTTTTCTTGTCACAAAAAGATAAGCTTAGCCAATCAGATTCTCTCTGACTCTCATATTGGAACTAGGACATATTTTTTAAAATACCAAAGCCATCAGATTGAGTTGGAGCATCAGATTGAGTTGGAGCAGAAAAGGTTCTTGTATTGTGTTCACACTGAAGTTATTGGAGATCCTGTTGATAAGGGAATTGAAAGAAACAGAGGACAGCTGGATAACACTAATGAAAGCCATTTATGACCCCTAGTTGTTGAAGTCTCTGTAGCTTCTTAGGTTAACTTCTTCTATGTCATGTCTCCTATATGCTTGTAATAAACTCCCCTTTACTTGAAGTTCTCTGCCCCTGACTAAAACAATCACAAAGCAGCTATGAAGCTGCTACCTCTGCATAACTCTGCCTACTCTCACCCTACGTCTTTGAGCATCATGCAGAATGAGTTGAACAGATGGGGTCCATGTCATGTAGGAGTTTACAACAAACCAGGCCAAAATAAGGAAAAGACACGCCAATAAATGAGAGAACACTGTTGAGTGCCTGCTACATTACCTACATTATCACCTTCAATCCCCACAGTAACCTCTAGGTACATAATTCTATTTTATTGATTCAAAATTGAAGGCTCTGTGAAGGGATGTGATTCACTCCAGATCAAGACTTGAACTTTGTCTGCCTGGAGCCAGAACCTGGCCTCTTTCTCCTATATCTCACCACTTTAATCAGTCTACTGGATCATTGATTTCCAAATTGATTAAATATTACTATCTTCTAGGGGTTAATAGTTGGAAATACAGATGTCCTGCCTAACTCATACTTCCTCCCTTTTCAGTTCTGAACCTCAGATCCAAGTTAGAGCTTAAGCATCTGGATTTTTAAAACATTTTCCTGGTGATTCTTCTTAGCCTGTCTGAACACCAGTGTGTTTAGAAACATGTGTTTTGCACCATATTTAATTTCAAAGTAAGCCCACGATCACTCATTAACCATTCTATGATTTTCTTTCAAACATTTTTCTGAATAAAGGCAGTGATATCTTCTACTGGAGTTACTTGACTCAAAGGATTAAAAATGTTCAGATCCAGTCACAAGGAACTGTTGCATAACACCATCACTTCTAAATAACTTTCATAGTTCCATACAAATAGTTGAACCAGATCTGATTTTCCTCCACTATACAGATGAGAAAACCAAGATCAGAGAAGTTAAGTGTCTTGACTAGGGCCAGCCAAAATTAATATTGTGAGTCCTGGAAGCCCAGTGCTTTTCTTAATTGCTTTGAGGCTTGTTTTCTCATCTTTCATTACAGATCTTCTTCCCTCACAGTCTGGTTTCTTTTCTACCTGGCCTCATTTCTTCCCAGTTCTGGAACTGAGAACCCTAGATACTATGCATAGCTGCATTAATATATACTTGGCCTGAGGCCTGTGTTCCAGAAAAGCAATGCATGGGAGAGGGTGCTGTGTCAACAAGCCCTGGCACACCTGGCTTAGCTTACTGGGGGGAGGAGACAGAGCCCATGGATTCTGGTCCTTCTATAGGAGCACATCAATAGCACATTCTGGGCCAAAGTGAACCTACAATTTGCAGTCAATGTGGTTCTTGAATGCAACACAGGCCCTCTTATTCCTGTCCATGTAGTGTTTCCAACCTAGAAACCTGTATTCTATAACCCTATAAGGAGGGGAGGGGGGTTGTAGTCCTTTTGTAAAATTGGCCAACACTTGGAAATCATGTGGTATGATGAGAAAAACACTAGCCTGATGGTCAGCAGACCAAGCTTCCAATGTCTTCCACTCTCTGGGTTCCAGTGTACCCTACTTATAAAAAGAAGGAATTGGGCTCTGACTTTTCTAAATTACCTTTCAGCTTTGACACTTGATCATTCTATGCAATCAATTCTTTATGGAATACTTTGTATGCCTGTGAGACTTGGCTAGAGAGTGAAACAGACTCCAAGGATGAGTTGTTAAGCCTTTGGGAAATCTGGGGAATGTAAGATATTTAGGTAGAACCTCAAGACTTTGGTTTTGAGGGTATTTTCCTTCTGTTAAATACTTAAGAAAGAGCAAAGTAAGACTTTTTCTCACTAGTGGGAAATTTATACTGTACAAATGTTCTAATTAACTATTTGAATTACTCTGAGTTGGAGCTCATTATGGCCCATCCACATCTTCTTCCACTTTTATCCATAAGTCCATTCTTCATTGATATAACTGGGAAGAATTTAGCACATGAAAAGTTGAGGTGGGAAATGGGAAAGTACTCTGAGAAAAGATTAGTCTTTTGTTCTTGGCAGGAGCAGTACTTAGAAATATTTATTTAAGCATTTAATTTACTCAATAAACATTTCACGAGCACCTATTATATGCAAGGTAGTATTCTAGACACTGGAAATATAGAAATGAATGATGCACACAATGATTCAGAGCAATCACGTGAGCTTCCTATTCTCCTGTGCTGGATTACAGAATTCATGCCTGGCCAAAACGCTGGTGCTGGCTAGGACTCTGATCTTCAGAGGGGGACAGAGAAGTGGTGAGGAGAGATTTTTAGTTACTTCTTGAAAGCCACCAATTGGCTGAAGGAGCCTAGAGCCCAAAGTAACTAGCTGAAACACATCAGTTGTACACTACAAAAAATATATCCCATGAAGTTTCAAGTTCCCATAGCAATACACCTCTGTGAATTGCACTAGTTCCATGTGAAGGATCTGAAGTACAACCCAGGACTGTGACATTTTCTGCCTTCTTGATCTTAAATAGTTTAATTTAAAAATCCCAAAGGATATATCCCCAGCTCTTAAGTTATCCATTCTTCTCTCTTGACAGGATTTCCCTACTACCTATCCCCACTCCATTTGCCTGATTAAGAAAAAAACTATCTTTTTCTACAGTATAAAAACCCAAGCATCTCGTAGGTTTCAACTGAGAAGAGCTCAGGCTGAGTAATGAAAATGAAAGAGCCAATTCCTCAATAAAAGAGTGTTTGGGATGCTGGAACCACTGTCTTTTCTCACATAAGGACCACCTCGTCGCCCCCCGCTCCCCCCGCCCTCCGCCCTCCGCCCTCCGCAAAAAAGAATTATTTCGTGATCGCTACTGAGAGCAAGTTATGATGAATTTTTATGAGGATGGCACTGAAGGCTTTTAGAGACCTTGACATTTAAGTTTTTTCCTACTTACTCTTTCAACATGAGCGATGTGCTTTCTGTTCTGGTACAAATAATAGGGTCAGGGATTCAAGACTTATCCAGGTATTATCAATATAGGGCTGGTTGATAATGGGGACTAAAGTAAGAATCACAATTCATCAGAACTTATCTCACATCATTTAACAAAAATTAATAATACAGATAACCTTCTGAGGAATTTTGGCCAAGTCGACCTGTCCAAAAGGGCCATGCCCATTTGTCAAGAGAACAAAGAAATTTGGAAGATTTAAAACAAATAAAACATTCCTAATTGGCTTCAGTGGAGTGATCACTCCTGCCTTTTACTTACCACTGGAAAGATGATATCAGAAAGATTGGCTTTCCTTGATTCCTGCAAACCTTTAGTGGGCTTATAAACGAGATCCCAGCCCAAGCAGAAGGATGACCAAGGTATGAGAAAAGCTTTAATGCTATGGTTAAAAGACCAATTGAGCTCTGTTCTTGTATATTTATTATACAACAGTAATTCATGTGAAGCCACCAAATATGTCCTGCACGGTTGACTTTGTCCCACATGGCTATGCCAAGACACTGGGAGTTGCCTGAATTCTGTGCCAGGCTTCAGGCAAAAGCTAGCACTCAGCTCTTTCCTTCCTGCTCTTGGAACTTCAGAAGTTCATGGTCAGAAGCAAAGTGGACTGCCAAGTCAGGACTCTCTGGTCCACCCAGAGGCCTTCTCCTGGCGATGTATGGCAGGCAAGCCGTAAAGTGGAGCTTAGTCCATGAGAGTTCTTGCCTTTGCCCAGGAAAGAATCCAAGGGCAAGCTAGAAGTAGAAGAAAACAGCTTTATTGAAGAGGCAGTGTTACAGTTCCAGCAGTGTTAAAGCTCTGTGACTGTACCAGAGAAAGGCTACCCCTTAGGCAAAGAGTGGGGCTCAAGGCAGTTTTGCAGTCATATTTATACCTACTTTAATTGCATGCAGATCAAGGGATGTTTTGTGCAGAAATTTTCACAGAAGGGGAAGTAACTTTTGGGTCATTGGGTCATTGTCATGGAAAGGGGCAGTAGCTCCTGAGTTTTGCCATGGCAAAGGTAAATTGACATGGCATGCTGGTGGGCATGTTTCATTGAAAACTGCTTCCTCCCCTGCCATTTTACCTAGTCCCCAATCTGGCCCAGTGTCTAAGCCTTGCCTCTAAAGTTGAGCCCTGTCTTCTACCTCACTAGGAAGCAGAAGCCTAGTATGTAGTAAGACTCAGATTGTACCAGAAGAAGCATCCCCCAGTGTGCTGATTCTTTTTTGGCCTGACACACTAGAGACAGGCCTTAATTGACAAGCAAAGGGCAGGGGAATGGAGACATGACTTGTTCAGGCTTAAGTGTCTCTATCTAATAGATGTGCTGGGAATTCCCTTGTCTTTAATCTGCCTAAGTACAAAAGTGTGTGGAGGCACTGGCCCAACCTCAATACCTTTTCAAGCCTGGACTCTTGAACTTGGAGTACCAATGCAATAAACTTGTTGAGAGTAATATAAAGCCTGATAGAATACATGGGTGCTGATGGTACAGCTGGGGAAGCAGAAGAGAGAGGGGAGATAGAGCTTTCACTGTGCCACATCAAAGATCCCAAACACCCATCCATAGCCTCCTTCAAGGATGGGGGAATCTATTGTAGTTGCTCTAATGTTTGGCCTATTGCATATCTCATGGTGCTCTTTTTAGCCTCGTCTTCTCTCTTCTTCACAAAATAGATTAAAAGGATGTAAATTTTCTTTTTTGTTTGGGTCCAATCTAGATAGGTGGGTTCAAACCTTCCTCACTCCCAAGTCCAGACTAGGTTCCTGATTTCTCTCTCTACCAAACTCTGCTCTCCTACACACACACACATTGCCTGGGCAACTTGACAAGTTAAAGGCTCAATTTGAGTCTTCATTTAATCCTGGAGGATTTAGTCAAGGTCCTTTAAGGGAAAGAGCACTGAAATAGAATCAAAAGATCTGAGTTTGAGAGTCACCTCATGCTGTGTGGCCTTGGGTGAATCACTTTATGTCTCTGAGCTTCAGTTTTTGATTTGTAAAGTAAAGCCACCTGTCCCTGACCATCGTATGGCCCAGTTTGTCAAATCCACATGAGATGACAGAGATAAAAGGATTTTGCAAACAGTGAAAAACTTTGGAAATAGCAGTTATTATAAACTGAGTGGATTAGAAATTTCATGGGTCCTGTCAGAGCCAGACAATCACAATAATCATCTAATTGAATACTGAGATATGTTTTCCCCACCATCAGTCAGCCAGGGAATGAGTCACCAGGGAGAAATTGTGGATGTGTGCCCTGGGGTATTCTCAGGATAAATACCTTAGTATTGTACCAAACTTTAAAAAGCATGTATTTGAGAGTCATCTCTGTGGCCAGGCCACTATATAAACTTGAGCATAATATCAATTTAAAAAAAAACTAATAGGAGCCACAATTTACCAAGTACTTCTTATAGGACAAGCATGAGCTAAGTGCTTTGTTATGTGCATTCTGTAATTTAAGCCTCAGAACAGCCTATAAGAAAGAAACTATTTTTATCCTCCTTTTTATATATGAGAAAACCAAGGCACAGAGAGGTCACACAGAATACAGAAGAGGTGGAATATAAACTTTGGACATTTCAATAGAAAACTCATTGTCTTAAGCATATGTGATACCACCTCATCCCCCTCTGAACCTAGGAGAGCCTGAAAGTGTTTCCAAGGGCCCATGTCTCTCTTTGGTTCTTACCTTTTGGCAAACGGTCTCTGCATTTCTAAGATGTTTAGCCTGATTTTTAAGTTTATGTTTATTTGATCTGGAAAATACAGTTCTTCTTCTCATGGCCCCTCTTAGACTTTTACCTTTTGGCCAAGGGTGTTCTCTGATCAAGGAGTGGACATCTACAACCTAGTCAGCCTTCCAAAAATGGCTATTTTCCCTACTCTCCACACACCTATGCCACCTTGGCTTGGTCACTACAGTGCCCACTCTCACCTAGGCACCTTTGCTCCCACCATTCTTTGCAGTTATTTTCCCCACATCTCTAAACACTAACTCTTCTTTCAAGATATAACTCAAACACAACCTCTTGCAGGAAGCCCTGAAGCTCTCCCTGACCACCCTTTCCCTAGTCTTATCATAATTGGCTCTTAATTATACATTTCATGATGTGAGTTTCCTAAAGTATTGTATCTTGTTCATCTCTACTTCCCCACCACAGTGACTAGTACAATGCCACAGTGACTAGTACAAAGCTAAAGAAGTCACAGATGACCAGCTCATTTAATAAGTATTGATAAAAAGACTCAGGAGAGTCTTCCTAAGGTCATTGTGTCCTCAGCTCATGTCTTCACAGTGACAGGCAGCATATTCCCTACCTTGTAACTAAGGAGTTCCTCAAGACTGCATTCTTGTTTTACCTTGTCATCTGAGATAAGAAACAGATACCCCATGACTTCCCCTATTTAGAGTCTTTGCATGGCTTGTGCTCAAGTAGAAAAACTCATTTCTATATAAATTGGCCTCCCTTCTTGCAGGTGAAATAGATGTGGTCTGAATTGGGAGCAAAGTTTATGCCTAGAGCAGCTCTAGGTCACTTGGAGCTAATTTGGAAGCTTCATTCTAACTGACTGGGCTTCCTGTGCCTCTAGGCTCTGAATTCAGAGTGGTGAAGCCTACATAGTTTTTCTACAGTAGATGTAGCACAAGTTACAAAACACTTGGGGCCTAGACATGTAATTAACTTTGCTAGCCCAAGGAAAGTGGGACGATTACACAGGTTATGTGAATGGAGAAAACATTGAGAAAGACTGATTCCCTACAAAATTAATGGAAGAGAGCTGTCTGGGAAAACACTGAACTTAATTTTTTTATTTTTTAGACAGTCTTGCTCAATTGATGTTGTTGAGTAGATGAATATTCTATCTATCTCAAATTTTAATTGTAATGTAATCTAAACTCTGTGATAATATAGTAGAATGATTGTGTGAAGCTTAAGACCTGAAAATATTTTAAAAGTTTAATATGCATTTCAGACAGATGTGGCTGTTATTTGTTATTTAAGAAGCTGAAATTGAGTTCACAGTAATTGTTCCCTTCACTCAAACTGGCCCAACCCTGTGGCATTTATTACAATATATAGCAGGATGGGGTTCCATAGAGCTCAAGGCCATGACAATAGTAATGAGATGGTAAATATGAGGTAAACTGAGCCCAGCCAGATATCAGAAGACAATAGTCAAGATGGCAAATCTTAGCTAGCTGAGTGAGAGCAGAAACAAGAGGAGAGCTGAGATTAGGCATCAAGTCATGAGGCAAAAGCCCAATTCTGAACAAGAATTAGGAAGAAACCAAAATACGATTCTAAAGGAGAAAATACATGATTCAAGCTAGCAGAGATAATTTTGGAGGAAAAGTCCATGAATTTGCAGAGAAATTATTCTGTAGTGGTATAGAGTCTTGGAAGGCCAGGAGTCCCACCTTCTTAGACAACCTTCTGCTAGCTTTAAAGACTTTTACACTTGAGAACAAACTTATCACATGCACACACACAAAGAAACCCATAACAAAGCAACTGATCTAGATCCAGATCTCTAGAAAACCCATTCTGTTGACAACTGTTTCTCTGGATCAACGGGCCTGTAGCAAACATTGTTGGTTGTCTACCTGGCATCTTTTTCTCACTTTCTATGCCTCTGATGTTCTTTCAGTATCCATCTCTCCCTCCAAGCATTCCTGTGCTTCGGGGAAATTTAGTCCAACCTGAGCTCTCCCCTCAGCCTTAACCTCAGTACTAGGGCCAGGGTAGACTAGTCTGTGGGTGTTATCCCCCTTGCACCGTCAGTTCAGAGCTCCAGGCTTAAGAAGACAAATGAGTGGCATTCTCCTAACCATTAACAGTTGGCTCAGGAATGATCATGTGACTCAATTCATGTCAACACAATGTGAGAAAAGTTTTGATGGAGACTTTTGTAGGAAAAAAAAAAAAATCAAACAATGGCTATACCCTTTCTTTTTGTAGACATTATGGGCCTGGAAGTGCTACAACCATTTTGCTTCCACAAAAAAATCCAGACTGAAGGAAATATCAACATGCAGAGGTGAAACAACCAAGGAACCTGCAGAAATACAGAAACAGAAAAGATTCCAAGAAGACTCCAAAGTTTTCAGCTGAAGTGGTGGGGTGATTGGTGTTGCCAGTTGCAAAAATGGGAAAAGTAGAAGTTGGATAGGTTTGAACAAAGGACGGTCAATAGGACTTGGGATAGGTTGAATTTGAATAAATAATTATTATCTAAATTAAGTTAATATATTGGTTTAAGGGCACTACCAAAGATTGGATACAGCCAATCCAGAAGCCAACCTTATTATATTTCTGTTGAAAGGACTAGGGTTTACATTGGTACAAACCAATAGAAGTATTTAATTAAGTCTCTTTCATTTTGCTTTCTACTACTTGAAGCTAAATTATCATACTTCTTACCTAGTCTGACAAGACACTTTCTTTCTTCAGGTCCTTACATGGCCTGCAGGATATTTAGGTATTCAGTAGCATGACATGCTGCTATTGTTGCCAATCTAGCACCCCGTCCAGTACTGAAAGAAGCCACATAATATGGAAAAATGTTATTTTTGTATACAATTCATAGGCCTTTCTTTCCCCTTTAACAGCTCCAACGCTGAAATTGAACACTTGACATCCAACCATAAAACCATGCCTGCCATCTGTCTTGTCTGTTTCTGTTACTATAATAGAATACTTGAGATTGGGTAATCTATTAAAAAAAGCAAATGATTCCTCACAGTTCTGAGAGCTGAAAAGTCCAAGATCAAGAAATCATCAGCTTCAATGTCTGAATCTTCTCTTCAGACATTGAAGCTGCTGATTCCTTGATCAGTACCAAGATGTCACCTTGTTCCAAGATGGCACCTTGTTGCTGTGTCCTAACATAGCAGAAGGGCAAGAGAAGGCAAGAGGGAAAAAATGGCAGAAGTAACTAATCCTGTCATGATGGCATTAATTCCATCCATAAAGGCAGAGTCCTCATGGACTAATTCCCTCTCAAAAGTCCCACCTGTTATTATTGTTACAATGGCAATTAAATTTCAACATAAATTTTTGAGGCAACAAACAACAGCAGCATCCTTTCTGTTTCATGTAGATAATTAAATGAGGCATCTTTTACGTCATTTGCTTATGGTCAGTACCCTCTTTCTTGAGGGAACTGAAACTGATTCAAAAGGAACAGTTCAACATGAAATAGCCAATAGTACCTTCTCTCTATTGCAATATATGATCTTTCAATCCCTAACTTGTGTACTTCACCTTCTCAAAAAGGTAAATTACTTTTATGCCAAGGTCTTAGCTTGGGAGGAGGTATGGGGCCAGGGGAAGACACAGGGGTGACCTATGAACCTGATATTTCAAAGTTCTTATCCACGAGGTCTGGCTATCAGCCCCAGAAGTAGTCAGTCACTTTTGCTTTTCATAAAGCTTCTTAATTTTTCTTGGAATGAGACCCTTGTCAAGAAACTCCACCAGCACTCTGGATACTTCAAAATATATCCGAATAGGCTAAAGGTGTCCAGACAACTTCTAAGAATATTGACATGAATGTCATGGCTCTTCATCTCAAGTGGTTCCCAGCCAAGGGGAAGAGATGCCAAATAAACAGAAAATTCTAGGTACACTCATTAAAATAATTCTGACTTGAGGCAATGAGTCAGCTGGATGAGAAGGCTGAGAGTAAGATGGCCAAACAAGAATCTACAGGTAGAAGATACAATGGACTGGACTTAAAGACTGAAAAGATACAGACAATGAAGAAAATGAATGATTCCCAACAAACTCCAGAATTTCTAGTCTAAATGATAGAGTGGTGCTGTTATTGTCAAAAATAAAGAAACTTGGAGGGAGAACAGATAGGGAGAAAAGATGACTAATATGTGTGCTGCATTAAAAGTAAACAACCATGTACTGAATATCTACAATGAGTCAGACAAGATTATCCAAGTTTTGAAGCCTATCCTAACCCTCCTCTAACTGTGCTTCTATCCATAGGGTGAAGAGTTTATAAACCCTAGGAACATGCCCATTAAGAGTCTACACTTCTGTTTTCAGGCCACATTGCAGGGTTCTACACATGTCTATGGAAAATTTCTCTCGTCTTGGGCAGAGCCAGTCATGGGAAGAGAACATGGATGAACTGCAGGCTAAGGGACAGCTTTCCCACATACTAACACATTTTGGCATGGCACTCAAATGCACCCAAGAATTCTACATTTAAATATGGTCTTCAAAGTTGTCAGAAAAATGTATTTGTCAAGGTAGGAAGCTAACATCTTATTTAACAGTTAGTCGACTTGATTGACTTCTAAATATTTAAGCAAATAATTTGTGGGCCTCTATTTGTTATCCTTGCCCTAGGCCCTACTGCTGTTAGAGAAAATGAACCTTTTCTGCCAGTGACTGTGCACATATATGATTTAATTTAAGCCTTATAACCAAACATTCAGTGTGGCTAAGGTTTACTAAGTCATGTTAAATTTTTATATTACAGGAGATTTTGAGGAACAAGGGTTATTAACACTGTCAAGTACCGCAAAAGATTAGGAGAAAAAGGTGATCAAAACAGGACACTGGGCTTAACAAGAAATATTTAAACACAGTCTTCAAGGATGGAGGTTCAGTGCACTGGTGGAGTTCAAAGCTAGACTGTATAACAGGAAAAGCACAGTGGTGGAAAATAGAGGTATCAAGTTAAGGCTTCTCCTTGAAGTTAGGCAACAAAAAGAGGAAGTATGATGTCTGCCTAACATAGAGGAGGTAACCATAGTGAAGACAGAGAACTAAGTGTTATTGTGAGGAGAAAATGTGATGACACTGGAGGAAATGGGGGTGAATATCAAAAGATATAGCTCAGCATGGTATGAGAATGTTCAAACATGCCTTATCTTCTCTAGGCCATTAAGCCTTTAGAGATGCGCAAATGAATGGTGTGATCCCAGATCTCAAGCAGAATGGAAAGTCTACAAGTTCTCACAAGTCAAGCAGGAAAAATAACAAATAACTAGACAATTACAGTAGAGGCTAATGAATGTTTTAATGGGGATAAGCAGGAGGAAAAGGGGAA
Source organism: Papio anubis (assembly GCF_008728515.1). Taxonomy (NCBI): domain Eukaryota; kingdom Metazoa; phylum Chordata; class Mammalia; order Primates; family Cercopithecidae; genus Papio; species Papio anubis. The sequence continues at coordinate 84,456,178 of NC_044996.1, read as the reverse complement.
TGAGTTGGTTTGTAAATAGGCTACTCTAGCAAGGCAATGCTGATTAGTAAAAAGATAATATATTTGACATTTTGCTAAAGAGTTGGGAAGCTGAAGAAACAGTTGTAGTATGATAGAACACTGAATGGCCAAATTTGCAAAGTTCTTACACAACTTTACAAATCATGCTGGTGTAGATATAATACAAAGCAGAAGTGGCAGGTTAAATTTCAAGGTTCTTTTATAGTTGTATGCATTCCCTCAACAAATATTTGCAAATTAGGTCCTGCTGAGGGGAGGCTTACCCTTTAGTGAGGCAAGGCAGGCTAAAAACCATTCAAAAACCAAATGGTGTGATCAACATCCTCAGAGGGGAGGTCCGGGAACTGTGGGAGCCCACAGAGACTTGCAGAGCCCTAATACTTGCATTACTCCTTATTCACATATGCTTCCCTGCTAATGACCAAGTAATCTGAGGCAAGTTTTCTCCCAGCTACACCCTGAATTCTTTGAAATAAACCAAATACGCTTATTTGAGTGTATTTCCTGAGTTGACATCTGGGACGATAGCTGCTAGGTTGTGCCCTTAGTGTCACATAGATTACATAAACTGGAGAGCTCCAACAGTTAAGAAACTGAATTCAGCTACCTCTTGGGGAGCTGAGTGGCTATTCTAAAAAGAGCTGGAGTGATAGAAATTTCTGTATTCAGAATTAGTCCACCTCCCAGGCCTACTCCTGCAGTATTCCAACTGGTCCCTCCACTTGTAATTTGCCCTTCTCCAACACATATTTTAAAATAGCAGTTAAGTGTAATATTTCTTGAAATCCTTCAATACCTTCCCATTTAGAGCAATAACTAAGTTCTTTTCTGTGGTCTACAAAATCCCACCTGATATAGTCCCTGACGCATTACTCTACCTTATTCTTTTTCAAAGCATGTATTACCATTGGAAATTCTTTGTTTATTTCTCACCTATCTACTTCTCTACAATGTAAGCTTCACAAGGACAAAGACAAGCTGTGTCCCTGGAGCCTACCAATGTCTGGTGGATAAATGTTTGTTGTATTATTAAATGAATAAAGAACTGAATAAATATGTCTTCTTATTACCTGAGAAAATTATACCCATCTTTTATACTGAAGCTAAATGTCACCCTTTCTACAAAGGTGCCCCTGATTCTCCTGCTAAAAGTCATCTCCCTTTGAGTCTTTATGTTTAGGTTTAAGGGGTTGGATTCCTTGCATGACTGTCTGAACTTGTATGCAGTCCTGACATGCCATAAAATGCAACTTCAGAGACTTCTGCTAATCATTTTACTGCAGCCATTTTACTATTTCTTTTGGTAATGTGATAGGGACTCATTTCTCTAATATTATTGCTTAGGGTAAGCTTCTGCAATCACTGAATTTTTCTGGATAAAGTATACTAGAAACTGCCAGCTTAAATCCAATAGATATCTCAGATCTGGCACTCAGAATTAGTTACATCCTCCAGTAGCCACTTGGTATGAATATAGACCTGAAATTAGCAAATTGTTCAAAGATTAGTCACTTGGATAGTTCTATCTTAAAATTTGCAATGAAGCTCTGCTTTAAAAGACACAATTTTTCTATTGTTAGTCATAGTTGATAAGTGCAATTCATCCATAGTTTGACAGTGAGCTAATACTGCCTTTTGTCTTGATTTTTTTCATAAACTTTTATTTTTATTCATTTTCTTCAGCTAATATTCTTCTTCACATACTAGAAAGAGACAAATAAGCCTAAAACTACAGCAGGGAAAAATGTACAATTACAGCATCTCAGAAGTGTAAAGAGTCCTAGATCTAGTAGTGCAATCTTCCACACAATAGAGGAATCATTTCAACATTATCCCTGTGAGATGCATCATCCAATCTTTGCATATCTCTGGTGTTGAACAGCTCACTATTTCCAAAAGCAGCTTCTTTCATCTGATGACAATTCTTCCGCCTATTGAGCTGAAACCAACCTCCCTGTGGCTTTCACCCACAAGTCCGAGCTCTACAACCTGTAATCACACAGTTCCTGTCTTAGTCCATTCATGCTGCTATCACAAAATACCATAGAATGGGTAATTTATAAACAAAAGAAATTTATTTCTTACAGCTGTGGAACCTGGGAAGTCAAATATCAAGTTGCTAGCATTTAGTGCCTAGTGACGCCATTCTTGCTGCATCCCCATATGGTGGAAAGAATTTTTTTAAGGCAAAAGGGGGATAAATGCTGTGCTCTCACATAGTGAAGAGCAGAGGAGAACAAACCTGCTCTCCAAAGGCCTTCCTTCCTTAAGATCCCTAATCTCAGCCATGAGAGTTCTGCCCTCATGACTTAATTTTATCCCCTAAAAGCTCCACCTTTTAATACTATCACATTGGCCATTATGTTTTAGCACATGAATTCGGAAGGACACATTCAGGCCACAGCAGACCTCGTCTTCTTCTTTACAATGACAGCTCTTCAGAGGTCTGAAGACAGAGACCACATTTCTGAACCTTCTCTTCTCTAGACATGCTGCCCCAGCTCCTTTCAACCACTATTTCTGGAATCTGAAATTCAGCTTTGTCCCCAGCCTACTTACTCCTATACAGTTAGTCTGTTTCTCCTTTAAAGTTCACAGTCAGGGTAGAAGAGATCAGAACCATCATAACCCACTTTTAGCCATTTTGGCCTAAGGCAAAGACAGACTGGATGTTCATTTAACATGTTTTACTTTACTGCTTGTCACACATTTAACTACATTTTCTAACCGCTCTTGTTGCCGCGTGTAGCCATTTAACTGAATTCTAGGAAATGGAATATAGGTAGAAGTGATACTCACCACTTCTAGCCCTGGCATGTAAATACTTCCATACTTTTTTTCTAAACTCCCAGCTGGGTATTAACTCCCATTAAAGATCTTGAGAGTCACACTTTGAGCATGGCAGAACCTCCAGTCAGTCTGAATGAAGATCAGTAACTGCGTGAAGATCAGTACCTTTCTCTGTTGCCACTTATTAAACTTTCTATTGGTGAAAAAAATCACTGTGTTAAGTGACTGAGGTTTCAGAATTATTATTCAAAGCAGTTTTGTTACCTTAGCTAAACATACACACAATAGCTTTTATAGCTACACTTTCCACTGCTGAGCTTTGCTGAAACACCTTCTCTTACTTTTCCTCACATACCAATGCCACCCCAGAATTTCCCTTTCTGTGTCTGTGCAATTTTCAAGACCAAATGGCAGCTTCACACAAACCTCTCTTCAATTCCATCTGGTTCTACCTAATCTGTCATTGTGTAGCCTGTGGACATCTTCTAGGATCCTGACTTTATCTCCTAATTCATTTATTCTATACTCCCTGACCCAGCTTTTTATCATCTGCAATTGTTATATGCTATTAAAGTCCTCAACAAAAGTTATTTAAAAATTTTTGAGTCGGAGTTAAGGACCGACACCTGCAGCACACTTTAAAAAACTCCAACTGGGTTGACTGAATTGACTCTACTTGGTTATGAGGCTTTAGCCATTTACAAATCTTCACTGCACTGTCAAGTGCATTCTTTCTCAATCATATCAATAGAAATATCCTTAGATACTTTGCCAAACACTAGGCCAAAATTGAGATACCCTCTAAGCAAGTGATTATATTAAACTTTTAGTCTGGTAGTCTGAGTAATAAAATCAGTGACTTAAGTCCAGTATAAAATGCATAGAGAGTACATTGCTGCCTCATATTGTTGATCACTTACCTTTCTGAGATTGCAAAACTGTCACATATCTATATTTCAAAATTAATTTCATGTAATTAAAACATTGATCTGGGACTGAAGAGATCTGTGTTCTGGTTTGTTACCACTATCTAATTGTGCAACCATAAACAACTCATTTCACTTCTGCATCCATAAGCTATGAAATAGAGTAGATATAATAAATAGCTTCTAAGATCTCCTACAAGTTTAATTCTGCTTTCTATCAATCAGTTTGGTATATGTAGTACCAAATATGTTCAAAGGATTTTTTTCATTTTTAATTTTACCTGTCAGTCGTATTTTTCCATATTATAAAATATTTGTCATAAAGGCTCTCTCATGCGGAGGTTAAGGCAGGTATCTGTAAACATAAATGAAAACATGTACATTTTTACTTTCACTAACGTTTAACTGAAACTTAGCTTTCCCTTCAATTATGAATGTACACAACAAACCAGAGTAGTTTTGATAATGTCTGAGTTCTACAGCCAGTAGACATCACAAAATGCTCACATCACACAACTGTTGTTGCATATCTTGGAATATCATGTATGCTCATCACTACTTTGAAATTATGGTGGTTATTAAACCTGTAATTAGATATTGCTATTTAGTGTACTAATAAAGAAATATATATATTTATTTATCACAAACTTTGTTTTGTATAATTTGATAAGTACTTTTAAACACAATTTGTTTTCATTGTAATCTTCTATATTTTATTTTATCCATTCAAAGTATTATTCTAAGAAAGGTCAGTACACTTTATCAGACTGCCAAAAGTGTCTATGTTGCAAAGTAACTGCAGTAATGACCTACTACGTTAATGCTCAGTTCATGTTAAGGAGAACAAAACAAATGCTCAAGAGGAATTATACAAAATAAAACAGAATGGGCCAATGTTCAAATTGCTTTTCGTTCATCTTCCAATGTTACCAAATTTCTCACTTCTTCACCAGGACCTAATTGTCTTCACGATGTCCATGAGTGTCTTTACCCAGACAGGGTTGTGTACAGTAGATGTCTATAAAAGAAAAGAAGGAAAAACAAAAAATAATACTGAGCACTTACTATGTGCCACTTTCACAGAAACTATGTCAATGACTTATTTCTGTATCTTTAAGAGGAAGTATGATTTTTCCCATCTTACAGTTGAAAAAATGATGCTGAGAAATTTTATGGACTCTACATAGTATGACACAATTTATAAGTGACTGAGATGAAATTAGACCCTAATGATTTTTAAATCTGAAGTCTCCTTCCATATATTCAGGTTGTATTTTATTCCTAAAAATAATCATAATTACTTGACCATCTCCAATGTATGTTTGAAATCCTTCTCTCACTGAACATTACCAACATCTCTAAAAGGTCAATATTGTCGCCATTTTATACATGCAGAAAATGGAAAATTGATTCCTAGGCAAGATGGCTGAATAGGAACAGCTCTGGTTTGCAGATCCAGGTGAGACCAATGCAGAAGGCGAGTGATTTCTGCATTTCCAACGGAGGTACCCAGTTCATCTCATTGGGACTGGTTAGACAGTGAGTGCAGCCCATGGAGGGTGAGCAGAAGCAGGGTAAGGTGTCATCTCACCCAAGAAGTGCAAGGAGTCAGGGAACTCCCTCCCCTAGCCAAGGGAAGCTGTGAGGGACTGTGCCATGGGGGATAGTGCTATCTGACCCAGATACTATGCTTTTCCCACAATCTTCACAACCCACAGACCAGAAGATTCTCTTGGGGGCCTATACCACCAGGGCCCTGGACTTCAAGCACAAAACTGGGTGGCTGTTTGGGCAGATGCAGGAGTTTTTTCTCATACCCCAGTGGCACCTGGAATGCCAGTGAGACAAAACTGTTCACTTCTCTGGAAAGAGAGCTGAAGCCAGGGAGCTGAGTGGTCTTGCTCAGTGGATGCCACCCCTCTAGGATCCCAGCAAACCAAGATCCACTTGCTTGAAATTCTCGCTGCCAGCACAGCAGTCTGAAGTCAACCTGGGATGCTCGAGGTTAGTCGGGGGAGGGGCATCCACCACTTCTGAAGCTTGAGTAGGCAGTTTTCCCCTCACAGTGTAAACAAAGCAACCAGGAATTTCGAACTGGGCAGAGCCCAACACAGCACAGCAAAGCCTCTGTAGCCAGACTGTGTCTCTAGATTCCTCCTCTCTGGGCAGGGCATCTCTGAAAGAAAGGCAACAGCCCCAGTGAGAGGCTTATAGATAAAACTTCAAACTTCCGGGGAAAGAGCACTTGGGGGAAGGGGTGGCTGTGGGCATAGCTGCAGCAGGCTTAAACATTCCTGTTTGCTGGCTCTGTAGAGAGCAGCAGATCTTCCAGCACAGTGCTTGAGCTCTGCTAAGGGACAGACTGCCTCCTCAAGTGGGTTGCTGGACCTTGAGCCTCCTGACCGGGAGACACCTCCCAGCAGGGATTGACAGACATCTCATATAGAGCTCCAACTGGCATCTAGTGGGTGCCTCTCTGGGATGAAGCTTCCAGAGAAAGGAGCAGGCAGCAATATTTGCTGTTCTGCAGCCTCTGCTGGTGATACCCAGGCAAACAGGGTCTACAATGGACCTCCAGCAAACTCCAGCAGACCTGCAGAAGAGGGGCCCAACTATTAAAGGAAAATTAGCAAAGAGAAAGCAATAGCATCAGCATAAAAACATAGGATGACCAGGCAAAAAACCCATTTGAAGATCACCAACATCAAAGACCAAAGGACCAAAGTTAGATAAATCCACGAAGATGAGGAAAAAACAGTACAAAAAGGCTGAAAATTTCAAAAATCATAATGCCTCTTTTCCTCTAAAGGAACACAACTCCTCACCAGCAAGGGGAAAAAAAAAAAAAAAAAACTGGATGAAGAATGAGTTTGACGAATTGACAGAAGTAGGCTTTGGAAGGTGGGTAATAGCAAAATCCTCTGAGTTAAAGGAGCATGTTCTAACCCAATACAAGGAAGCAAAGAACCTTGATAAAGGGTTATAGGAAATGCTAACTAGAATAACCAGTATAGAGAAGAATGTAAATGACCTGATGGAGCTGAAAAACACAGCACGAGAACTTTGTGAAGCATACACAAGTGCCAATAGCTAAATCAATCAAGAAGAAGAAAGGGTATCAGAGATTGAAGATCAACTTAATGAAATAAAGCATGAAGACAAGATTAGAGGAAAAGGAATGAAAAGAAAAGAACAAAGCCTCTGAGAAATATGTGACTACGTGAAAAGACCAAACCTACATTTGATTGGTGTACCTGAAAGTGATGACGAGGATAGAACCAAGTTGGAAAAAACACTTCAGGATATTATCCAGGAGAACTTCCCCAACCTAGCAAGAAAGGCCAACATTCAAGTTCAGGAAATACAGAGGACATCACAAAGATACTCCTCGAGAAGAGCAACTCCAAGACACATAATTGTCAGATTCACCAAGGTTGAAAGGAAGGAAAAAATGTTAAAGGCAGCCAGAGAGAAAACTCTGGTTAACCAAAAAGGGAAGCCCATCAGAATAACAGCAGATCTCTCTGCAGAAAGCCTACGAGCCAGAAGAGGGTGAGGGTCAATATTCAACCTTAAAGAAAAGAATTTTCAACACCAACTGTCATACCCAGCCAAGCTAAGTTTCATAAGTGAAGGAGAAAGAAAACCTTTTACAGACTAGAAAATGCTGAGGAATTATGTCACCACCAGGCCTACCTTACAAGAGTTCCTGAAGGAAGCACCAAATATGGAAAGGAAAAACCTGTAGTAGCCACTGCAAAAAGATACCAAAATGTAAAAACCATTGATACTATGAAGAAAGAACATCAACTAATAGGCAAAATAACCAGCTAGAATCATAATGACAACATAAAATTTACACATAACAATATTAACCTTAAATATAAATGGATTAAATGCCCCCAATAAAAAGGTACACACTAGCAAATTGGATAAACAGTCAAGATCCATTGGTGTGTGATATTCAGGAGACCCATCTCACATACAAAGACACACATAGGCTCAAAATAAAGGGATAGAAGAAGATTAACCAAGCAAATGAAAAGTAAAAAACAGCAGAGGTTGCAATCCTAGTCTCTGATAAAACAGACTTTAACCCAACAAAAATCAAAAAAGACAAAGAAGAGCATTACATAATGGTAAAGGGATCAATACAACAAGAAGAGCTAAGTAATCTAAATATATATACACCCAATACAGGAGCACCCAGATTGATAAAGCAAGTTCTTAGAGACCTACCAAGAGACTTAGACTCCAGCACAACAAGAATAGGAGATTTTAACACCCCACTGTCAATATTAGACAGATCAAAGAGATAGAAAATTAAGGATATTCAGGACTTGATCTCAGCTCTAGACCAAGCAAACTTAATAGAGATTTACAGAAATATCCACCCAAAATCAACAGAATATACATTTTTTGCAGCATCACATAGCACTTATTCTAAAATTGATGGCACAATTGGAAGTAAAATACTCCTCATCAAATGCAAAAGAATGGAAATTGTAGCAAACAGTCTCTCAGACCACAGTGCAATCAAATTAGAACTCAGGATTAGGAAACTCACTTAAACTGGACCCCTTCCTTACACCTTATACAAAAATTAACTCAAGCTAATTTAAAGATTTAAATGTAAGACATAAAACCACAAAACTCTAGAAGAAAACCTAGGCAATATCATTCAGGAAATAGGCAGGGGCAAAGACTTCATGACAAAAACACCAAAAGCCATGGCTACAAAAGCCAAAATTGACAAATGGCACCTATTTAAACTAAAGAGCTTCTGCAAAGCAGAAGAAACTATCATCAGATTGAACAGGCAACCTACAGAATGGGAGAAAATTTTTGCAATCTATTCATATGACAAAGGGCTAATATCCAGAATCTACAAAGAGCTTAAACAAATTTACAAAAAACACCAACTCCATCAAAAAGTGGGTGCAGTATATGAACAGAGACTTCTCAAAAGAAGACATTTATGCAGCCAACAACCATTTAATAAAAAGCTCATCATTACTGATCATTAGAGAAACGTACATCAAAACCACACTGAGATAGCATCTCGTTCCAGTTAGAATGGTGATCATTAAAAAGTCAGAAAACAACAGAGGCTAGAGAGCATGTGAAGAAATAGGAATGTTTTTACATTGTTGAGGGGAGTGCAAATTAGTTCAACCATTGTGGAAGACAGTGTGGCAATTCCTCAAGGATCTAGAACCAGGAATACTATTTGACCCAGAAATCCCATTACTGGGTATATACCCAAGGGATTATAAACCATTCTACTCTAAAGACACATGCATTGTGGCACTGTTCACAATGGCAAAGACTTGGGACCAACCTAAATGTCCATCAATGATAGACTGGATAAAGAAAATGTGGCACATATACACCATGGAATACTATGCAGCCATAAAAAAGGATGTGTTTATGTTCTTGCAGGGACATGGATGAAGCTGGAAACCATCATTCTCAGCAAAATATCACAAGGACAGAAAACCAAACACCACATGTTCTCACTCATAAGTGGGAGTTGAACAATGAGAACACATGGACCCAGGGAGGGGACCATCTCACACCAGGGACTGTTAGGGGGTGTGGGACTAGGGGAGGGAAAGTGTTAGGAGAAATGCCTAATGTATATTGGACATGTTGATGGGTACAGTAAACCGCCATGGAACGTGTATACCTATGTAACAAACCTGCACGTTCTGCACATGTATCCCAGAACTTAAAGTATAACATAAATAAATAAATGAAGTATTAGATTGCTGGGGAAAAAAAGGAAAAAATCTCACTCAAAATTGCACAACTACAAGGAAACTGAGCAACCTGCTCTTGAATGACTACTGGGTAAAAAATGAAATTAAGGTTGAAATAAATAAGTTCTTTGAAACCAATGAGAACAAAAACACAATGCGCCAGAATCGCTGGGACACAGGTAAAGCAGTGTTTAAAGGGAAACTGATAACACTAACTGCCCACATGAGAAAGCAGGAAAGATCTAAAATTGGCACCCTGACATCACAATTAAAAGAACTAGAAAAGCAAGAGCAAACAAATTCAAAAGCTAGCAGAAGACAAGAAATAACTAAGATCAGAGCATAACTGAAGAAGATACACACACACACACACACACACACACACACACCCTTCCAAAATCAAGGAATCCAGGAGCTGGTTTTTTGAAAAGATTAACAAGATACATAGACTGCTAGCCAGAATAATAAAGAAGACAAGAGAGAAGAATCAAATAGACACAATAAAAAATGATAAAGGAAATATCACCACTGATCACACAGAAATACAAACTACCATCAGAGAATACTATAAACACCTCTATGCAAATAAACCAGAAAATGTAGAAGAAATAGATAAATTCTGGGAAAAATAAACCCTCCAAAGACTAAACCAGGAAGAAGTCGAATCCCTGAATAGACCAAAAACAAGTTCTGATATTGAGTCAGTAATTAATAGACTACCAACCAAAAAAATCCCAGGATAAGACAGATTCACAGCCAAATTCTACCAGAGGTACAAAGAAGAGCTGAAACCTTTTCTTCTAAAACTATTTTAAACAATAGAAAAAGAGGAGATTTTTCCTAAATCATTTGACAAGGCCAGCATCATCCTGATGTCAAAACCTAACAGACACACCACATCGACAACAAAAAATTTCACGCCAGTATTCCTGATGAACATTGATGTGAAAATCCTCAACAAAATACTGGAAAATCAATTCCAGCAGCACATTATAAAGTTTATTCACCAAGATCAAGGTGGCTGCATTCCTGTCATGCAAGGCTGGTTCAACATACACAAATCAATAAACTTAATTCATCACATAAACAGAACCAATGACAAAAACATCTTGATTATCTTAATAGATGCAGAAAAGGCCTTCGATAAAATTCAACACCGCTTCATGCTATAAACACTCAATGAACTAGGTATTGATGGAAAGTATCTCAAATTAATAAGAGCTATTTATGAAAAACCCACAGCGAATATCATACCGAATGGGCAAAAGCTGGAAGCATTCCCTTTGAAAACTGGCACAAGACAAGGATGCCCTCTCTCACCACTCCTATTCAAAATAGTATTGGAAGTTCTGGCCAGGACAAACTGGCAAGAGAAAGAAATAAAGGGTATTCAAATAGGAAAAGAGGAAGTCAAATTGTCTCTTTATGCAGAAGACATGATTCTATATTTCGAAAACCCCATCATCTCAGCCCAAAAACTCCTTAAGCTGATGAGCAACTTCAGCAAAGTCTCAGGATACAAAATCAATATGAAAAAATTACAAGCATTCCTATACACGAATAAGAGACAAGCAGAGAGCCAAATCATGAGTGAACTGTTATTCACAATTGCTACAAAGAGAATAAAATAACTAGGAATACAACATACAAGGTATGTGAAGGACCTCTTCAAGGAGAACTACAAACCATTGCTGAAGGAACTAATAGAGAACACAAAGAAATGGAGAAACATTCCATGCTCATGGATAGGAAAAATCAATATCATAAAATGGTCATACTGCCCAAAGTAATTTATAGATTCACTGCTATTCCCATCAAGCTACCATTGACTTTCTTCACAGAACTAGAAAATCTACTTTAAATTTCATATGGGACCAACAAACAGTTTGTATAGCCAAGACAATCCTAATCTAAAAGAACAAAGCTGGAGGCAACATGCTACCTGACTTCAAACATACTACAAAATTACTGTAACTAAAACAGCAGGGTACTGGTACCCAAATATATATATGGATCAATAGAACAGAACAAAGGTCTCAGAAGTAACACCAAACATCTACAACAATCTAATCTTTGACAAAACTGACAAAAACAATCAATGGTGAAAGGACTTCCTATTTAATAAATGGTTTTGGAAAAACTGGGTAGTCATATGCAGAAAACTGAAACTGGACCCCTTCCTTATATCTTGTACAAAAATTAACTAAATATAGATTAAATATTTAAATGTAAGACTTAAAACCATGAAAACCCTAGAGGAAAACCTAGGCAATACCATTCATGACATAAGCATGAACAAAGACTTCATGACTAAAACACCAAAAGGAATGGCAACAAAAGCCAAAATTCGTCAATGGGATCTAATTAAACTAAAGATCTTCTGCACAGCAGAAGAAACTGTTATCAGATTGAACAGGCAATCTACAGAATGGGAGAAATTTTTTGCAATTGATTTATCTGACAAAAGGCTAATATTCAGAATTTACAAGGAACTTAAACAAATTTACAAGAAAAAAACAAACAACCCATCAAAAAGTGGGTAAAGTATATGAGCAGACACTTCTCAAAAGAAGACATTTATGTGGCCAACAAATACATGAAAAACAGCTCATCATGCCTGGTCGTAAGAGAAATGCAAATCAAAACCTCAATGAGATACCATATTATGCCAGTTAGAATGGCAACCACTAAAAAATCAGGAAACAACAGATGCTGGAGAGGATGTGGAGAAATAGGAACACTTTTACACTGTTTCTGTGAGTGTAAATTAGTCCAACAATTGTGGAACACAGTGTGGCGATTCCTCAAGGATGTAGAACCAGAAATTCCATTTAATCCAGCAACCCCATTACTGGGCACGTACCCAAAGGATTATAAATCATTCTACTGTAAAGACACATGCTCACATATGTTTATTGAAGCACTATTCACAATAGCAAAGACTTGGAGCTAACCCAAATGCCCATCAATGATAGACTGGATAAAGAAATGTGGCACGTATACCATGGAATACTATGCAGCCATAGAAAACATTGAGTTCATGTGCTTTGCAGGGATATGGGTGAAGCTGGAAACCATCATTCTCAGCAAACTAACACAGTAACAGAAACCCAAACACCACATGTACTCACTCGTAGGTGGGAGTAGAACAATGAGAACGTATGGATGCACGGAGGGGAACATCACACACCAGGGCCTGCTGAGGGGTGGGTCAAAGGCAGGGATAGCATTAGGAGAAATACCTAATATGTATGATGGGTTGATGGTTGCAGCAAACCACCATGGCACGTACACCTATGTAACAAACCTGCATGTTCCTCACGTGTATTTCAGAACTTAATATATAATTTAAAAAGAAAAGGAAATGGAAAATTACTTGCCAAGTATTCAGTAGAGTGAGGACTTTAATCATGGTTCAAGGCAACTGCCCCAGTTCGCACCATGTCATCTGTATTCTACCCAGAAAAGAGGGAGCTGCTGAGAAGCTATTTATGTCATTTCCATTCATATCTATTTGCCAATCATTAGTCATATAGCCATACCAACATCCAAAGGAGGATCAAAAATCTAAAATTTCGCTGAGTGACTACATACCAGCTAAAATTTTTATTGCCATGTAATCAGAGAATATAACTGTAAGAGGATAATTAGCAGTCTCTGATACAGGTGGGTGTTTTTTTCAGATTTGGAAACTAAAACTCAAAGAGATGAAGTAATTTCCCTAATGACTATTCTCTAGTAAGTGACAAAACTAGGATTCTAACCCTAGTCTGACTGGCTGTGAAGTTTCTGTGTTTCAACAGAAGATTTGAATAGGCAGAAAAACAGTGTACTTGAAGAAAATAAAATTTAAATTAGAAATTCAGAGGAGCAGAGAAAAAAATTGAATATACAAAAGTTAACAGAACTTGCAGGACTTGAGAGACACCATCAAGTAGACAAACATACATATAATGGGACTCCTAGAAGAAGAGAGAGAGAGGCAAAAAGATTGTTTGAAGAAAGAATAATGAAAAAAAATTCTCAAATTTGAGCAAAGACATGAATTTACCAAAAACTAGGATAAACGCAAAGAGAATTACATGAAGACATTAACAAATCCTGTATAGTTGGATGTACAAGAGTGTCAGTTTAGATGTAATAATACAAATAGGCTGAAATGAAAGGATGAAAAAAGATATCCATGTTAACAATAATCAAAAGAAAGCTGGGTTGACTTTACTAATATCAGACAAAATAGACTTTGAGTAAAAAACTGTTAGTATAGAAAAATCTGATATTATATAACAATAATAAGGTCAATTAATTAAGTAGATATGAAAATTATAAACACATACACATTGAAATCAATGTTCCAAAACATGAGGCAAATATTTTTTAATTGACAGAATTAGAGGGAAATAATACACTTATACATGAATAGTAGGGAACTTTTTCTTCTTCTTTTTTTTTTTAATCTAGCATTTATTTTCGTTATTACACATGTATATATTGATAGGTTGGAGCACTCAGCACTTTTTTTTTTATTATACTTTAAGTTCTAGGGTACATGTGCATAATGTGCAGGTTTGTTACATATGTATATTTGTGCCATGTTGGTGTGCTACACCCATCAACTCGTCAGCACACATCAACTCGTCATTTACATCAGGTATAACTCCCAATGCAATCCCTCCCCCCTCCCCCGCCATGATAGGCCACGGTGTGTGATGTTCCCCTTCCCGAGTCCAGGTGATCTCATTGTTCAGTTCCCACCTATGAGTGAGAGCATACGATGTTTAGTTTTCTGTTCTTGCGATAGTTTGCTGAGAATGATGGTTTCCAGTTGCATCCATGTCCCTACAAAGAACAAGAACTCATTCTTTTTTATGGCTACATAGTATTCCATGGTGTATATGTGCCACATTTTCTTAATCCAGTCTGTCACTGATGGACATTTGGGTTGATTCCAAGTCTTTGCTATTGTGAATAGTGCCGCAATAAACATATGTGTGCATGTGTCTTTATAGAAGCATGATTTATAATCCTTTGGGTATATATCCAGTAATGGGATGGCTGGGTCATATGGTATTTCTAGTTCTAGATCCTTGAGAAATCGCCATACTGTTTTCCATAATGGTTGAACTACTTTACAATCCCACCAACAGTGTAAAAGTGTTCCTACTTCTCCACATCCTCTCCAGCACCTGTTGTTTCCTGACTTTTTAATGATCACAATTCTAACTGGTGTGAGATGGTATCTCATTGTGGTTTTGATTTGCAATTCTTTGATGGCCAGTGATGATGAGCATGTTTTCATGCATCTGTTGGCTGTATGAATGTCTTCTTTTGAGAAATGTCTGTTCACATCCTTTGCCCACATTGTGATGGGGTTGTTTGTTTTTTTCTTGTAAATTTGTTTGAATTCTTTGCAGGTTCTGGATATTAGCCCTTTGTCAGATGAGTAGATTGCAAACATTTTCTCCCATTCTGTAGGTTGCCTGTTCACTCTGATGGTAGTTTCTTTTGCTGTGTAGAAGCTCTTTAGTTTAATTAGATACCATTTGTCAATTTTGGTTTTTGTTGCCATTACTTTTGATGTTCTAGACATGAAGTCCTTGCCAATGCCTACGTCCTGAATGGTATTACCTAGGTTTTCTTCTAGGGTTTTTATGGTATTAGGTCTAACATTTAGGTCTCTAATCCATCTTGAATTAATTTTTGTATAAGGAGAAAGGAAAGGATCCAGTTTCAGCTTTCTACTTGTGGCTAGCCAATTTTCCCAGCACCATTTATTAAATAGGGAATCCTTTCCCCATTTCTTGTTTCTCTCAGGTTTGTCAAAGATCAGATGGTTGTAGATGTGTGGTATTATTTCTTAGGACTCTGTTCTGTTCCATTGGTCTATATCTCTGTTTTGGTACCAGTACCACACTGTTTTGGTTACTGTAGCCTTGTAGTATAGTTTGAAGTCAGGTAGCGTAATGCCTCCAGCTTTGTTCTTTTTACTTAGGATTGTCTTGGCAATGCGTGCTCTTTTTTGGTTCCATATGAACTTTAAAGCAGTTTTTTCCAATTCTGTGAAGAAACATTGGTAGCGTGATGGGGATGACTTTGAATCTGTAAATTACGGTGGGCAGTATGGCCATTTTCACGATATTGATTCTTCCTATGCATGAGCATGGTATGTTCTTCCATTTGTTTGTGTCCTCTTTTATTTCACTGAGCAGAGGTTTGTAGTTCTCTTTGAAGAGGTCCTTTACATCTCTTGTAAGTTGGATTCCTAGGTATTTCACTCTCTCTGAAGCAATTGTGAATGGAAATTCATTCCTGATTTGGCTCTCTGTTTGTCTGTTACTGGTGTATAAGAATGGTTGTGATTTTTGCACATTAATTTTATATCCTGAGATTTTGCTGAAGTTTCTTATCAGCTTAAGGAGATTTTGGGCTGAGATTATGGGGTTTTCTAAATATACAATCATGCCATCTGCAAACAGGGACAATTTGACTTCTTCCTTTCCTAATTGAATATCCTTCGTTTCTTTCTCTTGCCTGATTGCCCGAGCCAGAACTTCCAACACTATGTTGAATAGGAGTGGTGAGAGAGGGCATCCCTGTCTTGTGCCAGTTTTCAAAGGGAATTTTTCCAGTTTTTGCCCATTCAGTATGATATTGGCTGTGGATTTGTCATAAATAGCTCTTATGATTTTGAGATACATTCCATCAATACCAAATTTATTGAGCGTTTTTAGCATGAAGGGCTGTTGAATTTTGTCAAAGGCCTTTTCTGCATCTATTGAGATAATCATGTGGTTTTTGTCTTTGGTTCTGTTTATATGCTGGATTATGTTTATCAATTTGTGTATGTTGAACCAGCCTTGCATCCCAGGGATGAAGCCCACTTGATCATGGTGGATAAGCTTTTTGATGTGCTGCTGGATCCGGTTTGCCAGTATTTTATTGAGGATATTTGCATCGATGTTCATCAGGGATATTGGTCTAAAATTCTCTTTCTTTGTGTGTGTCTCTGCCAGGCTTTGGTATCAGGATGATGTTGGCCTCATAAAATGAGTGAGGGAGGATTCCCTCTTTTTCTATTGATTGGAATAGTTTCAGAAGAAAATGTACCAGCTTCTCCTTGTACCTCTGGTAGAATTCAGCTGTGAATCCATCTGGTCCTGGACTTTTTTTGCTTGGTAAGCTATTAATTATTGCCTCAATTGCAGAGCCTGCTATTGGTCTATTCAGGAATTCAACTTCTTCCTGGTTTAGTCTTGGGAGAGTGTAAGTGTCCAGGAAGTTGTCCATTTCTCCTAGATTTTCTAGTTTATTTGCGTAGAGGTGTTTACAGTATTCTCTGATGGTAGTTTGTATTTCTGTGGGGTCGGTGGTGATATCCCCCTTTTCTTTTTTTATTGCAGCTATTTGATTCTTCTCTCTTTTCTTCTTTATTGGTCTTGCTAGCGATCTATCAATTTTGTTGATCTTTTCAAAAAACCAACTCCTGGATTCATTGACTTTTTGGAGAGTTTTTTGTGTCTCTATCTCCTTCAGTTCTGCTCTGATCTTAGTTATTTCTTGCCTTCTGCTAGCTTTTGAATGTGTTTGCTCTTGCTTCTCTAGTTCTTTTAATTGTGACGTTAGAGTGTCAATTTTAGATCTTTCCAGCTTTCTCTTGTGGGCATTTAGTGCTATAAATTTCCCTCTACACACTGCTTTAAATGTGTCCCAGAGATTCTGGTATGTTGTATCTTTGTTCTCATTGGTTTCAAAGAACATCTTTATTTTCGCCTTCATTTCGTTATGTACCCAGTATTCATTCAGGAGGAGGTTATTGCAGTTTCCATGAGCTGCATTCCTTTGCAGGGGGAGATGCACTCTTATTTTTTGAATTTCCAGCTTTTCTGCCCTGGTTTTTCCCCATCTTTGTGGTTTTATCTGCCTCTGGTCTTTGATGATGATGATGTACTGATGGGGTTTTGGTGTGAGTGTCCTTCCTGTTTGGTAGTTTTCCTTCTAACAGTCAGGACCCTCAGCTCTAGGTCTGTTGGAGATTGTTTGAGGTCCACTCCAGATCCTGTTTGCCTGGGTATCAGCAGCAGAGGCTGCAGAAGATAGAATATTGCTGAACAGCGAGTGTTGCTGTTGGATTCTTGCTCTGGAAGCTTCATCTCAGGGGTGTACTCCACCGTGTGAGGTGTGGGGTGTCGGTCTGCCCCTAGTGGGGGATGTCTCCCAGTTAGGCTACTCAGGTGTCAGGGACCCAGTTGAGCAGGCAGTCTGTCCGTTTTCAGATCTCAACCTCCGTGTTGGGAGATCCACTGCTCTCTTCAAAGCTGTCAGACAGAGTCGTTTGCATCTGCAGAGGTTTCTCCTGCTTTTTGTTGTAGTTGTTGTTGTTGTGTAGCTGTGCCCTGTCCCCAGAGGTGGAGTCTCAGTTGAAAATGCAGAAATCACCTGTCTTCTGTGTCGCTCGCTCTGGGAGCTGGAAACTGGAGCTGTTCCTCTTCAGCCATCTTGCTCTGCCGCCCAGGAACTTCAATACACCAATTTCAATAACAGATAGAAAACTCACCATAAACCAATTAGATTTAGCAGACATATACAGAAACTCACTCAAAAAAATCAGACTGCACATCTTTCTCAAGTGCACAGGAAACATTCTCCAAGTTAAATATTTCCTCCAAATACATTGAAAATAACATCAATTTTATAATTTTTGCTTCAGCTGCCTAATATAATTCATAAGACTCAAGAGAAAAATAGTCTGTTTTGGCTGGGCACGGTGGCTCACGCCTATATCCCAGCCCTTTGGGAGGCCGAGGTGGGTGGATCTCCTGAGGTCAGGGGTTCGAGACCAGCCTGACTAACATTATAAAACCCCGTCTCTACTAAAAATACAAAAATTACCCAGGCGTAGTGGTGGGCTTAAAATAAAAGTTAACTTAAAATAAAAGTTAAAGGAAAAACTTTAGGGTTTTTCCCAAGCTACAGAGGGTAAATCTGATTAGTCTGAGAAACTCATAATAATCCCATTCTCCTAGCCAATGATTGGTTTACAAATGGGTAAGCAGTGCAATCTGGACAACTAGATGTGAGGAAAAAGCTACCAGTGTGTGCATGGAGAGAGAGGAATTCTGGAAAAAGCTTCCCCACTCAAAAAAAGACACACAAAGGTATTTCTTTTTCTGTCTGCCCTTGGTTTCTATTGTGTGAGAATGTGATGCTTGGGTTTTCTGCAGCCATTTTATGAACATAGAGGGCCAACCTAAGGACAAAAACAAAGAAACTGAAGATGACAAAGCAGAAATGAAGAATGTATCTTGGACATTGATGATAAATTGTTTGATTAAGCATTTGTTTATGAAAAATTACCTGTAAAATTTTCTGAAAATCTAATATAGAAGAAGAGGAAAGGTGGAGACTTTCCAAAACCTTCTCCTCCATAAAATTATTGACAACACTGCCAATAAATATATGTACCTAAAGTAACTGTAAAAATCAGCAGCCTAGCAACCACTGAGAAGTGGAGACCAGGTTAAGAACATCTCAAAAATACCCATCCCCATAAAATTTTCCCTATTTGACTTGTCTGGAAACTCTCTAGAGAGTCCCTTTTAATGGGTCTTGCCATTTGATTTGACTCAAAGCCTGTTTCATACAAAAAGGCATACATCCATGGAATTTGGCAAAAATAATCACTGGTAATCATTTAATGTTGCAGGTACCTGAGGTGGTGATTCAAATTTGGTTAACAAAAAGGCTGGCAAAAAGTTAAAAGAAAATTAATAAAATGTACATAGGGGAGTGGGAAAGATCCTACATATTCCTTGTAATCTGATAGGCCATGCACATGTGCACATGCTCAAGAGAGATGTGACAGAAACACACTCTTCTAGTTCTAGCTAGACCTGAGGCTCCATGCAAGAAGAAAGTGAACTTTAAGGCAAAATTGTATATTGCTAACATATTGAGTGCATGCCACAAAACACACATATTTTCTCCTCTCTCTCTCCCCCCCACACACACACACATAGTTAGCAAAGGATTGAAGATTTATTGTTTCAAAACATTTAAGAAAATCTCTGTCCAATTGTTGAAGATTTATTGTTTCAAAACATTTAAGAAAATCTCTGTCCAATTGTTGGCCAAAAACTAAGCTAGTTAAGCAGACTTCAGTGGATACAAATGATATGGAATACGGATGTATAGAACTAATTCAGGAAAGTTACTAAACAAATAAACAACAAGAAAATACTGGGGATAAAAGAATCTGATTTCCACATTTGCAATATTATATTATTTAAAATATCTGATTTTCAACTAAAATACTAAAGAGTATGCAATGAAATAGGAAATTATGGGCAAAACAAAGAGAAAAAAACAGTCAATAGAAACTCACTGGGAGGTAGCCTAGATTTTGGACTCACAACACAAAGACTTTACACAAGGTATTACAAAGTTTCTCAAAGAACTGAAACAAATCATGGATAAAAAGTAGAAGAAATTATAAGAATGGTTTCTCACCTAATAGAGAATACAAAGATAGAGGAATAAATTATTACAAAGAACAAAATAGAAATCCAGCATTAAAATAACAACCTAAATTTAAAAAATCTATTAGATGAGCTGAATAGCAGGTATGAAACAAGAAGCTAACCCACAAACTTGAGAATAAATTAATTTAAATTATTCAGACCGAGAAACAGAATAAAAAAAGAATAAAGAAAAATAAGCAGAGCTTCAGGGACTCATGGAACCTAGAAACATTTTAGCAATTAAATTAAGAGCACCTTGAAACACATTAGTAATAAAGTGCATTGGTAGAGGTAACTACACTGATAAAGGTAACGAGAGAGGTAAATATAAAAATTAGTATAAATGTTTTTCTTGTAACTTTTTTTGTCTGATCTGATTTGAAAGAAACTGCATAAAGCAATAATCGTAAATCTTTTGGACAGGCTTTTAATATGTAATGATATATTTTCACAATAATAAAGAGGGAGAAAGAAATTGACCTATAGTGGAGCAAAGTTTTTAATTCCATATAGCTTATTTAGTATTAAACTGAACTAGATTATTTTAAAAAGGTTTACTGTAATTGTCATTAATAAATTATTTTAAAACTGCATAAAGTAAAATAAAAATTATTTTAAAATAAGTAATTATAAGGGAATATACATTTATTACAAAACAAAGGCATAATGGAGAAAAAGAGGAAAATAACATAAGACGCATCAAAAACAAATAGCATAATGGCAAAATAAATCCTACTTTTACAGAAATTGCATGAAATGTAACTGACATAAATGCTCCAATAAAAAGGCAAATAGTGGCAGAATGAATAAAAGATGATCCTTATTTTTCATAGTGTCTACAATAGATGTGCCAAATTCTGTCAGAGTTTAAAATAAAGGATGGAAAAGATAAGTCATGAAAGCAATAACTAAACGAATGCTCAAGTGGCTATAATAATATCAGACAAAATAGTTTTTAAGACAAAATTTTTTATCATAGTAAAAATAGTTAACAGAAAAATATAACAACTATAAATATACATGCACCTAATAACAAATTCCCAAAATAAATAAGGCAAAACTGAACATAATTGAAGTAAGAAATAAATAATTAAGCAATAATAAAGATGTCAATATCACAACTTAATCATGGTAAGAACAAGATGCAGAAAATATATATGTGTGTCTGTATATATATATAAACAATACCATACCACCTAGATTTCAACAAGTTTTCAGGATAATAGGTCAACGTGCAAACATCAATTGTATTTACATACATTAGCAATAAAAAAAAAAATTATTTAGGCCGGGCGCGGTGGCTCAAGCCTGTAATCCCAGCACTTTGGGAGGCCGAGACAGGCAGATCACGAGGTCAGGAGATCGAGACCATCCTGGCTAACACGGTGAAACCCCGTCTCTACTAAAAATACAAAAAACTAGCTGGGCGAGGTGGCGGGCGCCTGTAGTCCCAGCTACTCCGGAGGCTGAGGCAGGAGAATGGCGTAAACCCGGGAGGCGGAGCCTACAGTGAGCTGAGATCCAGCCACTGCACTCCAGCCCGGGGGGACAGAGCAAGACTCCATCTCAAAAAAAAAAAAAAATTTATTTAAAATGCATCAAAAAGACTAAAAAACATTTAAATGAACTTTTCAAAGTAGTGCAAAACTTGTAAATTGAAAAACATTGTTGAAGGAACAAAAGGAAATTTAAATAAAATGAAAGAAAACATATTCATGGATTGGCAGATGATATTTTAACATAACAATAATTTCCAAATTGATCTACATATTTAAAGCAATTTCTATCAAAATTTCAGACGCCCATTTTCAGAAATTTGGCAAGCTGATTTAAAATCCATATGTAATTTAAAGAAACTCAGAATAGTCAAAAATAAATTTTAAAAAGAACACTACCTAATTCAAAACCTTACTACCAAACTACAGTCATTTGAACAACGTGACAGTGATATATGGATTAGCATATACATAAGTAAAACGGAATTGTGAATCCTGAAATAAACTCTAACTTTTATACAAAATTAGTTTTTTACAAAGTTTCAAAACTGTTCAATGAAATAAAAACTCTTTTCAATAAGACTATACGAAAAAAAGTATGTAGTTAGACTGCTTTCTCTCACCATATTTAAAAATTAACTCCAAATGGTTCAGAGACATAATGAATAAGATAAATATATAAAAGTATTAGAAGAAAATATAGCAGTAATACTTTGTACACTTGCATTAGGCAGTTGTTTCTAATATACAATAATAATTCACAAGCTATAAAATAAAATAAATAAATTGGATTTCATGAAAATTAAAATCTTTTGGTCTCTCTGCAGCTGTAGCTCCAAGTCTTGTCTTTATTTCTCTGTGTTCTCTGCTCCTAGAGGTCCAGTTTCTGTGACCCTCTAACCTGCAAGTGTTGGGAGATACACAGCTAAGATGCCAGGGCCCCCTGGAAGCCTAGGAATTGTTCTATTTGATGTTCTGGGCAGAAGCATCCATGTCATTTTAATAAAGTGCCCAATGTGACTCTAAGGAAAAATTGAAATTTAGGGATGTGGTCATAGAATTCTCTCTGGTGGAGTCACAATGCCTGGACACTGCACAGTGGAATTTATGTAGTAATGTGATGTTAGAGAATTACAGAAACCTGGTTTTCCTTGGTATTGCTGTCTCTAAGCCAGACCTGATTACCTGTCTGGAGCAAGAAAAAGGGTCTTGGACTACAGAGACAAGAGATGATAGCCAAATCCCCAGTTATGTGTTCTCATTTTTCCCAAGACTTTTGGCCAGAGCAGATCATAAAAGATTCTTTCCAAAAAGTGACATTGAGAGGATATGGAAAATGCAAACATGAGAATTTACAGTTAAGAAAACATGGTAAATGTGTGAATGATTGCAAGGTGCCAAAAAGAGGTTATAATGGACTTGATCAATGTTTACTCACTACCCAGTGTGAAGTATTTGAATGTGATAAATATGTGAAAATGTTTCATAAATCTTCAAATTTAAATGGACATAAAATAAGACATACTGGAAAAAAAACCTTTTAAATGTAAAGAATGTGACAAATTATTTTGCATGTTTTCAAACCTAACTCAACATAAACTAATTTATACTAGAGTAAATTTCTACAAATGTGAAGACTACGGAAAAGCTTTAAATGGGTCCTCAATCTTTAGTAAACATAAAAGAATTCATATTGGAGAGGAACCGTACAAATGTGAAGAATGTGGCAACACCATTAATCAGTTCTCAAACCTTACTACACATAAGGTAATTTATACTAGAGAGAAACCCTATAAATGTGAAAAATGTGGCAAAGCATTTGATCTTTCCTCATATTTTACTACACATCAAATAATTCACACTGGAGAGAAACCCTGCAAATTTGAACCCTGCAAAGTCTTCAACCAGTCCTCAATCCTTACTACACAAGATAATTCATACCAGAGAAAAATTCAACAAATATAAAGAATGTGGCAAAGATTTTAACGAACCCGCATACATTAGTGAACATGAGAAAATTCATACTAGAGAGAAACTCTCCAAAGGTGTAGAATGTGGCGAGGCTTTTAACCAGTCCTCACACCTTACCAGACATAAGATAATTCATACTACAGAGATACTCTACAAATGTGAAGAATATGGCACAGCCTTTAGGCAGTCCCCACACCCTATTACACATAAGATAATTCATACTGGAGAGAAAACCTGCAAATATGAAGAATGTGACAAAGCCTTTAACAAGTCCTCACACCTTACTAGACATAAGAGCATTCATACTAAAGAGAAACCCTATCAATGTTGAAAATACGGCAAAGCTTTTTATCGATCTTGAAAACTTACTGAACACAGGCAAATTCATACTGGAGAGAAACTGTACACATATGAAGAATGTGGCAAAGTCTTTAACCATTTCTCACACCTTTCTACACATAAGATAATTCATACTGCAGAGAAATCCTACCAATGTGAGAAATGTGGTAAAGTCTTTAATCAGTCCTCACACCTTACTAGATAAGAGAAATCATACTGGAGAGAAACCCTACCAATGTGAAGAATGTGTCAAAGATTTTAACCAATACTGAAGCCTTGCACCACATAAGAAAATTCATATTTGTGAGAAACTCTACAAACCTAAAAGATATAACAGTGATTTTGACAACACCTCAAACTTTTCTAAACATAAAAGAAATTGTACTGGTGAGCAAATCTTAGAAATGTGAAGAATGTAACAAAGTTTTTAAATGGTTGTTACACTTGATTATACATAAGATAATTCATACAAAAAAACTTGTACAAGTGTGAAGAATGTGGCAAAACTTAACCAATGCTCACACTTTATTGCACAGGAGATCATTTGTGCTTGAAAAAATCTTTACAAATATAAAGAATATGAAAAGTCATTAATATCTGCTCACATCTTACTCAACATCAGAGAGTTCAGACTTAACAAAAGTATTATAAATGCAAAAAAATTAAAAACTTTTGTACTTGAAAGTACAGCACTGAAAAAATAAAAAGACAATTCACAGAATGGAGGAAAATATTTCCAGGTTATTTATGTGGTAAAGGATTTGTATCCAGAATATATAAGAAATGCTTATAACTCTGTAATTAAAATAAAAACAGAAAATACCTCATTCAGTTGGGCAAAGGTTATCAGTAGACATTTCTCCAAAATACATAAACAAATGGCTACTAAGAACATAAGAATGCTCAACATCTTTAGTCGTTCGGGAAATTAATATTAAAACCACAAAGAGTATTCCTCTTTTGGATTACAGCCTGAGGAATTCCATGAACCCTATACCCAGCAAAACAAGCAAAACTGGTCAAAATATTATGAAGAACAATTTCAAATGTTTGGAAATGGACTAAAGTGCAAAAAGCAAAGTAGAAAACATCTATTCAAGAAAATATACTAAAAATCAGCAATAACGCCCAGAATCAAAAGAATTTGAGCCACAATTCATTCTTTCTCACCTTGTCCAACTCAACATTATGGAACTTCTATTCTCAGCAAGTATAGCAAAGAAAACAAAATTAGTGGTTACCATATCTCATCAGGAAGGAAAGTCTGCCAAAATTTCTCATTCCCTTCAATTTTAAGTAGAAGACACTAAATTTTTGGTGAGTATGGCAAAGTGGTAGGAGTCTCCCTTCCTCCGCCCAGCCCTTATCTAAATGATAGAGGCTCTACCAGAAGCATGGATGGCCAGTATAAGCATGGATGGCCAGTATAATAAAGCTTTGACTTCGCTTGCATGACCTTATTTATAAATGCAACTGAGATAACCAGAGGGTATACCACCAAACTTATTGCTTAGAGAGTTTGTCCTGAGGGAAAAGCAGTCTATAAGAAAAGAGAGTTCCTAATTTCTCTCAAACATAATTAACTTTATTTGAAGCACATAGTGAGGAAGTTGAATCTTAAACCCACTCTTGAAGAAAAAAATAGTTATTCTTAGTTAAGGGCAGAAGCAAAACTATAGGCCAGCAAGTTCACCAAAAAGACCCAGAGAAAGAGACAGTCAAGAGTCCTTCTGGTGTCAGAATAAATATCAAAAACCAGTCTCAAAAACATCTTCAACTGAATTTAATTGAATCAGACTTCTAAGCAGTTTATGCAATGAGGGAATTGTCAAAAACAATAGAGCAATCAACTGGTAATTGACAGGGTCTGACTGGCAGGATGCATTACCAAATGAAGAACACAACTTAACAGAGAGATTAGGAAAATAGATTCTAAGAAGTCCATTCTAATATCACTGGCATCCTAAGGTAACACAAAACACACTGAAGATTGTAGGATCTGAAAAATGACACTGTTTCCTTCTCAATATGGAGCAAAAAGATTTTCCTAAATTTACTAGAATACTTTAGCAAAGAAACAAAAAGCGAATAACAAAATAAGCCACAAAGAGGTATGGGAGAATTAGTATCCAAGGTTACTACAACATACTACATAAAAATTCCAGGTTTTAAGGGAAAAAAAAAAAAAAGACACAGAATTTTTCTCAGCCATTTTGCCAACTGGGGAACTTCATGTCCAGTGACACACTCCACTCCCCCAGGCCTCACTCAACCCTGGGCCTGCCACTGGAGGCACCCCACCCACTTGGCCTGGCTGCATTGTGGCTTGTACCTATGAAGGTATTTTATGACTTGTACCTATGAACTATGTTCATTAGCTCCTGATGTCTTGTCCTGTATCCAAAAAGAATGAGGATACAGTGACAATTCAAAAGGTGAAGGGAGCAGAGGAGCATTTAAATTGATTGACAGAGCAGCTCTCAGTTGAGAAGGAATGAAGAGCTGTCCCCTCACCCCTGCCATTGAGGCTTTTATGGGCTCAGAATACAGGTGTGCATGCTGACTGGTTTGTAAGTATGCAAAGAAAGGCTAAAGCAAAGTCATCACATAAGGTGGACTTGGCAGTGTAGAAAACCAATTAGGAAAGGGTAGATACGTGTAAAATAGGTGAAGAGGGGGATCAATCAAAGAAAAGCATGCAAAACAGGAATATGCACATGTACCCTAGAACTTAAAGTATAATAATAATAAAAAAAAGGAGTTTATAGCAATAAACGTCTACATCAAAAAAGGAAACAAACACAAACAAACAAAAAAAACAGGAAGACAGGTTTTCAATCTCGTCCATGAATTTGACTTGTAGCTTGGCTTTCAAGTTTTAAACTGTCTTTGACTTGTAGCTTGGCTTTCAAGTTTTAAACTGTCTTTGACTTGGAGGTTGGGTTTAACCAGGCACCCACCCCTATATGCCTAGACATTTGTCTGCCTCCTGTTGCTATCAAAAGTTCAAAACTCGCAAAGAAACAGAAATATGTGTCCCATGCAAAGGAAAAAAACATAGGCAATAGAAACTATCTGTAAGAAGAAAGAGATGTCAGATTTAACAAAAATTTCAATGTAACCATTATAAATATGATTAAAGAACCAAAGGAAACTGTGCTTAATTAAGAAAAGTAAGATACAAAGAGAAGGTCTCATCACATATATAAGTGAAAAGATGTAATATAAGTGATAAAATATAAGCGAAAAAGAATAACATGGAAATTCTGGAGTTGAAAATTACAATAACCAAACTAAAAATTTATTACAAGAGGTCAGCAGTAGATTTGAAAAAGCAAGAGAATGAGCAAAATTCAAGATATATTAATAGCTATTATGCAATCCATAAAACATAGAAATAATAAAATAAAGACAAGTTAACACAGCCTCAGATAAATGTGGGGCACATGTAAGCACATCACAACATAACAATTGAGTACTGAGCTTAATAACTGAGTGATGTAGTAATATGTACAACAAACCCAAGTGACACGTGTTCATCTATGTAACAAACCTTCACTTGTACCCCCAAACCTAAAATAAAATTTTAAAGAAAAAATGAAAAATCAGGAAACTAAATTATATCACCAGAGAAAAATCATCTTCACTAGAGAAAGACAGGAAAGAAAGAAAGAAGAAAGAGAAGGCTGCAAAATAACCAGAAAATAATAAGAAAATGGCAGAAGTAAGTCCTTACTTATCAATAAAAACATTGAGGGTACATGGATTAAATTCTCCATTCAAAAGAAATAGACTGAACGAATACATGAAAAAACAAGACTCATAGTTCTGTTGCCTACAAGAAACATAAATCACAATAAAGACATAGAGAAACTGAAAAGTAAAAAGATGGAAAAACTTACTTCATGCCAATGGAAACCAAAAATAGCAGGAGTTGCTATATTTATATCAGAAAAATAACTTTCAAGATAAAACTATAAAAGACTAAAAAGAAGGTCACTACATAATGGTGAATGAAAAAGAAACTCACTACATAATGATGAATGAATGACTTCAGCAAGAGGACATAGTAATATCAAACATGTATGCACCCAACACTGGAGTACCCAGATATATAAAGAAAATATTATTAGAGCTACAGAGAGATGAGTCCCAATACAATAATAGCTGGAGAATTCAACATTCTGCTTTCAGTGTTGGTCAGATCTTCCAAACAGAAAATCAAGAAAGAAATAATTTACATCATCAGATATAATTTGCACTATATACCAAATAGATCTAATATATATTTACAGAAGATTTCATCCAAGAGCTGCAGAATACACATTTTTTTCTTGGCACATGGATTATTCTCAAGGACAGATCATATATTAGGTCGCAAGTCTTAAAATATTCAAATAATTGAAATTATATCCAGAATCTTCTATGACTACAATGGAGTAAAACTAAAAATTAATAACAACAGGAGTTTTGAAAACTGTAGAAATATATTGAAATTAAACACTATGCTCCTGAATGACCAGGAGGTCTATGAAGAAATTAAGAAGGAAAATGAAACATTTCTGGAAACAAATGATAATGGAAACATGACATACCAAAACCTATGGAAAACAGGAAAAGAAGTACTAAAATGGAAGTTTATAACTATAAATACCTACGTCAAAAAAGAAAGACTTTAAATTAACAATCTAACAATGAATCTTAAAGAACTATAAAAGGAAGACCAAACCAACCTCAAAATTACTAGAATAAAACAAATAATGTAAGTAGGAGCAGAAATCAGTGAAATTAAAATGAAAACAACAAAACAAGATTGATAAAATGAGAAGTTGTTTTTTTGAAAATTTAAACAAAATTTACAAACCTTTAGTCAGACTAAGAAAACTAGAGATAAGATCCAAATAAATAAAATCACAAATGATAAAAAGGGATATTATGACTGATACTGCAGAAATTCAAAGGATCATTAGTGGCTACTATGAGCAACAATATGCCAATAAATTGAAAAATCTAGAAGAAATGGACAAATTCCTAGATACACACAACCTACAAAGATTAAACCAAAAATAAATTCAAAGCCTAAACAGACCAATAACAAGTAATGAGATTGAAGCTTTAATAACAGGTCACCCAGTAAAGAAAAGCCCAGGACCTGATGGCTTTACTGCTGAATTTTTCCAACCATCGATAGAAAAATTAATATCCATCCACCTCAAATTATTTCACAACATAGAAGAGGAGGGAACACTTCCAAACTCACCTTATTAAGACTGTATTAACATGATACCAAAATCAGATAAACACATCAAAGAAAGAAAACCACTGACCAATATATCTCATAAAAATTGATGCATAAATTCTCAACGCAATATTAGCAATCTGAATTCAACAATACATTAGAAAGATCATTCATACACACCTAGTGGGATTTATTCCTGGGATGCAAGGATGGTTCACAACAGGCAAATAAAATGATTTGATACATCATATCAACAAAATGAGAATATAAACCATAGGATTATTTCATTTGAAGCTGAAAAAAATCATTGAATAAAATTCAACTTTTCTTCATTATACAAACTCTCAAGTAACCGGCCTAGAAGAAAGTTTAGATAATAAAAGCCATATACACCAGACCCACAACTAGTATCATACTGAACGGAGAAAAATTGAAAAGTTTTTCTCTAAGATTTAAAACACATGAGAATGCCCACTTTCACCACTGTTATTCAACATAGTACTGGAAGTTCCACCTAGAGCAATTGGAGAAGAGAAAAAAAAAGGACATTAATTTAGAAAAGGAAACATCTAATTATTCTTTGTAGGTGATATAATCTTATATTTGGAAAAAACTAAAGACTCCACAGGAAAACTATAAGAACTGATAAAAAATTTTAATAAAGTAGAAAGACACAAAATCAACATACAAAAAAATCAGTAGCATTTCTATGTAACAATAGTGAACAATGTGAAAAAAATAAAAATTGTAATCCTATTTACAATTCCCAAATATAAATACTTATCAATTAGCTTAACCAAAGAAATAAAAGATCTCTATAATGAAAATTATAAAACACTGATAAAAAATTGAAGAGGACACCAGAATATGGAATAATATGCCATATTTACAAATTGGAAGAATCAATATTGTTAAAATGTCCATACTACCCAAAGAAATCCACAAATTCAATGCAAACCTATCCAAATATAAATGACATTCTTCACAAAAAAAAAAAAGAAAAAGAAAAGAAAAAAAAAAGTGCTAAAATATACATGGAAACACAAAAGACCAAAAATAATCAGGGCTATTCTAACCAAAAATAGCAAAACTGGAGGAATCACATTTCTTGACATCAAATTATGCTACAGAGATATAGTAACTAAAACAGCATGGTACAAGCATAAAACAGACACATAAATAAACAGAACAAAATAGATAACGCAAAAACAAATTCACACACTCACAGTGAACTCATTTTTGACAAAGGTAACAAGATAGAACTTACACAGGGAAAAAGATAGTCTCTTCAATAAATGGTGCTGGGAAAATCGGATATTTGTATGCAGAAGAATAAAACCAGACTCCTATCTATCATGATATACAAAAACAAAATCAAAATGAATTAAATACTTAAACCTAAGACCTCAAACTATGAAACTACTACAAGAAAATTGATGAAACCCCCTAGGACATTGGTCTGGATAAACATTTCTTGAGTAATACTCCACAAGTAAAGACAACCAAAACAAAAATGGGCAAATGGAATCACATCAAGTAAAGAAGCTTCTGCACAGCAGAGGATTCCAGCAACAATGTGAAGAGACAATCCACAGAATGGGAGAAAACATTTGCACACTACCCATCTGACCAAGGATTAAAAATCAGAATATAAAAGAAATTCAACAAATCTGTAGAAGAAAATTAAAATCTTATAAATTTTTTTAGCTTTACCTCTGGTAAAGGTAGTGATGAGCCAAGAAAGAGGTAGGGATGGTTAAAGAATAAACAAAAAACAAGAAAAAAGTAATACAAGATGGGGAAAAGATTTAAACAGACATTTCTCAAAAGATGGTATACAAATGGCAAACAGGCACATGGAAAGGTGCTCAACATCACTGATCATCAGAGAAATGCAAATCCAAAACTGCAACAAAATATCTTCTCTCTCCAGTAAAAATGACTTACATCCAAAAGACAGACAAAAACAAATGCTGGCAAAGCATATGGAGAAAAGGAAGCCTTGTACACCATTGATGGAAGTGTAAATTAATACAACCACTATGGAGAACAGTTTGGAGGTGCCTCAACAAACTACAAATAGAACTACCAGTGATCCAGCAATTCTATTGCTCGGAATATACCCCCCAAAAACTAAATCAGTATATCAAAGAGATATGTGTACTTCTATGTTTGTTGCAGCACTGCTTGCAAAAACTAAGATTTAGTAGCAACCTAAGTGTCTGTCAACAGATAAATAGATAGAGAAAGTTTAGTCATATACACAATAGAGTACTATTCATAAAAAGGAATGAGATTCAGTCATTTCCAACAATATGGGTGAAACCGGGGATCATTATGTTAAGTAAAATAAACCAGTCACAGAAAGACAAACATCACATGTTCTTACTTATTTTTGGGATCTAAAAATCAAAACAATTGAACTCATGGATATAGAGAGTTGAAGAATTGTTAGCCTCTGGTAAAGGTAGTGGTGAGTCAGGAAGGCAGTAGGGATAAAGAATAAAAAAAGCTAGAAAAATTTAATAAGACCTACTGTTTGATAGCACAATAAGGCAACTATAGTCAATAATGACTCAAATTGTACATTTTTAACTAACTTGAAAAGTGTAATTGGATCATTTGTAACACAAAAAAAGAAATGCTTGGCAGGATGAATACATTCCCTACGATGTCCTTATTTCACATTGAATGCCTTTATCAAAACATCTAATGTACCTCAGAAATATATACATCTACTATGTACCCACAAAAATGTGTTAAAATAAAAATAATAGTAATAAAAATAAATAATACAGTATTTACAAAAAGTATAAGAATAATAACACAAAAAAGAAACAAATCTTCATAGGAGGATTATTTTATAACATTAGAATTAAGCTAATATAAAACTGCTCAATATGAAAAAATTAAAATTAATATGGTAATTCTAGAGCAACCACTAAAAAATAACTTTTAAAATGTATAGTGAGAAGTAATTATTAAAAGAATGCACATGTTACACTAGAATATATTTACTTAAAGCAAAAGAAAACAGAAGAAAAGTTGAAAAAAAAAACACATGAGAGATTTAGGAAACAAAATGGGGTACAGCAAAACTAGCACTCAAAGGAAAATTTACATAGGCAAATATCTACCTCAAGAAAGGAAATCAAGCCAATAACCTAAATTTTCACCTTAAGACACTAGAACAAGAAGAGAAAACTAATCTCAAAATAACAAGAAGAAAGAAACCAATATAGATTAGAGCACAAGTTAATAAAATAGAGAATAAAAAAGCAAAAGTGAAAATCTGTGAATTCAAAAGTTAACTCATCAAAAAGATTAACAAAATTGGCAATCATTAGCTAGAGTTACCAAAAAGAAACTCCAAAACACAAAACAAAAGATAAGATTCAAATTATAAAAATTATAAATTACATAACTAGCATATCATTAACTTTACAAAAATATAATGAATTATAAGTGAATACTATTAGCTATATACTAGCATATTATATAACTTAAATAAAATTCTCAAATTCTAAAAAGGTGCAAGTATCAAAACTGACTCAAGAAGCAACTGACAATCATGAAGAGACTTGAAACAAGTAAGGAGATTAAATTAGTGATTAGAAAACCTTAACCACACAAAAAAGTCCAGAACCAGGTGGATTCGCTAAAAAGTTATTATCAAATATTTGAAGAATTAATATCAATCTTCACAAACTCTTCCATAATACAGAAAGGGAAGAACACCACTCACTTACCCAATGAGACCAATCTTACCTACATCCTAAATCTAGACAAAGACATGACAAGAATAGCTAATTTAGGACCAACATATTTTATGAATAAGGACACCAAAATCCTGAAATCCTCAAAAAATACTAGCAAACTTGCTATACAGGAGACCAGAGTTCAATTCCTGATGAAGAGGAAAAAAAAATTTAAAATTACAAAACTAAATACAGCAATTTATTTGAAAGATTATACACCATTGCCAAATGAGGTTGATCCTAGGAAGGTAAGATTGGCCTAACATACAAAAGTCAATTAATGTAATACACTACAACAGTAGAATAAAGAATACAACCACATGACCATCTCAATAGATGCAGAAAAATACCTGACCAAAACCAATACCTCTGCATAATTTATAGTTTTTAAAAAACCTTAAACTGTGAATAGAAATACAATTTCTCAACTTGGGAAAATGTATCTATGAAAAACTGATAGCCAACAAAGTTAACTCACATGCTAAAGACTGAAGAAGATCAGGAATAAGAAAAAAATGCCCTCTATTGTCATTTCTATTCAACATTGTACTAGAAGTTCTAGCTAAGGCAATAAGGCAAGAAAATATTTGTGTCTCTCTTTGCAGAAGACATAATCTTGTATCTAGAAAAACAACTTCTCTATTAGAAAAATTATTTTTTTATGGGACAGAACAAGATAGCCAAATAGAAACATCCGCCAATCATCCTCCCCACAGGAACACCAAAATTAACAAGTATCTACATCAAAAAAGGAACCGCTATTAGAACCAAAAATCAGGTGAGCAATCTGTACCTGATTTTAGCTTCATATCACTGAAAGAGGCACAAAGAAGGGTAGGAAAGTCAATCTTGAATTACCATCACCACTCCTTCCCCACTCAGCAGTAGCCGTGTGGCTCAGAGAGAGAATCTGTGCATGTGAGAGAGGGAGAGCACACTAACTGCGACACTTTGCATTGGAACACAGTGCTATCCTGTTGCAGTGAAAAGAAACCAGTCAGAACGCAGCCAGTGCCCACAGAGGGAGCATTTATAGGACCCCTAGCCAGAGGGAAATGGCCTATCTCAGCAGTCAGACCTTAAGTTTCTGCAAGCCTAGCCACTGCACGCTAAAGTAGTTCGAGGTCCTAAATAAACCTGAAATTCAGTCTAGGCCACAAAGACTGCAATTCCTAGGCACATCCTAGTGCTGTGCTGATCTCAGAGCCAGGGAACTTGAGGGGGCACATGATCTGTCAGGGCATTTCTGCTAAAGGAGAGGGAATAATTTAAAATAATTTATAAATATTACAAATAATGTTTTTGAAAAAAAGCTTGTTTTGCAACTTATATACCTGCTCAGCCACAGTAAAATTTGGCACCAGGAAGAGTTGGGAGATCTTCATTTTAGGCACTGGCTCCTGGATGCCATTTCTAGACATATCCTAGGCCAGAAGGAAATCAACTGAGAAAGGGCCAAGTGCTGGCAACATTCATTACTTGCTGACAAAATAGTCCTTTTTCACTGAATAATCAACAGTGAGGTCCAGGTAGTATAAGCCATGTGCCTTGGGTAAGGCTCTGAGATGTGCTGGCTTCATGTGTGACTCAGCACATTCCCAATCATGGTGGCTATGGGGAGAGACATCTTTTCCTTGAGAAAAGTAGAGAGAAAATTAAAGGAGATTCTGTCTTGAAGCTTAGGTAACAACTTGAACACAATGGGGTAAAGCATCAAGCAGGCTCTTGGGGTTCCCAGTTCCAGGCCTTGGCTCTTGGGAAGCATTTCTGAACTTGTCCTATGCCATAGGGGAGCCCATTGCTCTGAAGGGTACATTCCAGACCTGGAAGCATTCACCACAAGCTGACTGAACAGGTCTTGGGCCTTAAGTGAACATTTGTGGTAGCCTAGGATTACTTCCCATGAGCCTGAAGTGGTGGTGGCCATGGGAAGAGACTCTTCTGCCTGTATAAAGGAGCATAAAGAATGGAAAGGACTTCATCCTGGGGTTTACATGTGGGGTCAGCCACAACAGACTAGAGAACCAAGTAAATTTCTAAAATTTCTGACTCTAGGCCATGGCTCCTAGACAGAATCTTTGGACCCACCCAGGGCTGAAGAGAACTTGCTTCTCTGAAGAGGAGGACACATGGCTGGCTGGCATTGGCACCTACTGATTATAAAGCCATCGTGCCTTGAGCAAACATAAGCAGTAGCCAGGTAGTGGTCAAAGGAGACCTTGAGCAAGACCAAGTGCATGCTGGGTTCAGGTTTCACCCAGACTAGTCCCAGTAACAGTGGCTATAGGATTGCTTGTGTCAGTCTATCCCTAGCTCCAGGCAGCTCATCACAGAGAGAGAGAGAGATTTCATTTATTTAAAAAAAAAAAAAAAAAAAAAAAAAAAAAAAAAGTATGGGAAGAGAATAAGGGTCTCTGCCTGGAAATCAAGAAAATTCTTCTGGATCTTATCCAAGTCCTGCAATGTAATATCTCAATGAGTCTGCAAGACCCACAGCACTACTGAACTTGGGATACTCCATGATGTGGATACATCTGTAGGGACCAAAAACTTAGATCACAAAACTCAGGTCCTTCCAAATAACTGGAAAGCCTTCTTAGAAAGGATGGTATACTTAGGATTGTCTTGGCTACCATGGGCTCTTTTTTGGTTCCATATGAAATTTAAAGTAGTTTCTTTCTAGTTCTGTGAAGAAAGTCAAGAGTAACTTCATGGTGATAGCATTGAATCTATAAATTACTTTGGGAAGTATGGCCATTTTCACAATATTGATTCTTCCTAGCTGGAGGCACCATGTGACCTGACTTCAAACTATACTACAAGGCTACAGTAACCAAAACAGCATGGTACTGGTAATAAAACAGATATATAAGCCAATGGAACAGAACAGAGGCCTCAGAAATAATGACACATCTACAACCATCTGATCTTTGATCATCCCCACAGAGCCCAGCAAGCTAAGATCCACTGGTTTGAAATTCTAGCTGCTAGAACAGAAGTCTGAGGTCTACCTGGGATGCTCCAAGTTGGTGGGGGAAGGGGCATCCATCATTGCTGAGGCTTAAGTAGGCAGTTTTACCCTCACAGAGTAAACTAAGCGGTAGGGAAGTTTGAAATGGGCAGAGCCCACCTCAGCTCTCTGGGACAGAGCCCCTGGGAGAAGGGGCGGCTGTGGGCACAACTGCAGGAGACTTAAACGTCTCTGCCTGACAGCTCTGAAGAGAGCAGTTGTTCTCCCAGCACAGCGTTTGAGCACTGATAAGGGACAGACTACCTCCTCAAGTGGGTCCCTGAACCCTCATGTATCCAGACAGGGAGACACAATCCAGTAGGGACAAACAGACACCTCATACAGGAGAGCTCTGGCTGGTATCTGGCGTGTGCCCCTCTGGGATGAAGCTTCCAGAGGTAGGAACAGGGAACAATCTTTGTTGTTCTGCAGCCTGTACTGGTGAAACCCATGCAAATAGGGTCTGGAATGGACCTCCAGCAAACTCCAGCAGATCAGCAGCAGAGGGACCTGACTGTTAAAAAGAAAACTAACAAACAGAAAGGAATAGTATCAACATCACCAGCATCAAAGACCAAAGGTAAGTAAATCCATGAAGATGGGGAGAAGCCAGCACAAGAAGGCTGAAAATTCCAAAAACTGGAATCCCCCTTCTCCTCCAAAGGATCACAACTCCTCACCAATAAGGGAACAAAAACGGATGGAGAATGAGTTTGATGAATTAACAGAAGTTGGCTTCAGTAGGTGGGTAATAACAAACTCCTCTGAGCTAAAGAAGCATGTTCTAACCCAATGCAAGGAAGATAAGAACAATGAAAAGAGGTTAGATAAATTGCTAACTAGAATAACCAGCTTAGAGAAGAACATAAATGACCTGATGGAACTGAAAAACACAGCACTAGAACTTCATGAAGCATACACAAGTATCAATAGCTGAATTAATCAAGTGGAAGAAAGGATATTGGAGATTTAAGATCAACTCAATAAAATGAAGTGAGAAGACAAGATTGGAGAAAAAAAAAAAAAGAGTGAAAAGAAACAAACAAAGCCTCCAAGAAATATAAGACTATGTGAAAAGACCAAATCTGTTTGACCGGTGTACCTGAAAGTGATGGTGAGAATGGAACCCAGTTGGAAAACACTCTTCAGGATATTATCCAGGAGAACTTCCCCAACCTAGGAGGGCAGGCCAACATTCAAATTCAGGAAATACAGAGAACACCACAAAGATATTCCTCAAGATGCACAACCCCTGGACACATAATCGTCAGATTCACCAAGGTTGAAATGAAGGAAAAAATATTAAGCCCAATCAGAGAGGAAGGTCGGGTTACCCATAAATAGAAGCCCATCAGCCTAACAGCAGATATCTCTGGAGAAACCCTACAAGACAGAAGAGAGTGGGGGCTAATATTCAACAACCTTAAAGAAAAGAATTTTCAACCCAGAATTTTATATTCAGCCAAACTAAGTTACATAAGCGAAGGAGAAATAAAATCCTTTACACACAAGCAAACACTGAAAGATTTTGTAACCACCAGGCCTGCCTTACAAGAACTCCTCAAGGAAACACTAAACATGGAAAGGAACCACCAGCACCAGCCACAGCCAAAAATTCCAAATTGTACCATCCAGGCTATGAAGAAGCTACATCAACTAATGGGCAAAATAACCAGCTAGCATCATAATGACAGGATCAAATTCACACATAACAATATTAACCCATAAATGCCCCAATTAAAAGACACAGACTGGCAAATTGGATAGAGTCAAAACCCTTCGATGTGCTGTATTCAGGAGACCCATCTCATGTACAAAGACACATATAAGTTCAAAATAAAGGGATGGAGGAAGATTTACCAAGCAAATGGAAAGCAAAAGGCAGGAGTTGCAACCCTAGTCTCTCATAAAACAAACTAAACCAACAAAGATCAAAAGAGAAAATGAAGGACAATACATAATGGTAAAAAGATCAATGCAACAAGAAGAGCTAACAATCCTAAATATATATGCATCCAATACAGGAGCACCCAGTTTCATAAAGCCAGTTCTTAAAGACCTAGAAAAAGACTTAGACTCCCACAGAATAATAATAGGAGACTTTAACACCCTACTGTCAATATTAGACAGATCAATGAGACAGAAAATTAACAAGGATATCCAGGGCTTGAACTCAGCTTGAAACCAAGTGGACCTAATAGACATCTACAGAACTCTTCACCCCAAATCAATAGAATATACATTCTTCTCAGCACTACATCAGACTTGTTCTAAAATTGACTGAATAATTGAAAGTAAAACACTCCCCAGCAAATGCAAAATAATGGAAATAATAACAAACAGGTTTTCAGACCACAGTGCAATAAAAGTAGAACTCAGGAGTAAGAAACTCACTCAAAATCACACCATTACATGGAAACTGTACAACCTGCTCCTGAATGACTACTGGGTAAACAACGAAATGAAGGCAGAAATAAAGATGTTCTTTGAAACCAATGAGAACAAACACACAACATACCAGAATCTCTGGGACACATTTAAAACAGTGTGTACATGGAAATTCATAGCACTTAATGCTCACAAGAGAAAGCGGAAAGATCTAAAATCAACACCTTAACATCAAAATAAAAAGAACTAGAGAAGCCAAAAGCTAGCATAAGAAAAGAAATAATGAAGATTAGGGCAGAACCAAAGGTAATAGAGACACAAAAAACCCTTCAAAAAATCAGTGAATCCAGGAATTGTTTTTTTTTTTTTTTCTTTTTTCAGAGATCAACAAAATAGATAAACCACTAGTCAGACTAATAAAGAAGAAAAGAGAGAAGAATCAAATAGATGCAATAAAAAATGATAAAGAGGGTATCACCACCAATCCCACAGAAATAGAAACTACCTTCAGAGAACATTATAAACACCTCTATGAAAATAAACTAGAAAATCTAGAAGAAATAGATAAATTCCTGTACACACACACCCTCCCAAGACTAAACCAGGAAGAAGTGAAATTCCTGAATAGGCCAAAAACAAGTTCTGAAATTGAGGCAGTAATTAATAGCCTACCAACCCCAAAAAAGCCCAGCACATAAGGGATTCACAGCCAAATTCTATCAGAGGTACAAAGAGGATCTGGTATCATTCCTTCTGAAAGTATTTCAAACTGTAGAAAAAGAAAAATTCTCCAAAACTCATTTTATGATGCCAGAATCATCCTGAAACCAAAACCTGGCAGAGACACGACAAAAAAGCAAAGTTTTAGGACAAAAACCCTGATGAACATCAATGCAGAAATCCTCAAAGGCAAACCTAAAACAACAGCACATCAAAAAGCTTATCTACCTTGATCAACTCGGCTTCATCCCTGGTATGCAAGGCTTGTTCAACATATGCAAATCAATAAATGTAATCCATCACGTAAACAGAACCAATGACAAAAAACCCATAATTATCTCATTTACACAGAAAAAGCCTTTGATAAAATTCAACATCCCTTCATGATAAAAGCTCTTAATAAACTGGGTATTGATGGAACATATCTCCAAAAAATAAGACCTATTTATGACAAACCCATAGCCAACATCACAATGAATGGGCAAAAGCTGAAAGCATTGCCTTTAGAAACCAGCACAAGACAAGGAGCCCCTCTCTCACCACTCCTACTCAACATAGTATTGGAAGTTCTGACCAGGGCAATCTGACAAAAGAAAGAAATAAAGATTATTCAAATAGGAAAAGAGGAAGTCAAATTGTCCCTGTTTGCAGATGACATGATTGTATATTTAGAAAACCCCATTGCCTCAGCCTGAAGTCTCCTTAAGCTGATAAGCAACTTCAGCAGAGTCTCAGGATACAAAATCAATGGGCAAAAATGACAGGCATTCCTATACATCAATAATAGACAAACAGAGAACCAAATCATGAGTGAATTCCCATTCACAGTTGCTACAAGGATAATAAAATACCTAGGAATACAACATACAAGAAATATAAAGGACCTCTTCAAGGAGAACTACAAACCACTGCTCAGTGAAATAAAAGAGGACACAAACAAATGGAAGAACATACCATGCTCATGGATAGGAAGAATCAATATCGTGAAAATGGCCATACTGCCCAAGGTAATTTATAGATTCAATGCCATCCCCATCAAGCTACCAATGAGTTTCTTCACAGAATTGGAAAAAACTGCTTTAAAGTTCATATGTTACCAAAAAAGAGCCCTCATAGCCAAGACAATCCTAAGCAAAAAGAACAAAACTGGAGGCATCATGCCACCTGACTTCAAACTATACTATAAGGCCACAGCAACCAAAACAGCATGGTACTGGTACCAAAACAGATGTATAGACCAATGGAACAGAGAACAGAGGCCTCAGAAATAATACCACACATCTACAACGATCTGATCTTTGAGTAGCCTGACAAAAACAAGCAATGGGGCAAGGATTCCCTATTTAATAAACGATGTTGGGAAAACTGGCTAGCCATATGCAGAAAGCTGATACTGGATCCCTTCCGTACACCTTACACAAAAATTAACTCGAGTGATTAAAGACTTAAATGTGAGACCTAAAACCATAAAGGAGAAAACCTAGGCAATACCATTCAGGTCATAGGTATGGGCAAAGACTTCATGACTAAAACACCAAAAGTAATAGCAACAAAAGCCAAAATAGACAAATGGGATCTAATTAAACTAAAGAGCTCTGCACAGTAAAGAAACTATCATCAAAGTGAACAGGCAACCTACACAACGGGAGAAAATTTTTGTAATCTATCCATCTGTCAAAGGGCTAATATCCAGAATCTATAAAGGAATTAAACAAATTTACAAGAAAAAACAAACAAACAATCCCATCAAAAAGTGGGCAAAGTATATGAACAGACGATTCTCAAAAGAAGACTTTTATGCAACCAACAAATATATGAAAAAATGCTCATCATCACTGGTCATTAGAAAAATGCAAATCAAAACCACAATGAGATACGATGTCACACCAGTTAGAATGGTGATCATTAAAAAGTCAAGAAACAATAGATGCTGGAGAGGATGTGGAGAAATAAAAATGCTTTTACACTGTTGGTGGGAGTGTAAATTAGTTCAACCATTGTGGAAGACAGTGTGGTGATTCCCCAAGGATCTAGAACTAGAAATACCATTTGACCCAGCAATCCCATTACTGGGTATATACCCAAGTGGTTATAAATCATCCTACTATAAAGACACATGCACATGTATGTTTATTGTGGCAATATTCACAATGGCAAAGACTTGGAACCAACCCAAATGCCCATCAATGATAGGCTGGAGAAAGAAATTGTGGCACATATACACCATGGAATACTATGCAGCCACAAAAAAAAAAAAAAAAAAAAAAAAAAAAATGATTTCATGTCCTTTGCAGGGACATGGATGAAGCTAAAAACCATCATTCTCAACAAGAGAAAACCAAACACTACATGTTCTCACTCATAAGTGAGATTTGAACAATGAAAACACATGGACACAGTGAGGGGAACATCACACACCTGATCCTGTCGGGGGGTGGGAGGATGGGGAAGGGATAGCATTAGGAGAAATACCTAATGTAGATGATGGGTAGATGGGTGTAGCAAACCACCATGGCACATGTATACGTATGTAACAAATCTGCATGATCTGCACATGTGCCCCAGAATTTAAAGTGTAATAATA
This sequence comes from Papio anubis, assembly GCF_008728515.1. NCBI lineage: Eukaryota > Metazoa > Chordata > Mammalia > Primates > Cercopithecidae > Papio > Papio anubis. Next base: position 84,414,657 of record NC_044996.1, on the reverse strand, counting down.
ATAATAATAAGAAGAAAAAATATATCAAATGAAAACGAATTATAATCTTAAATCTAGGTCGTCAAACTATGAATCTACCAATATAAAACTTTGAGAAAACTCTCCAGGATATTGGTCTGAGCAAAGATTTCTTGAGTAATATACCAGAAGCACAGACAACCGAAAGAACGTGGACAAATAGAATCACATCAGATTAAAAAGCTTCAACACAGCAAAGGATACAATCAACAAAGTGAAGAGACAACCCACAGAATGGGAGAAAATATTTGCAAACTATCCTTCTGACAAGGGATTGATAAGCAGTATATAAAAATGTTCAAACAACTCTATAGGAGAAAACAAACTAATAATCTAATTAAAATGGGCAAAAGATCTGAATAGACATTTCTCAAAAGAAGACATACAAATGGCAAATAGATATATAAAAATGTATTCAACATTATTGATCATCAGAGAAATGCAAATCAAAACTACAACGAGATATCATCTCACCCCAGTTAAAACGACTTTTATCCAAAAGATAGGCAGTAACTAATCCTGACAAGGATGTGATGAAAGGAAACCCTTGGACTCTGTTTGTGGAAATGTAAATTAGTACAATCACTATGGAGAACAGTTTGGAGATTTCTCAAGGAACTAAAAAATAGAGATACCATATAATCCAGCAATCCTACTCTTATGTATATACCCAAAAGAAAGAAAATTAGTGTGTCAAAATGATATCTGCATGCTCATGTCTACGGCAGTACTATTCACAATGTTCAAGATTTGTAAGCAACCTAAATGTCTATCAACAGATGAATGAATAAATAAAATGTGGTACCTATAAACAATGGAGTACTCTTCAACCCTAAAAAGTAATAAAATCCAGCCATTAGCATCCACATAGTTGCAATTGGAAGTCAACTTTTAAAGTGAAATAAACTAAGCACAGAAGGACAAACCACATATACTCACTTATTTGTGGGAGCTCAATATTAAAACAATTGAACCTATGGAGATAGAGCAATGATGGTTACCCAAGGCTAAGAAGGGTAATGGGAGATGTTCAAAAATGGAGATGGTTAATAGGTACAAAAACATAGGATGAATGAATAAGATCTTATATTCGATAGCCCAACAGGGTGACTATATTCAATAATCATTTAATGGTACTTTTTAAATTTTTTATTGTATTTCAATAGATTTTGGGGTACGGTGGCTTTTGGTGACATGGATAAGTTCTTTAGTGATGATTCTGAGATTTTGGTGCACCCATCACCTGAGCAGTATAAACTGTACCCAATATGTAGTCTTTTATCCATTGCCCTCTTTCTACACTTCCCCTCCAAGTACCCAAAGTCCATTTTATTTTTCTCATGCCTATATTCTCACAGCCTAGCTCCCACTTACAAGTGAGAACATACAATACTTGTTTTTCCATTCCTGAGTAACTTACTGAGGATAATGGCCTTCAGCTCTATCCAAGTTGCTGAAAAGGCCATTATTTCATTCCGTTTTATGGCTGAGCAGTATTCTCTGCTGTATATATACCACATTTTCATTGGTTGATGGGCATTTAAGCTGGTTCTATATTTTTGCAATTGTGAATAGTGCTGCTATAAACATGCGTGAGCTTGTGGATTTTTCTTTTCTTGTTTTTAAAATTTGATTTAATTTTAATTTCTGAGATACATGTGCAGGATGTGCAGGTTTTTTAAATAGGCAAATGTATGCCATGGTGGTTTGCTGCACCTATCAACCTATCACCAATGTATTAAGCATGCATGTGGCTTTTACCTAGAATGACTTCTTTTCCTTGGGTAGATACTAAGTAGTGGGATTGCTGGATCAAACAGTGGTTCTTCTTTTAGTCCTTTAAGCAACCTCCATACTGTTTTCCATAGTGGCTGTACTATTTTACATTCCCACCAGCAGTGTAAAAGTGTTCCATTTATACCACACCAGCGTTTATTATTCTTTATTTTTAAATTATGTTAATTCTTTCAGGGGAAAGCAGGTGTCTTATTGTGGTTTTAATTTGCATTTCCCTGATAATTAGTAACATTGAGCATTTTCCTGTATTTGTTGCATTTACATCTTCTTTTAAGAATTGTCTATACATATTTTTGCCCAATTTTGATGGAATCATTTGTTGTTTTGTTTCTTGTTGATTTGCTTGAGTTCCTTGTAGATTCTCAATACTAGTCCTTTGACAGTCGTGTAGTTTGCAAAGATTTTTTTTCCATTTTGTGGGTTGTCTGTTTACTCTGATGATTATTTATTTTGATGTGCAGAAGCTTTGTAGCAAATTAGGTCCACCTTAATTATTTTTGTTTTTGTTGCATTTACTTTTGGGATCTTAGTCATGAATTCTTTGCCTAAGCCAATGTCTACAAGAGTTTTTCCAAAGTTATCTTCTAGAGTTTTTATGATTTCCGGTCTTAGATTTAAGTCTTTTATCCATTTTTAGTTATTTTTTATAAGGTGAAAGATGAAGATCCAGTTTTATTCTTTTACATGTGGCTTACCAGTTTTACCAGCAAAATTTATTGAATAGGGTGTTCTTTCTCCACTTTAAGTTTTTTTTTTTTTTCTTTCTTTCTCAAAGATCAGTTGGTTGTAAGTATTTAACTTTATTTCTGGTCTCACTATTCTGTTCCATCATTGGTGTATGTGCCTGTTTTATACCAATACTCTGCTATTATGATGACTATAACCTTGTTGTATAGTTTGAAATCAGGTAATGTGATGCCTCCAGGTTTGTTCCTTTTGCTTAGTATTGCTTTGGCTATGTGGGCTCTTTGTTGGTTCCATATGAATTTTCAGATTTTTTTTCTAGTTCTGTGAAGAATAATAATGGTATTTTTATGGGAATTTTATTCAATTTCTTGCTTGTATCCTGACACTTTACTGAATTGATTTATCACATGTAGAACCTTTTTGGATGCATCTTTAGAGTTTTCTGAGTATACGATTATTTCATCAGTGAACAGCAAAGTTTGTTCCTCTTTTCCAGTTTAGATGCCCGTTATATCTTTCTTTTGTCTGACTGCTTCCAGTATTATGCTAAATAGAAGTGGTGAAAGTGGGCATCCTTCTGCCATTCCAGTTCTCAGGAGAAATGTTTTAATTTTCCCATTCAGTATAATGTTAGCTGTGGGTTTGTCATTGATAATTTTTATTACTTTGATGTATGTCTCTTCTATGCTAATTTTGTTGAGGCTTTTTATCAAACAGGATGCTGGATTTTGTAAAATGCTTTTTCTGCATCTATTAAGATAAATATATAACTTTTAAAATTCAATTTATGTGATATATTACATTTATTGACTTGCATATATTAAACCATACCTGTATCCCTGGTATGAAACCCACTTGATCATGGTGTATTATCTTTTTTATATGCTGTTGGATTCAGTTAGCTAGTATTTTGTTGAGGATTTCTACATCTTTGTTCATCAGGGATGCTGTCCTGTAGTTTTCTTTTTTTGTTATGTTCTTTCCTGTTTTTGCATTAGGGTGATGCTCGCTTCATAGAATAATTTAGGGAGGATTCCTGCTTTCTCTCTATCAGTTGGAATAGGTGTAGTAGGATTAGTACCAGTTCTTCTTTGAATGTCTCATAGAATTCAGCTGTGAATCCATCTGGTCCTGGATTTATTTTTTTGTTGTTGCTGATGGCAATTTTCTTTCTATTACTGGTTCAATCTTGCTACTTGTTTTTGGTCTGTTCAAAATTGCTATTTCTTCCTTATTTAATCTAAGAGGGTTGTATATTTCCAGGAATTTATTCATCTCCTCTAGACTAGAAATAGTTTGAATGTGAAAAGGTGTCCATAGTAGCCTTGAATGGTCTTTTGTATTTCTGAAGTACTGATTGCAATATCTCACATTTCATTTCTAATTGAGTTTATTTGCATCTTCTCTCTCCCTTTCTTGGTTAATCTTGCTAATGGTCTATCAATTTTGTTTATCTTCTCAAAGAACTAGCTTTTTTCATTTATCTTTTGTAGTATTTTTTCAATTTTATTTCATTCTGCTCAGATCTTTGTTTTTTGTTTTTTTGTTTCTTTTACTTCTGCTGGGTTTGAGTTTAGTTTGTTCTTTTTTCTCTAGTTCTTTGATGTGTGAACTCAGACTGTTTTTTTGTGCTCTTTGAGACTTCTAATGTATACATTTAATGGCATGTACTTTCCTTGTAGCACTACTTCTGCTGTATCCCCGAAGTTTTAATAAGTTGTGTCACTATTTTCATTCAATTCACAGAATTTTTTAATTCACATTTTGATTTCCTTATTAGCCCCCAAATCATTCCAAGATTTAGAATTCCTTTTCTCATATTTTGCAAATTCTCTCAACATTTGTTTGTCTGAAAAAAATGTATAACCCCTTTTTATCGATGAGGCTCAGTTTTGCTAGATATGAAATTATTGATTGGCAATTATTTTGTTTAAGGAGGCTAAAGACAGAACCCCAATCCCTTCTGGCTTTTAAGGTTTCTGCTGAGAAATATACTATTAATCTGACAGGGATTTTTAATAGGTTATCCAAAGCTTTTGTCTCATAGCTCTTAAGATTCTTTTCTTCATCTTGACTTTAGATAAACTGATGACTGTGTGATTGATGATGATCATTTTGGGTTGAGTTTCAAAGGAGTTCTTTGGGCTTCTTGTATTTAGATATCTAGAGCTTTAGGAAGGCCAGGGAAGATTTCCTCAATTATTCCCTCAACTCAGTTTTCAAAATTTTCAAATGTCTCTTCTTTCTCAGAAACACCAATTATTCTTAAGAACATCTCTTTAAACATAATTCCATATTTCTTGGAGACTTTGTTAAATTTTTATTATTTTTTCTTTACGACTTTGTCCTAATTGGGTTAATTTGGCTTGTCTTCTAGAGCTGAAGGTCTTTTTCTTCCTACTTCTTCCCTAGCCTATTGTTTTTTTTTTTTTTTTTTAATTTTGGACTTTATTTTTCCATTTTATTTTATTTATTTTTTTTAATTTTCTTTTTTTTTTAAATTTATTTATTATTATTATACTGTAAGTTGTAGGAATTTTATGTGTAACGTGAAGGTTTGTTACACATATGTATACTTGTGCCTTGTTAGTTGTGTGCTGCACCCATCAACTCGTCATTACATCAGGTATAACTCAATGCACAATCCCTCCCCTCCCCTCCCCATGATAGGCCCAGGTGTGTGATGTTCCTTCCCGAGTCCAAGTGATCTCATTGTTCAGTTCCACCTATGAGTGAGAACTTGTCACGGTGTTTGGTTTTCTATTCTTGTGATAGTTTTGCTAAGAATGATGGATTCCAGCTGCATCCCATGTCCTACAAAGGGACACAAACTCATGCTTTTTGATGGCTGCATAATTCCATGGTGTATGTATTGCCACATTTTCTTAATCCAATCTGTCACTGATGGACAGGTTGATTCCAAATGCTAGCTGTGAATAGTGCTGCAGCCGACATACGTGTGCATGTGTCTTTACCGACAGCATAATAATTTATCTGAAGTTATACCCAGTAATGGGATGGCTGGGTCATATGGTACATCTAGTTCTAGATCCTTAAGGAGTCCTTAATACTGTTTTTCATAATGCTTGAACTAGTTTTACAATCCTGTAGTGTAAAAGTGTTCCTATTTCTCCACATCCTCTCCAGCACCTGATTGTTTCCCTGACTTTTTTAATGATAGCCATTCTAACTGGTGTGAGATGGTATCTCATTAGTGGTTTTTGGTTGCGCATTTCTCTGATGGCCAGTGATGATGAGCATTTTTCATGTGTTTTGTTGGCTGTATGAATGTATCTTTTTGAGAAATGTCATATCCTTTGCCCGCTGATGGGGTTGTTTCTTGTAAATTTGTTTGAGTTCATGGAGTTCTGGATATTAGCCACTTTGTGTCAGATAGTGGGTGCAAACTTGTTCTTTCTCTCCCATTCTGTAGGTTGCCTGTTCCTCTGATGGTGGTTTCTTTGCTGTGCAAGAGCTCTTTGGTTGTGAGATCCCATTTGTGTTTGGCTTTTGCTGTTCTTTTGGTGTTTTAGGCAAGTCTTTTTACCCCTTACCTATGTCCTGGAATGGTACTACCTAGGTTTTCCTCTAGGATTTTTATAATTGTGAATGCAGAACAGAGTCCTCTGTCATGCTTTGAATTCTTGTAATTTCGTATAAAGAACTAGGAAGAGGATCAGTTTCAGCTTTTCTACTTGTATTAATATTTTCCAACACCATTTATTAAATAGAATCCTTTTCCCATTTCTTGTTTCTAGGTTTGTCAAAAGGATGGATGGCTGTAGATGTGTGAGTATTATTTCTAGAGACTGTTCTGTTCCCATTGAATCTATATCTGTTTTGGTACCAGTACCATTTTGTTTTGATTTCATAGCCTTGTAGTATAGTTTGAAGTCAGGTGGCGTTGCCTCGGCACTGTTCTTTTGACTTAGGATTGTCTTGATTACAGGAGCTCTTTTTGGTTCATATTATGAACTTTCAAAGCAGTTTTTCCAATTCTGTGACTCATTTAATTGTGATGGGGATGGCATTGAATCTATAATTACCTTGGGCAGTATGGCCATTTTCACGATAATGATTTCTTCCCTATCCATGAAATGGTATGTTCTCCATTTGTTTGTGTCCTCTTTTATTTCAGTGAGCATTGAGGACACCTTAGTTGCCTGTGAAGAGGTCCTTTACATGTAAGTTAGGATTCCTAAGTGTTTATTCTCTTCGACGGTGTGAATGGAAGTTCATTCATGATTTGGCTCTGTTTGTCTGTTACTGGTGTGTATAAGATGCTTGACGTTTTGTTTTTGTATCCTGGGGCTTGCTGAAGTTGCTTATCAGCTTAAGAGATTTGGGCTGAGACAATGGGGTTTCCTAAATATACAATCATGTCATCTGCAAACAGGGACAATTTATTCTTCTTCCTAACTAGACCCTGATTTCTTTCTCTTGCCTAATTGCCCTATTAGAACTTCCAACACTACTCATTTGAATAGGAGTGTGGTGAGGGCATCCTGTCTTAATGCCAGTTTTCAAAGGGAATTTTTCCAGTTTTTGCCCATTCACTATGATATTGGCTGTAGGTTGTCATAATAGCTCTTATTATTTTGAGGTGCGATTGCATCAATACCGAATTTGTGTTTTTTTAGCATGAAAGGAGCTGTTGAATTTTAGTAAAGCCTTTTCTGCATCTAATGAGACATGTATATGGTTCTTGTCTTTGAGTTCTGTTTCATATGCTGGATTATGTTTGTGGTTCTTGAATGTTGAACCAATATGCATCCCAGGGATGCAAACCCACTTGATCATGGTGGATAAGCTTTTTGATGTGTTGCTGGTCAGGAACTTGAGAGTATTTTGTGAGGATTTTTGTCGATGTTCATGGGGATATTGGTCTAAAATTCTCTTTTTTATTATATCTACCAGGCTTTGTTATGGGATGATGTTGGCCTCATAAAATGAGTTAGGAGGATTCCTCTTTTCTATTGATTGGAATAGTTTCAGAAGATGGTACCAACTCCTCCTTACCCTCTCTGGTAGAATTCAGCTATGAATCCATCTGGTCCCTGGACTTTTTTGGTTGGTAGGCTAGTGTTGTTGCCTCAATTTCAGAATTGCTGACAGTCCCTATTCGAAGTCCAACTTCTTCCCTGGTTTGATGTGGAAGAGTGTGAGGTGTCAGGAAATTATCCATTTCTTCTAGATTTTCCGAGTTTATTTGCGTAGGGTGAGAACATAGTATTCTCTGTTGTTAGTTTGTATTTCTGTGGGGTCAGTGGTGATATCCCACACTTTATCATTTTTAATTCTGCGTCGATTTGATTCTTCTCTCACTTTCTTGCTGGTCTTGCTGGTGGTCATCAATTTTGTTTGATCTTTTCCAAAAACCAACTCCTGGATTCATTGATTTTTTTGGAGGGGTTTTTGTGTCTCTATCTCCTTCAGTTCTGCTCTGATGCTTAGTTATTTTCTAGCCTTCTTTAAAGCTTTCAGATGTGTTTGCTCTTGCTTCTCTAATTCTTTTAATTGCAGTATTTGAGTGTCAATTTTAGATCTTTCCTGCTTTCTTGTGGGCATTTAGTGCTATAAATTTCCCTCTACACACCCTTTAGAAATGTGTCCCAGAGATTCTGGTATGTTGTATCTTTGATTCTCATTGGTTTCAGGGCATGTACATTTCTGCCTTCATTTAGATTATGTACCCAGTAGTCATTCAGCAGTTGTTCCAGTTTCCATGGGGTGGGCGGTTTTGATTGGTTCTTAGTCTGGAGTTCTAGTTTGATTGCACTGTGGTCCTGAGAGACAGTTTGTAATTTACAGTGCCATTTTTGAGGTGCTGCTTTCAATTGTAGTTAAATTTTGGAATTAAGTACAGATGGTGCTGAGAAGAATGTATATTCTGTTGATTTGGGGTGGAAAGTTCTATAGATGTCTATTAGGTCTGCTTGCTGCAGAGATGAGTTCAATTCCTGGAACCTCCTTGTTATTTTCTGTCTGGTGAGTCTGTCTAATGTTGACAGTGGAGTGTCAAGTCTCCCATTATTGTATGGGAGTCTAAGAATCTCTTTAATAAGTCTGGGCATGCTTGAATCTAGGTGCTCCTGTATTGGGTGCATATATATTTGAGACAGTTAGCTCTTCCTGTTGAATTGATCCCATACACCATTATGTAATGAAAGCCTTCTTTGTCTCTTTTGATTTTGATGGTTTTAAAGTCTGTTTTGTATCAGGGGCATGCAACCCCTTTTTGTTCTCTCCATTTGCTTGTTGATGCTCATTCCATTTTCTTTGGGACTATGTATCTCTGCGTGTGAGATGGAGTCTCCTGACCACAGCTGAACTGATGATGTGGCTGCTATCAGTTTGCCAGTCTGTGTCTCTCTCTCTTAATTGGAACATTTAGTCAATTTACATTTTAAGGTTAAGATTATTATGTGTGAACTTGATCCTGCCATTATGATATTAACTAGTTCATTTTATCATAGTTGATATAGTTTCTTCCTAGCCTCGATGGTCTTTACATTTTGGCATGTTTTTGAGATGGCTGGGTACTGGTTGTTTCAACTCCATGTTTAGTACTTCCTTTGAGTTCTGCCAACAAAGACAGGCCTAGTGGTGACAAAATCTAAGCATTTGCTTATCATGGAGTTTTATCTCCTTCACTTATGAAACTTTAGTTTGGCTGGATATGAAATTCTGGGTTTAAATTCTTTCTTTAAGGAGGCTTGTTTGGTGTGTTGCTCTCTTCTGCTTGGAGAGTTTCTGCCAATCTGCTTTAATGAGTCTGATAGGCTTCCCTTTGTGGGAGTAACCGACCTTCTGGCTGTATAAGATTTTCTTCATTCAACTTTGGTAGACCTAAACTGTTCATGGCAATGTAGGGTTGCTCTTTGAGTATCTTGTGGCGTTCTCATGGTATTCCTGGATTTGAATGTTAGGCCGCCAACCCTACTAGGTTGAAGTTCTCCTGGATGATATCCTGAAAGAGTGTTTTCAACTTGGTTCCATTTTCCACTTTCAGGCACCCCCAATCAGACGTAGATTTAGTCTTTTACATAAATCCATACTTCTTGCAGGCTTTGTTCATTTTCTTTTTCTTCTTTTTCTTTTGGTTTCTCTTCTAAACTGTTTCATTAGTTGAACCTTCAATGGCTGATACTCTCTTTCTTCCAGTTGATCAGTGGTTACTGAAGCTTGGCGCATTTGTCCGCATTTCTCGTGTGTGCTTTCATTTCGTTTATGACCTTCTCATTAAATTAGTCTAGCGTCAATTCTTCCCACTTTTTCAGATTTTAGTTTCTATGCTGTTCAGATGCGTAATTCCTCCTTTAGCTCTGAAATTTGAGTGGTTAAACCTTCTTCTCTTCATCTGGTAAAATGTTCTCCGTCAGCTTTGATCCGTTGCTGGAAGGCTCGCTCCTTTGCCGAGGAGATAGCTCTTGTTTTGTCAGATTTCCAGCGCTTTCTGCCCTGCTTTTCCCCATCTTTGTGGTTTTATCTGCCTCTGTGGTCTTTGATGATGGTGATGTACTGATGGGAGGTTTTGGTGTGATGTCCTTCCTGTTTGATAGTTTTCCTTCTAACAGTCAGGACCCTCAGCTATCGGAATGTCGTGGAGATTGCTTGGTCCACTCCAGACCCTGTTTGCCTGGGTATCTGCAGCAACAGAGACTACCAGAGAATAGAATATTTCTGAACAGCAAAGTGTACCTGTCTGATTCCTTGCTTTGGAAGCTTCCTCTCAGGGGTGTGCACTCCACCCTGTGAGGTGTGCAGGGTCAGACTGCCCTAGTGAGGATGTCTCCCAGTTAGGTACTCAGGGGTCAGAGACCCTTGAGCAGGGAGTCTGTCCCGCTGGATCTCAACCTCCGTGTTGGGGGCCCTGCTCTCTTCAAGCGAGACAGAGTCGTTTGGGTCTGCAGAGGTATCTGCTGCTTTTGTTATTGTTGCCCTGCCCCAGGTGGAGTCTACAGAGACAGGCAGGTTTCCTTCCAGGCTGCTGTGAGGCTCACCCAGTTCCAGCTTCCCAGCAGCTTTGTTTACCTGCCAAAGCCTGAGCAGTAGCTGGGCGCCCCTCCCCAGCCTGGCTGCTGCCGCGTGCTGGACTGCTGTGTAGCAATGAGGAGGCTCCGTGGGTGTGGGACCTCCCAGGATATATGATCTCCTGGGGTGTGCCTCTCTGTTTGCTCAAAGCCGCAGTATTGGTGGGAGTTACCCGATTCTCCAGGTGTTGTGTCTCAGTTCCCTGGCTAGAAAGAGGATTCCCTTCACGCTGCACGCTTCCCAGGTGAAGTGCAAAGCCCTGCTTCAGCTCTCGCTGGTCGGGCTGCAGCAGCTGACCAGTACCGATCTTCCGGCACTCCCCAGTGAGATGAACCCAGTACCTCAGTTGAAAGTGCCGAAATCACCGGTCTTCTGTGTTGCTGGCGCTGGGAGTTGAAGACTGGAGCCGCTCCTATTCGGCCATCTTGCTCCGCACCCCCTTCTAGCCTATTGTTGAAAGTTTCTACTGCATTTTGTATTTCCCTAAGTGTACTTTTTATTTCCAGAAGTTATGACAGTTTTTTATCTTTATATCTATTCCTCTGGAAATTGTTTCATCTATAGCCTGTATTTTTTTAAGTTGGTTGTCACCTTTCCCTGGTATCTCCTTTAGTTGTTTAGTAATCAACCTTCTGAATTATTTATCTGTCACTTCAGAGATATCTTCTTGGTTTGAATCCATTGCTGGGGAGCTAGTGTGAATTTTTGAGGGCATTATAGAACAATATTTCTTTCATATTACCAAAATTACTTTTCTGGCTTTTTTCTTTTTCATTTGGGTAGAATATTTCTTCAAATTGTTTTTGAATTTTTTTTAATTGGACTTTTAGAAAACATTGTATATTTTTCTTCCTTAAGGATCAGACTTTAATGTTTATTTTAGCCTAATTTGATTATTGGTGCTCATAGAGATGAAGACTCTGTATAAACTTCTTAGTTATAGAGTCATTGTGTGCTGGCTTTCCCTGATGCTGTTTATAGTAGTTATGTGCTTGGTGTATGGGTGAGTTTATTGTCTCCTATGGAGTTGCAGTTCCTGCAATGGCAGGAATCTCTTGAAAATTATCTCATTCTCTCATGGTTTGCATTCATGGTTTAATTTTTCCCCAGTATTTTATTTACTGAGTTGATTATTCAGGTTTCAGGCCTATCAGTGAGGTATCCCTGGGTAGGTACTGGCTGTAGCTAAGGAAGGTGGGTAGATGTAACACCAAATTGTGGGCTGATGTCCCACCCTTGATGAGAGGAGTTCTCAATTAGATGTACTGAGATTTTATCAAGGTGAAGAGTTGGAGCTCCCTCAGCTCCCTACCAGGTCAGCAGTAATGCTATTCACCTCACAGCCTCACTCCTATCTCTGTGTTTAAGCTATTCAGGTCAGACAGGCACCTTCTTTATCCATAGAAATATTGATGTTCCAAGTAGGGAAGAACTATAACTCTGCCTCTTTTGCAGGCATGAGTCTGGGGAGTGCTCCTTCCATGGGGCTTCACTCATCCTTGATGGTTACAGGAAGGTTGCCTATAGATGCCTCCATACTGCATTTCTGTGGAGAATTCCAGCTGTTTTTCAATGGATTTTTGCCAAGGGGAAGCAAGGACCCCTTTTCCAAGGCCTTTCATAATTATAGAGGCTTCTATCCTGTTGAAGTAGAGGTGTAGACTTTCCGTACTGCACTGGCCAGCACTACAATTGTGCCTCTGCTGTTAGAAACTTCCCACCAGTGGAAAGGTCTGGCACTCCAGACCTGCCATTCAGATTCTTTTGTCTCATGGGTTGATGCCTTGATTTGGTGCTCTCTCTGTTCCTCCAGTAATGGGGCTTCCTCAGAGCTGGACTGCAGTGATTATTATTCCTCTTCTGGGTCTAGTCACCCTGTGGAGCTACCAGGCTCCAGGATGGTTCTGGGGAATGTCTTCAAAGAGTCCAGTGATGTGACCAGTATTTAATTCTCCCAGCTGTGGATACCAGCACCTGGTTTGATGGAGGTGGCAGGGGAGTGCTGTAGAGTGTGTGTGATTTCTTGGTTGTAGATACGTTTAGTTTGCTGTCTTTCTCAAATGCTGGTTATGCTAGAAGTGAAGTTGTCACATGGACAGACTCAGGACCACTGGTTAGACAAGATATTATAGGCAATAAAATTAACTGGAGTTTTCTCCTTCCTGGGAAAAAAATGCTATTCTCTTATGAGTTGCTGTAATGTCTTTAGTTGGTTGGCCTCCAGCCAGAGGTAGTGCTTTCAACAGAGCACCAGTTGTGGTAATAACAGTGGGATTTGAGTTTGCCCTAAGTTGGCCAAAAAGTATTCTGGTTTCTCAGACAATGGTTGGGACCATAAAGCTCCTAAGAGTTTATGTCTTTTGTGTTAAGCTACCAAGGTGGGCAGAGAAATACTATCAGGTGGTGGCAAGGTTACACAGGTCTGAGCTCAGACACCCTGGGAAAGGCTTGCTGCATCCAGTGTAGGGGGTGAGGAGGCTGGTTCTCAGGCCAATGGGGTTATGTTCCACAGGGGAATATGGCTGTCTCTGCTGTGCAGTAGTTTGCTGGGGGAGTGGGGATTAGCTGGTAGTGAGAGGTCTCACCTAGCTCTCACACAGTTTTTGAGGCTGGTCTTGATCTTGCAATGCCCCACTAACAGCACAGAGTCCAAATCCAGGCAGCCTGTGCAAAAAACTCAGACCTGCCCCAGGCCATAAGCTTCCCCACTGAAAAAGCAAGCAAGGCTTTCAGGCCATGACCCTCCCCATCCGCCCACAATGCTAGATGCCCAGCTCCTGTGCTCATATTTGCAGCAGTTTTCATTTGTCTCCCAGATTCTAGTCAAGGGAGTTTGTTTTCACTCAAAATTATCACACAACTCACTTGGGCACTTCTTTCACCCTGAGGCCCCTCCCTAAGTTTGCTGGCTGCCTTCTCCAAGGGTCCCTGTGAGATATAGTCAGAAATGGCCTCCCTGGGCTCAAACTGGAGACTGGGAATGCATACAAGGTTCTTCTCACTGCTGCTTGTACTTTTATATTTCACACCATTCTCTAAATCCATTCCAGCTCTATATAAAGTTAAAGTATCTTCCCATGATCTGGATTTTCAGATTTCCCAGTGGGAATATGTGTTTGGGGGAATGCTTTTTCCCTCTTTCACTCCAGGAACTCACAGTTTTAAGGCTGTCCTACAGAGTTTGCTGTGGCATGTTGCTTCTTTCAAAAGGTCTGTGAATTCTTTCAGTTTCTCTGGTAAGTTTCTGCTGTGGTTCTTGGAACAAAAGTTCACAGCGTGAATCTCCACACACTGTTCTGTTCTTCCGAGTAGGAGAGGCATGCTAGCACTGCATCCTACTCATGATCTTGGGCGGGGGGAAGAAAAAAACCTAATTGTGTATTTTTAAATAACTTAAAGAGTATAATTGGATTCTTCGTAACACAAAGGATAAATGCTTGAGGTGATGGATACTCCATTTATTCTGATGTGGTTATTATGCATTGTATGCCTGTATCAAAATATTCCATGTTGCTCCTAAATATATATATGCCCATTATGTACCCAAAAACATTTTAAAATATTTTAAAATACATTATTTTCTAAATAATTAACTAAAATCTTTCAGAATTAGTAAACAAGTTTATGAAGACTGGAAATAGAAGATCACTATACAAAACTCAGTTGTATTTCTATACAGTATCAATGAGAAAATCAATAATTAAATGAAGAAAATAATTCCATTATAATAACTTCAAAAGGAATACAATATTTAAAGACAATTTTAACAAAAGCAATGCAAATTATGTACCCTAAAAAATACAAGACACTGTTGAAAACAAAATTTTTAGAGACGGAGTTTTGCTCTGTTGTCCAGGCTGGAGTGCACTGGCTCAATCTCGGCTCACTGCAACATCCATCTCCCAGGTTCAAGCGATTCTCCTGCCTCAACCTCCTGAGTATCTGGGATTATAGGTGTACACAACCTCACCCAACTAATTTTTGTATTTTTAGTAGAGACGCGATTTCACCATGTTGGCCAGGCTGGTCTTGAACTCCTGACCTCAGGTGGTCTGCCCACCTCAGCCTCCCTAAGTGCTGGGATTACAGGCATGAGCCCCTGCACCCATCCAAAACAAATATTAAAAAGAGCTACATCAGTAGAAAAACATCTCATGGCCATTGGTTAGAAAACCGTATTGCTAGAACGGCAATGCTCCCCAAATTCATGTACAGATTTGAGGCAATTTTTATGGAAAATGCAGGTGACTTAGTTGCAGAAATTAAAAATCTGGTTCGAAAATTTATACGTAAATGCAAGGGACCCAGGATTACCAAAACAATCTTGAAAAAGAACAGTGTGGAAAACTTAACACTTCCAGGTTTCAAATTACAAAATTTACTCAACATCTTAACATGTATAGATTTCAAGGCCTGGGTAATCAAGACTGTGTGGTGCTGGCATAAGAACAGACATATAGATTAATGTAATAGAACTGAGAGACCAGGAGTAAATCTTCACCATTCTAGTCAGTTGATTTTAGACAAAGGTACCAATACAATTAAAGGAGAAAAGAATCATCTTTCAACAAATATTGCTGTGACAACTGGGTAACAGCATGTTAAAAAATGAAGTTGTGCTCCTAGCTTACATACAAAATTAACTGAAAATGCGTTTACAACCTAGATATCAGAGCTAAAACCATAAGACTTTTAAAAGAAAACACGAATATGTGTTTATAACCTAGAATTAAGCATTGGGTTTTTTTATTATTATTATTTTTAAATTTTTGTGGCTACATAGTACCTGTATATATTTATGTGTTACAGGAGATGTTTTGACACAGGCATGCGTTGGTTTCTTAGTTATGACAACCGTTTGCAAGAAACAAAAAAATAGTTAAACTGGAAGTCACAAACATTTTTAAAATGTTATTCTTCAAAATATATCGTCAATAAAGTGAAAAGACATCTTCCAGAATGGGAGATAATGCTACAAATCCTATATCTCATATAAAACTTGTCTCTAGAATATAGAATGTACTACTATGTTCAATAATTAAAAAAAAAAACAAATCTGTTTTAAATGGGCAAAAAGTTCTTATTAAAGTGTTTTACAAAGTAGATATACAACATAGCCAATTAGCACATGGAAATAGTACAACATCGTTAGCCTCAAGAAAACATAACTCCATACCATAGTAACATACCACTTTACTTTCACTAGAATGATTAAAATAAAGAAATGAAATAATAAGTCTTTTGAGGATCTGGAAAAATAACAACCTTCATATACTTCTGGTGAAAATACATAATGTTGCAGCCACTTTGGTAAACAGCTTGGCGGTTCCTTAAATGGTTGAACATAGAGCTATCTTGTGACCCAGCAATTTCACTCCTACTATGTACCCAAGAGAATTAAAAACATATGCTTACACAAAAGCTTGTGCACAAATGTTTATAGTAGCATTACTTATAATAGATAAACATTACAAGTAATCCAAATGTCCTTCAATTAATGAAGATATAAAACCATAAAATAATGGAATGTTATTCAGTAATAAAAAGAAATGAGGCTGGGCGCGGTGGCTCAGGCCTGTAATCCCAGCACTTTGGGAGGCCGAGGCGGGCGGATCACAAGTTCTGGAGATCGAGATCATCCTGGCTAACAAGGTGAAACCCTGTCTCTACCAAAAATATATAAAATTAGCCAGGCTTGGTGGTGGGCGCCTGTAGTCCCAGCTACTCATAAGGCTGAGACAGGATAATAGCGTGAACCTGGGAGGTGGAGCTTGCAGTGAGCCCAGATCACGCCACTGCGCTCTAGCCTGGGTGACAGAGTGAGACTCCATTTCAGAAAAAAAAAAAAAAAAAAGGAAGAAGGGAAGTGCTGATACACGCTATAACATGAATAAATCTTGGAAACATTGTGCTAAGTGAAAGAAGCCAGTTACAAAATACCACATATTGTGCAATATGCAAAACTCAGTATTATACTTTCCGTTTTTATGAACTATCCAAAATAGGTCAGTCTATAGAGACAGAAAGATTAGTAATTGACCAGTGTTGATCGAGGTGGAAATGGGGAGTGACTACTAAAGAGCACAAGGTTTCTTTTGGGAGTGAGGAAATATTGTACAATTAACTGTGGCTGTGTTCATACAACACTGTAAATATACTAAAAAAAAAACTATATATTTTTAAAGGTTGAATTCTGTGAATCATATCTCAATAAAGCTGTTGTTAAAATGTGAGGGAGGAGTTGAATAAATATAGCATATTCATACAATCAAATATTATGCTAGCATTAAAAATTATAATGCAGATGTCTGCACATTTACAGAAAAATGTTAATGTGTAGATACGTGAAAAAAGTTATAAACCTGCATATATGTTATATAAGTCTGAATGTTTGTGTATATGCACTTAGAATGTTACAGAAGAATATATACCAAAATCTTGAGTGATTATTTCTTAATGGGAAATTACTGGTGATTTTTGCTGCTTCTTTTTTATGCATTATCTGAATGTTTGTAATGATATCTTACTATTTGAGTAATTGTGAAAATAAAAACTTGCAATTAAAGTGTTTAACATACAATTCAAAGTAGAGAAAATATAAATTTCTATGAGTTCCTGAGAATCTTTAATGTTTCTGGTATTTTAATTAATATAAATTAAGGCAAGATACTTATGTATCTATTAAACAAGCAAACATCAGCAGCAGTGATTATTCACAATGCTGGTAAGGGTATGGAAAAAGCAGGATTTATGCATAACTAAAGTAATCATAAATTGGAGCAAACATCCTGGAATGTAATTTGGCATTACGAATCAAGGGCCTTAAAAATATACCTCAGATTCAGTGATAACAGTATTAGCAAACACTGTGATAGAGCACTTACTATGTGATAAACACTAAGAATTTTTCATATACTATCTCATTTAATTCTAAAATTTGTCCTGTAATACAGTTGAGATTATTATCTCTATCTTATACATGAGGAAATTGAGATATCAGTGAGCTCTCTAAATTCCCCCAGGTTACACACTTGTAAAGTGGTAGAATTAGAATTAGGACTTAAAACATTCTGTTTTCACAGTGCATGCCATTAACTCTCTGGTATACAATTAAACCATCCATCTTCTTCTGGAAATCGGTTTTAAAGAAATGATCAGAAATGTGCACAAAGCTTAACCTATAAAGATGTTCTTCACAGAATGATATGTAACAGTGTGAAAAAAAGAAACCACTTAAATATCCATTATTAGGAGAATAGTTAAAATTGTGGCATGTCAATATGATGGAAGTTAATTTTGAAATGTTAGTAATATCAGAAAATGGTATAATTCTAAACAAAGAAAGCAAGTTATAGAATTACTGTATATAAATTATGAAAAAGATCCATCAAAATGAGGATGAAAGGTCAAAATGCTGACAGGGATTACCTCTAACTAGTAGGATAATAGTTGACTTTTCTGCAACATTCCATTTTTCTGTGCTTTATGAATCTTCCTTAATGAACACACATTTCTTTGAAAATGAAAAACAATAAATAACGAACAAAAAATGAAACAAACAAGTCCAGATATAGGGATGGGTGAACATGGGATGTGCAGCAACAGTATTGTTGGGAGTAGTGATGGCCATGACCTTTGCTTTTATAGCCATAGGAAGACAGTGAAAGGAAAGAGTGACTGCCTCGTGGGACCCTTGGCAGTAACATACTTTAAAGCGAAAGATTAAGCTTCTTAAAATTTAAGATGAGTAAAGTTTTTTCCCTCTTTGTGCCAGTTGAGAGAAAATGAGAGACAGAGATGAAGAAAGAGAGACATTGCAGAGAGCTTCACAGTGTGTCTCCCAGAGTTGAGGACTCACCCATTTTCCTTCGGGCCCATTTAACTCAAACTCAACCTTTCCTTCAAAGCAGCTCTTAGTTGTTTCCACCCCAGTAGGAAAGTATTTTTTTAATTGCTTGGTAATCGAGAGAGCTAACATTGCAAGAAAGAGAAATATAATTAGTGTTTTCATAGCTATATACCATGTCCACATTTCTCAAAGTGACAGCATGCCAAAAGATTGATCAAGCCAAGGATAAATAAGAAAGCATCTTACTAAAGCATCAACTGGACTCTGACATCAGGATTGTTATATATATATAACTTTAATTGCAAGTTCTTATTTTATCATATATATCACAAATATATATCATAATTATCATAAATTATGACAAATTAATTAAAACAAATGCATCTTAAAATTTTAAAGAAGTAGAAGCAAACTTTTGATATGTCTCTGTGATCTATATCCATCTATCTAAACACAATATAGATATAGATCGCAGAGACATGGAAAGTTATCTTCTACTTCTTTGAAGTTTTAAAATTTATTTGTTTTCAATTTTTTCACATTTCTTTTTACTCAGGTGACAGAACTTCATATGTGCTGCTCTGAATCTTGCTTTGTAATTGTGGTAAATATATATAACAAAATTTACCAATTTATCCATGTTTAAGTGTACAGTTCAGTGGCATTAAGTACATTCATGTTGTTGTACAATTGTAACAACTATCTCTAGAAATCTTTTTAACTTTTATTTTTAGGTGAGGAGTAAAAGTGCAAGTTTATTGCATAGGTAAACTTGTGTCATAGGGGTTCGTTGTGCAGATTATTTCATCACCTAGGTATTAAGCCTATTACCCATTAGTTATTTTTCCTGATTCTCTCCTTCCTTTCACCTTCCACCCTCTGAAAGCCTCAGTGTGTGTTGTTCCCTTATATGTGTCCATGTGTTCTCATCATTTGGCTCCCATCGTCCCAAAAGGAAGCCTGTACCCATTAAAGAATAACTCTCCATTCTCCCCACGCCAATCTCCTGGCAACCACCATTCTATGTTCTCTTTCTACTAATCTGACTAGGTACCACATATACATGAGATCTTACATGATTTGTTCTTTGCTGACTATCTTATTTCATTTAAGATAATGTTCTCAAGATTTATGCATCTTGTCACATGTGTCAAACTTTTCTTCCATTATACAGCTGAAAAATATTCCATTGTAATTATATACTATGTTTTGTTTATCCCATTTATTTGCTGATAGACAGATAAATTATTTTCATCTTTTGGATAGTGTGAACAATGTTGTATGAACATTGTTGAGCAAGAATATGCTTGAGTTCATGCTACCAGTACCATTGAATGTATAACTGGAATAGAAATTATATGATAATTCTCTGTTTAAATTTTTGAAGATCACCATACTCTTTTTAACAGTGACTGCCACATTTAACATTCCCACCAGTAATTCACTAGAATTTCCAATTTGTCCACATCCTCAAGGAGACATATAATTGGCCTTTTAAAAAAATATAGCTATCATAATGAATATGAAGTAGTATCTTGTAGTTTTGATTTCCACATTCCTAATGACTTATGATAAGAAGTTTTCGACTTCAGATTCTGAGGCCCGGAGCAAGATGGCCGAATAGAACACCCAGTCTCCAATTCCCAGAAGACACCTGAGGGCTTGACCCACCACTGAAACTGAGACACACAACACCGGTGCAACCGCAACTCCCACCCTCAAATACCGCTTTACAAACAGGCACACCGGAGATCATATCCCACAACTGGCCGGGAGGGTCTCACACGAGCCCCGCTACTAGCAATGCAGCCCGTGATCTAACAGCAAGGCAGCAGCGCAGGTGGCTGGGAGGCACCCGCCATTGCTGAGGCTTAAGTAGGTAAAACAAAGCTGCTGGGAAGCTCGAACCTGGGTGAGCCTACAGCAGTCAAGGAAACCCTGCCTGTCTCTGTAGACTCCACCTCTCTGGGACAGGGCACAGCAAACAATAACAAATGCAGCAGAAGCCTCTGCAGACACAAACGACTCTGTCTGACAGCTTTGAAGAGCAGTGATCTCCCAACACGGAGGTTGAGATCTGAGAAGGGCATGGTGACTTCCTGCTCAAGTGGGTCCCTGAACCCTGAGCAGCCTTAACTAGGAGACACATCCCCCACTCAGGGGCAGTTCTATACCCCACACCCCAGTGGGTGGAGCGCCACCCCTGAGAGGAAGCTTTCCAAAGCAAGAATCAGACAGGTACACTCGCTGTTCAGCTAACATGCCCTATCTTCTAGCCCTGCTGCTGCTACCCAGGCAAACAGGGTCTGCAGTGGACTCCCTGAAGCAATCTCCAGCAGTATTCCACTGGCTGAGGGTTCTGGACTGTTAGAAGGAAAACTATCAAACAGGAAGGACACTTCATACCCAAAACCCCATCAGTACACTACCATCATCAAAGACAGAGGCAGATAAAACCACAAAGATGGGGAAAAGCAGGGCAGAAAAGCTGGAAATTCAAAAAGAGCTTGATCTCCCCGCAAAGGGAGCCAGCCTTTACCACCACGGATCAAAGCTACCTGGAGAATGACTTTGATGAGATGAGAGAAGAAGCCTTCAGTCCATCAAACTTCAGAGCTGGAAGGAGGAATTACGTACCCAGCGCAAAGAAACTAAAAAAATCTTGAAAAAAAAGTGTAGCTGAATTGATGGCTAGAGTAAATTAATGCAGAGAAGGTCATAAACTAAAATGAAAGAGATGAAAACCATGACACGAGAAATACGCGGATAAATGCATGCTTCTTTAAAGTAACCCACTGATGAACTGGAAGAAAAGCGAGCACCGTTTCAATGAGTGAACGTCTAAAATTAAACGAAGCGAAAGAGAAACCGTTGAAAAAAGAAGAAAAAGAAATGAACAAAGCCTGCAAGAAGTATGGGATTATGCAAAGCGACCAAATCTACGCCTGATTTCAGTGCCTGGAAAGTGAGGGGGAAAATGAAACCAACTTGGAAAACACTCGAGGATATCATCCGTGAGAATCCTCCTAACCTAGTGCAGGGTGCAGGCCAACATTCAAACCAAAATACAGAGAACGCCGCAAAGATATTCTCGAGAAGAGCAACCCAAGACAATACTAATTGCCAGATTCACCAAAGTTGAAATGAAGGAAAAATCTGGCGGGCAGCCAGAGAGGAAAGGTCGGTTACCCACAAAGGGAAGTCTATCGACTAATAAAGGATTCCCGTGAAGAAACTCTACGCGACAGAAGAGAGTGTAAATAAATATTCAACATTCTTAAAAAGAATTTCTAACCTGAATTTTTCATATCCAGCCAAAACTAAGTTTCCATAAGGAAGCGAGGAAACAAAAACTACAGATAGGCAAATGCTTCTTTAGGAGATTTTGTCACCACTAGGCCTGGCTCGCTAAGCAGGACCCTGAAGGAAGCACCTGCATGGAAAGGAACAACCGGTACCAGCCATTAAAAAAGATGCCAAATGTAAAGACCATCAAGGCTAGGAAGAAACGCATCAAATTAACGAGCAAAAATAACCAGTTAGTATCGTGAATGGCAGGATCAGTTCTACACATAACAACCTAACCTAAATGTAAATGGACTAAATACCCAATTAAAAGACAGCCAGACTGGCAAAATCTGCATAAAGAGCTCAAGATTCCCCAGTCTGCTGGTATTCAGGAAACCCCATCTCAATGCAGAGACATATAGGCTCAAAAAATAAAGGGATGGAGTAAATATCACGCCAAACGGAGAACAAAAAGTAGTAATACTAGTGTGTCTGATGTTGTGACTTTAAACAATCAAAAGATCAAAAGAGATGCTGGGCAGCCATTATGGAGCACGGTAAAGGGATCAATTCAACAGGAAAGAGCTTAACTATCCTAAATATATATATGTACCCAATTTAAGGAAAGCCACCCCTAGATTCATAAAGCAAGTCCTGAGACTTAAAAAGTATTCTAGGACTTTACACAATAATAATGGGAGTATTCTCTAACACTCCCACTGTCAACATTAGACAGATCAACTAGACAGAAAGTTAACAAGGATATCCAGGAATTGAACTCCTCTCTGCAGCAAGAAGAACTAATAGACATCTATAGAACCTCCAGCCCAAATCAACAGAATATACATTCTTCTAGCACCACATCGTATTCTTACTCCAAAAATCTGACCACGTAATTGGAAGCAAAAGCACTCCTCAGCAATGTCCAAGAACAGAAATTATAACAAACTGTCTCAGACCACAGGCAATCAAACTAGAACTCGTGACTAAGAAACTAACCAAAACCGCCTATCTACATGGAAATCCGAACAACCTGCTCCTGAATGACTACTGGCTACATTAACTAAAATGAAGGTAGAAATAAAGATGTTCTTGGAACCAATGAGAGCAAAGATACAACATACCTGTGAATCTCTGGGACACATTTGTTAAAGCAGTGTGTAGAGGGAAATTTATAGCACCTCAAATGCCCACAAGAGAAAAGCAGGGAAAAAGATGTTCGACATTCTAACATCTAATTAAAAGAACTAGAGAATCAAGAGCAAACACATTCAAAACCTAGCAGAAGAAAATAACTAAGCATCAGAGCAGAACTGAAGGAGAAACACAAAAACCCTCCAAAAAATCAATGAATCCAGGTGTTGGTTTTTGAAAGATCAACAAAATTGACAGACCACTAGCAAGACTAATAAAGAAGAAAAGAGAGAAGAATCAACTCCATACAATTAAAATGATAAAGGGGATATCACCAATCGACCCCACAGAAATACACAAACTACCATCAGAGAATACTATAAACACTCTCACGCTAGCCAAACTGAAAATCTAGAAGAAATGATAATTTCCTGACACTTACACTCTTTCCAAGACTAAACCAGGAAGAAGTTGAATCCCTGAATAGACCAATAGCAGGCTCTGAAATTGAGGCACACTAATACCCTACCAACGAAAAAAAGTCCAGAACAGATGGATTCACAGCTGACTCCCACCAGAGGCCAAGGAGGAGCTGGTACCATTCCTTCTGGAAACTATTCCAATCAATAGAAAAAGAGGGAATCCTTCCTAACTCATTTTATGAGGCCAACATCATCCTGATACTCAAAGCCTGGCAGAGACACAACAAAAAAGAGAATTTTAGACCAATATCCTGATGAACATCGATGCAACAATCCTCAATAAAATACTGGCAAAACTGGATTCAGCAGCAACACATCAAAAGCTTATCCACCATGATCAAGTGGGGCTTCATCCCTGATGCAAGGCTGGTTCAACATTCAATAAATCAATAAAACAAAATCCAGCATATAAACAGAACCAAAGACAAGAACCACATGATTATCTCAATAGATGCAGAAAAGGCTTTGACAAACTCAACAGCCCTTTCATAAAACGCCAATAAATTCGTATTGATGGAATAAAATTCTCAAAATAAGAGCTATTTATGACAAAACCCACAGCCAATATCATATAAAGTGAATGGGCAAAACTGGAAAAATTCCTTTGAAAAACTGGCACAAGACAGGATGCCTCTCACCACTCTTATTCAACATAGTGTTGGAATTCTGGCCTGCATCAGGCAAGAGAAAGAAATCAAGGGTATCTAGTTAGAAAAGAAGAAGTCAAATTGTCCCTCTTGCAGATGACATGATTGTATATTTAGAAAACCCCATTGCTCCCCGGCCCAAATCTCCTTGTTGATAAGCAACTTCAGCAAAGTCATACAGATACAAAAATTAATGTGCAAAAATCAGAAGCATTTGTATACACTCAGTACATGCCAGAGATAAATCCTAGGAATGAACTTCCATTCACAATTGCTTCAAAGAGAATAAAATACCCAGGTATCCAACTTTACAAGGGATGTACACCTCAAGGAAACTACAAGCCACTGCTCAGTGAAATAAAAGAGGACACAAACAAATGGAAGAACATACTCATGCTCATGGATAGGAAGAATCAATATCAAAATGGCCATACCTGCCTAAAGGTAATTTATAGATTCAATGCCATCCCCATCAAGCTACCAATGAGTTTCTTCACAGAATAAAAAACTGCTTTAAAGTTCATATGGAACCAAAGAGCCCTCATCTCCGCGACAATTCTGTCAAAAGAATGTGCCGAGGCATCACGCTTACCTGACTTCAAACCATATACTACAAGACTACAGTATCCTAAAACAGCATGGTACTGGTACCCAAAACAGATATAGACCAATGGATCAAACAGAGTCCTCAGAAATAATAATACCACACATCTACAGCCATATCTCATCTTGACAAACCTGAGAAACAAGAAATGGGGAAAGGATCTCTATTTAATAAATGGTGCTGTTCTACAGCCATAAGTAGAAAGCTGAAACTGATCCTCTCTGACTCCTTATAATGGGGCAATTGGTTCAAGATGGATTAGACTTAAATGTTAGGACCTAATAACAAAATCCTAGAGGAAAAACTCTAGGTAGTACGGTCTGCACATAGGCATGGGCTAAGATCGCCATGTCTAAAAACACCAAAAAGCAACAGCAGCAAAAAGCCAAAATTGACAAATGGGATCTCATTAAACTAAAGAGCTTCTGCACAGCAAAAAAAGAAACTACTCATCAGAGTGAACAGGGCAACCTTACAGAATGGTGCACATTTTTGCAATCTACTCATCTGACAAAGGGCTAATATCCAGAACCTACAAAGAACTCAAACAAATTTACAAGAAAAACACAAACAGCCCCATCAAAAAGTGGGCAAGGATATGAACAGACATTTCTCAAAAAGAAGATATTATCTATACAGCCAACAGACATATGAAAATGCTCATCATCACTGGCTATCGAGAAATGCAAATCAAATCAAAAACCTCTTCACAATGATACCATCTCACACCAGTTGTAGAATACATCATTAAAAAAGTCAGGAACAATCAGGTGCTGGAGAGGATGGAGCAGGGTCAGGAACACTTTACAATTGTTGGTGGATTGTGGCAAACTAGTTCAACCATTATGGTGTAAACAGTATGGCTTATTCCTCAAGGATCGCATCTAGAACTAAATGCACCATATGACCTAAAGTTTCATCCCATTACTGGGTATATACCCAAAGGATTATAAATTATGCTGCCGTAAAAGACACATGCACACGATGTGTTTATTAAGTGCACTATTCACAATAGCAAAGACTTGGAATCAAACCCCAAATGTCCATCAGTGATGATTGATTAAGAAAATGTAAAATATATACACCATGGAATAATGTTTACAAAAAGGATGAGTTTGTGTCCTTTGTAGGGACATGGATGCAGCTGAAACCATCATTCTAGCAAACTATCACAAGAACAGAAAACCAAGCACTGCATGTTCTCACCTATAGGTGTAAACTGGAACAATGAGATCGCTTTGACCTACAGGAAGGTAAACACACACCGGGCCTATCATGGGAGGGGAGGGATATCGCATTGGGAGTTATGCAATTCCGATGTAAATTTGACGAGTTGATGGGTGCAGCACACCAACATGGCACAAGTATAAGCTACATGTAACAAACTCAAGACGCTATGCACATGTAAATTCTACAACTTAAAGTATAATAATAATAAATAACAAATAAATAAGACAAGTGTGTTTTTTCTTCTAAATATTTTTAAATTATTGTTTTTAATGTTTTAAATCTGGAATTAGCTTCAGGATGCTAATTTTGGTTACACAGACTAATTGTGTAGTGGAGAAAGTCTGTCTTTTCAGTGTACCAATTACACAAAGAGTGTACACTGTACCAAATAGATGATTTTTCACTTTTTTTTCCTGCCTATTCTCCCCCTTCTGAGTTTCCAGTGTCCATTATACCACTCTGTATGCCTTTGCATGCCCATAGTTGAGTTTCCACTTATAAGTGGGAACATGTGGCATTTGGTTTTTCATTCCTGAGTTACTTCAGTTAGGATAATTATCTCAAGTTTAATCCAAGTTGCTGCAAAAGACATTATTAATTCTTTTTATGGATGAGTAGTATTCCATGGTGTGTGTGTATAGATATATATACATGTACTATATATGCACACATATATATATATACATGTATACACACACACACAAAATACTAGTTTACACTCTCACCAGCAGTGTAGAAATGTTCCCTTTCATGACACCCACATCAACATCTATTATTTTTTGATTTTCTCATTATGGACATTCTTGCAGGAGTAAGGTGGTATTGAGTTGTGGTTTTGATTTGTATTTCCCCCATTATTTGTGATGTTGAGCATTTTTTCATATGTTTGCTGGTCATTTGTGTATCTTCTTTTGAGAATTGTCTGTTCATGTCCTTAGCCTATTTTTTGATGGGATTTTTTTTTCTTGCTAATTTCTTTGTGTTCCTTGTAGATTCTGGATATTAGTGCTTTGTCATTTCTTTGAATTGTGAAAAATTTCTCTCACTCTGTGGGTTGTCTGTTTACTCCACTGAGTATTCCTTTTGCCATGCAAAAGCTCTTTAGTTTAATTAAGTCTCAGTTATTTATCTTTGTTTTTATTGCATTTGCTTTTGGGTTCTTGGTCATGAAGTCTTTGTTTAAGCCAGTGTCTATGAGGGTTTTTTCAATGTTATCTTCTAGAATTTTTATAGTTTCAGGTCTTAGAAATAAGTCTCTGATCTATCTGGAGTTGATTTTTGTATAAGGTGAGAGATGAGGATCCAGTTTCATTCTACATGTGGCTTGCCAATTATGTAAGTACTGTTCGTTGAATAGGGTATCCTTTCCTCACTTTATGTTTTTGTTTGCTTTGTCAAAGACCAGTTGGCTGTCAGTATTTGGGTGCATTTTTGCATTCTCTCTTCTGTTCTATTTGTCTCTGTGTCTATTTTTATACCAGTACCATGCTGTTTTGGTGACTATAGCCTTATACTATAGTTTGAAATCAGGTAATTTGATGCCTCCAGACTTTTTTTTTTTCTTTCTTTCTTAGTCTTGCTTTCACTATGCAGGCTCGTTTTTGGTTCTGTATAAATTTTAGTATTGTTTTTTCTAGTTCTGTGAAGAATGATGATGGTATTTTGACGGCAATTGCATTAAATTTGTAGATTGCTTTTGTCAATATAGTCATTTTCACAATATTGATTCTACTCGTCCATGAGCATGGAATGTGTTTCCAATTGTTTATGTCATCTATCATTTCTTTCAGCAGTGTTTCATAGTTTACCTTGTAAAGGTACTTCACCTCCTTGGTTAGGTGTGTTCCTATGTTTGTGTGTTTGTTTGTTTGTTTGTTTTGCAGCTATTGTAACAGTGGTTGCAAAACAGTTGCTGTTTGCTGATGATGTAATTGTATACCTAGAAAACCCTAAAGACTCCACCAAAAAGCTCCTAGAACTGATAAATGAATTCAGCAAACTTTCAGGATACAAAATTAACGTACATAAATTACCAGTTCTGCTATACACCAAGAGTGACTACACTGAGTAGTTGTATTTCTAATTGTTCAAAGAACCAAAGAATCTGCAAACTGTTTTTCATCATGGCTTTACCAATTTACATGTCCATCAACAAAGTACAAGGGTTCCCCTTTCTTCATGCTTTTGCCAACATTCATCTTTTCTTTTTTTGAATAATACCTATTCTAAAAGTTTTGAGGTGATATCTCATTGGGGTTCTGTTTTGCATTTCTTTTATATTTATTAATATTGAGAATTTTTTCATAAACATGTTGGCAAGTTTTTTGTCATCTTTTTCAAAATGTCTGTTCAGGTGCATTGCACATTAAAAAGAAAAATTGAGTACCGTACAGTTTTGATTATTGTAGCTTTGTTGTATGTTTTGAATCAAGGAAATGTGAAACCTCCAACATTTTTCTTAAGATTATTTTGGATAGTCAGGGTTTCTTAAGTTGATATAATCTTTTTAGGATGAATGTCTTGTATTTCTGCAGAAAGTACCATTAGGATATTAATAGATATTACGGCAAATCTGCAGATTATAATAGGTAGTATTGTCATGCCAACACTATTAAGTCTTTCAATCCATGAACAAATATTACTTTTTTCCAATTCCTTTTTTTTTTTTTTTTTTTTTTGATATGGGGTCTCACTCTGTCACCCAGGCTGGAGTGCAGTGGCCAGATCTCAGCTCACTGCAAGCTCCGTCTCCCGGGTTCATGCCATTCTCCTGCCTCAGCCTCCTGAGTAGCTGGGACTACAGGTGCCCGCCACCTCGCCCGGCTAGTTTTTTGTATTTTTTTTAGTAGAGATGGGGTTTCACCGTGTTAGCCAGGATGGTCTCAATCTCCTGACCTTGTGATCCGCCCGCCTCGGCCACCCAAAGTGCTGGGATTACAAGCTTGAGCCACCGCGCCCGGCCTCCTTTCCAATTTCAATGTCTTTTATTTCTTTCTCTTTTCTGATTGCCTTGTCTAGGACTTCCAGTATTATGTTGAAAAGGAGTGGTGAAAGTAGGCAGCCTTGTCTTAAACCAGTTCTTAGTGGAAATGATTTCAACTTTTCCACATTCATTTTGATGTTAGCTGTGGTTTTGTTGTATATGGTACATATTATTTTGAAGTATGTTGCCTCTTTGCCTAGTTTGTTGCTGGTTTTTATCATGAAGGAATGCTGAATTTTATCAAATGCTTTTTTTGTGTTTATTGAAATGATCATATTGTTTTTGTTCTTAATTCTGTTTACATGATGTATCACATTTATTAACTTGCATATGTTGAACCATCTTTGCATCCCTGGTATAAAATTATTCCTGTTTGCTGATGGCATAACTGTATATCTGAAAAAAAATCTTAACTGTTCCACAAAATATTAACATTTAGATTTAATAAATAAATATAATAAGTTATCAGGATGCAAAAATTAACATACAAAAATTAGTAACATTTTTATACACTGATAATTAAACTGAGAACAAAATTAAGAGGGCAATCTCATTTACAATCGCTACAATAAAGGAAAATATGTATTAACAAATTTAACCAAGGAGGTGAACAATCTCTACAAGAAAAACTATAAAAATACTGATGCAAGGAATTGTAGATGACACAAGCAAATAGAAAAATATCCCATGCTCATGGATTAGAAGAATTAATATTGTTAAAATGACTGCAATTCTCAAGGCAGTCTACAGATTCAATGAAATCCCTGTCAAATTACTATTGCAATTCTTACTGAATTAGGGAAAAACCCCTAAAATTCATGTGAAATCAAAACAAAGGCCTGAATAGCCAATGCAAGTCTAAGCAAAGAGAAGAAAGTGGAGGCATCACATTATCTTACTATTAAATTTATTACAATCCTATAGTAAACAAAACAGCTTGGTACTGCCATAAAAGTAGAAAGATAGATTAATGGACCAGAATAGAAAACTCAGAAATAGAGCCACAAATTTATGGACAACTGATGTTTGACGAAGTCTACAAGAACATACACTAGAGAAAAGACACTCTCTAACAAATGGTGCTGGGAAAATTGGGTTGCCATATGTGGAAGAATTAAACATTTTAACTCACAGTAATTGCTTTATTTTCTAGTAATTTGCCATTGTATTACTAACTAATGAACTCAACACTATTTCTGACATTTATCAGCATTTCACCATGACATATTACCCTAGTGGAGGAATGAAATTTGATATGTATTTCTCACCATATGGAAAAATCAACTTAAGATAAATTAAAGACTTAAACAACACAACCAAAGCTATAAAACTATTGGAAAACAACCTAGGGAAAAATCTTTTGAACACTGGTATAGACAAATAAAAATATGACTGAGACTCAACAGCATAGGCAATGAAATAAAAAATAGACAAATGGAGTTTAATTAAACCAAAAAGCTTCTGCACAGAATAAAAAAAAAAAAAAAAAATTCAACAGTGTAAACAAACAACCTGCACAATGGGAGAAAATATTTGAAAACTATTTATCCTACATGAAGCTAATATCTACAATATACAAGGGACACAAACATGTCAATAAAAAAAATTTTTGACTTAAAAGTGGGCAAAAAATGTAAATAGGCACTTCATTTCTTAGAAGAAAACATATAAATAGCCAACAAGTGTATAAAAAATGCTCAACATCACTAATCACCAGAGAAATGCAAATAAAAACCACCATGAGATATCGTCTTACCCCAGTCAGAATGACTATTATTAAAAATTCAAAAAACAACAGATGTTGGCGAGAAGGTGGAGAAAAGGGAACTCTTACATGTTGTTAGTAGAAATATAAATTAGGGCAACCTCCATGAAGTATAATATGTGTGTTTCTCAAATAACTAAAACTAGATCTAACATTCAATCCAGCAATTCCACTACTAGATATCTACCCAAATGAAATGAAATCAAGCCAGGCACAGTGGCTCAAACCTGTAATCCCAGCACTTTGGGAGGCCAAGCCGGGTGGATCACCTGAGGTCAGAAGTTCGAGACCAGCCTGGCTAATATGGTGACACCCTTTCTCCACTAAAAATACAAAAATTAGCCAGGTGAAGTGCCACACACCTATAATCCCAGCTACTTGGGAGACTGAGGCAGGAGAATCACTTGAAGCCAGGAGGCAGAGTTTGCAGTGAGCCCAGATTGCACCACAACACTCCAGCCTGGGAGATGGAGTGAGACTCTGTCAAAAAAAAAAAAAAAAAAGGAACAAGAAATCATTATGTCAAAAAGATGCTTATCACAGCACAATTCACAATAGCAAAGGTATGAAATCAACCTAAGCGTCCATCAGTGGATGATTGGATAAAGAGAATATTGTATGTCTACACAATGGAATACTATTCAGCCATAAAAAATAATGAAATCAGGTATCATTGCTCATGCAGCAACATGAATGGAATCAGAAGTGATTATCGTAAATTAAACAAGCCAGTCACAGAAAGTCAAATGTCACATGCTCTCACTTATAAGTGGGTTCTAAAAATTTTGTACACATGGATGTAGACTGTAGAGTGATAGGCAATGGAGATTTGTAAGACTGAGAGAATGAGAGGGAAGTGAATAATAAAAAAAGTGCTTACTGGGTACAATGTACATTATTCAGATGAGTGATACCTTAAAACCTTGACTTGACTTCTGTGCCATATATGCATGCTACAAAATTGCACTTGTACCCAATAAATTTATACAAATATAAAAACACATCTTTCCATTTAACTGTGTATTTTTTCTTTTTTCAGAATTGTTTTATAGTTTTCAGTGTATGAGTCTCTTGATTCCATGTTTAATTTTTTTAGGTGTTTTGTTCTTTTGGATACTATTGTAAATGAAACTGTTTTTATTAATTTCCCTTTTGAATGGTTTACTGATTTTAAACAAAAACACAACTGATTTTTTGTGCTGATTTTTTATCCTATAACCTCTAATAGTTTTTCTGTAGAATCTTTACGGTTTTCTCCTTATCTGGTCATATAATCTGGAAACAAAGGTAATTTTACTTCTTCCTTTCCAATTTAGGTGACTTTTATTTCTTTTTTTCCCCTACTTGCTCTGTCTGAATTTTCTAGTAATGTCTTGCATAGAAGTGGTCAAAGTGGACAATCTTTTTTTTTTTTTTTTTTTTTTTTGTATATTAAAGGGAAATCTTAGAGTCTTTCACAATTGAAGGTAATGGTAGCTGCGGAATTTTCGTACATGGCCTTTATAAGGTTGAAGGTGATATCTTGTATTCCTAATTTATTAAGAGTCTTTAACATAAAAGGTGTTTAATTTTGTCAAGTGTATTTTCTACATCAACAAGAAGATCATGTTATTTTTTTCCACTTCATTCTAAAAGTAATGTATTATGTTAATTAATTTCTGTATGTTGAAACATCCTTGTATTCTGGGAATAAATCCTAATTGGTAATGGTGTATAATCTATTTAATATGTTGATGAATTTGTTTTGCTAGTATTTTGTGGAGAATTTTTGCATCAATATTTATAATAAATATTAGTCTGTAATTTTGTTAATG
Organism: Papio anubis; assembly: GCF_008728515.1. Lineage (NCBI taxonomy): Eukaryota > Metazoa > Chordata > Mammalia > Primates > Cercopithecidae > Papio > Papio anubis. The sequence continues at coordinate 84,382,325 of NC_044996.1, read as the reverse complement.
TAGTGTCTTTGTTTCACTTTTCTTCAGGGTAATGCTGGTTCCAGTGAATGAATTCCAGGACTTTCATTTGTTGAAAAGTTTTTGTTAAGTTATTTAATTCTCTTACAGGTCAATACCAATTTTTTATTACTTCATACATTAATGTTGTTGATAGAGTGTGTGTTTTTAGAAATTTATCTATTTCATCCGTTATCAAACTTTTTGGTATACAAATGTCCATTCCATGCTCTTATAATCCTTTCTATGTCTGTAACACTGACTTTAATATGATCAGCTTATTTCTAATTGGCATAATTTGAGACATTTTAATTAGTTAATCTAGCTATAGGTTTGTCCTTTTTGTTATTATTTCAGACTCAACTTTTAGTTGATAGTCTCTTGTTTTTTTCTTTCTTTTTATTATTATTATTATTATTATTATTATTATTATATCCCCGTGCATAACGTGCAGGTTTGTTACATATGTATACTTGTGCCATGTTGCTGTGCTGCACCTATCAACTTGTCAGCACCCATCAACTCGTCATTTACATCAGGTATAACTCCCAATGCAATCCCTCCCCCCTCCCCCCTTCCCCCTCCCCATAATAGGCCCCAGTGTGTGATGTTCCCCTTCCCGAGTCCAAGTGATCTCATTGTTCAGTTCCCACCTATGAGTGAGAACATGTGCTGTTTGGTTTTCTGTTCTTGTGATAGTTTGCTAAGAATGATGGTTTCCAGCTACATCCACGTCCCTACGAAGGACACAAACTCATCCTTTTTTATGGCTGCATAGTATTCCATGGTGTATATGTGCCACATTTTCGTAATCCAGTCTGAAACTGATGGACATTTGGGTTGATTCCAAGTCTTTACATTGTGAATAATGCTCAATAAACATACGCGGTGCATGTGTCTTTATAGCAGCACACTTATAACTTCTTGGGTATATACCCAGTAATGGGATGGTTGGGTCATGTGGTACTTCTAGTTCTAGATCCTTTGAGGAATCGCCATACTGTTTCCTACACGTTTGAACTAGTTTACAATCCCACCAACAGTGTAAAGTGTTCCTATTTCTCAACATCCTCCAGCACTCCATGTTTCGACTTTTAATGATCACCATTCTAACTGGTGTGAGATGGTATCTCATTGAGGTTTGATTACATTCTCTGATGGCCAGTGATGATGAGCATTTTCATGTGTCTGTTGGCTGTATGAATGCCTCTTTTGAGAAATGTCTGTTCATATCCTTTGCCCACTTTTGATGGGGTTGTTTGTTTTTTCTTGTAAATTTGTTGGAGTTCTTGTAGGTTCTGGATATGTAGCCTTTGTCAGATGAGTAGATTGCAAAATGTTCTCCCATTCTGTAGGTTGCCTGTTCACTCTGATGGTAGTTTCTTTGCTGTGCAGTAGCTCTTTAGTTTAATTAGATCCCATTTGTCAATTTTTGGCTTTTGTTGCCATTGCTTTTGGTGTTTTTGACATGAAGTCTTTGCCCATGCTCTCTTTGTCTTAAATGGTACTACCTAGGTTTTCCCTTCTAGATTTTTATATGGTATTAGGTCTAACATTTAAGTCTCTAATCCATCTTGAATTCATTTTCATATATGAGGTAAGGGAAAGAACCAGTTTCAGCTTTCTACTTATGGCTAGCCAATTTTCTCCCAGCATCATTTATTAAATAGGGAATCCTTTCCCCATTTCTTGTTTCTCTCAGGTTTGTCAAAGATCAGATGGCTGTAGATGTGGTATTATTTCTTGGGGACCTCGGTTCTGTTCCATTGGTCTATATCTCGGTTTGCACCAGTACCATGCTGTTTTGGTTAATGTAGTCTTGTAGTATAGTTTTGAAGTCAGGTAGAGTGATGCCTCCAGCTTTACTCTTTTGACTTAGATTGTCTTGAGATGTGCGGGCTCTTTTTTTGTTCCATATGAACTTTAAAGCAGTTTTTCCAATTCTGTGAAGAACTCATTGGTAGTTTGATGGGATGGCATTGAATCTATAAATAACCTTGGGCAGTATGGCCATTTTCACGATATTGATTCTTCCTAATCCATGAGCATGGTATGTTCTTCCATTTGTTTGTGTCCTCTTTTTATTTCACTGGAGCAGTGGTTTGTAGTTCTCCTTGAAGAGGACCCCATCCCTTTGTAAGTTGATTCTAAGTATTTGATTCTCTTTGAAGCAATTGTGAATGCAGTTCATTCATGATTGGCTCTCTGTTTGTCTGCTGTTACTGGTGTATACGAATGCTTGATTTTTGCACATTAATTTTGTATCCTGAGACTTTGCTGAAGTTGCTTATCAGCTTAAGGAGATTTGGGCTGAGACAATGGGGTTTTCTAAATATACAATCATGTCCTCTGCAAACAGGGACACTTGACTTTTCCAACTGAATACTCCTTGATTTCTTTCTCTTGCCTGATTGCTCCTAGCTAGAACTTCCAACACTATGTTGAATAGGGGTGAGAGAGGGCATCCCTGTCTTGTGCCAGTTTTCAAAGGAATTTTTCCAGTTTTGCCCATTCAGTATGATATTGGCTGTGTGGGTTTGTCATAACAGCCCTTATTATTTTGAGGTACGTTCCATCAATACCGAATTTTATTGAGCATTTTAGCATGAAGGGCTGTTGAATTTTGTCCAAGGCCTTTTCTGCATCTGTTGAGATAATCATGTGAATTTTAGTTCGGTTCTTGTTTTATATGCTGGATTATGTTTATTGATTTGCTAATGTTGAACCAGCCTTGCATAACAGGGATGAAGCCCACGGATCGTGGTGATTGCTTTTGATGTGCTGTTGAATCTGCTTTGCCAGTATTTTATTGAGGATTTTGCACGATGTTCACTGTGATATTGGTCTAAAATTTCTTTTTTGTTGTCTCTGCCAGGCTTTGTCAGGATAATGCGTTAATACATAAAATGAGTGAGGGAGGATTCTCTTTTTCTATTATTGATTGGAATAGTTTCAGAAGGAATGGTACTAGCTCCTCCTGTACCCTCTGGTAGAATTCAGCTGTGAATCCCATCTGGTCCTGGATTGTTTTGGTTGGTAGGCTATTTCACTATTGCCTCCCAATTTCAGAGCCTGCTATTGATCTATTCAGGGATTCAACTTCATCCTGGTTTAGTCTTGAAGAGTGTAAGTGTCCAGAAAATTATCCATTTCTTCAGATTTTCCAGTTTATTTGCAAATAGGTGTTTATAGTATTCTTACGGTAGTTTGTATTTCTGTGGGGTCGGTGGTGATATCCCCTTTTATCATTTTTTTATTAAGGGCCAATTTGATTCTTTCTCTTTTCTTTATTAGTCTTGCTAGTGGTCTGTCAATTTTGTTGATCTTTTCAAAAACAACCCTGGATTCATTGATTTTAGAGGGTTTTTTATTTCTATCTCCTTTCAGTTCTGCTCTGATCTTGCTATTTCTTGCCTTCTGCTAGGTTTTGAATGTGTTTGCTCTTGTGTTTCTAGTTCTTTTAATTGGCATGTTAGAGTGTCAATTTTAGATCTTTCCTGCTTTCTCTTGTGGGCATTTAGTGCTATAAATTTCCTCTACACAATTCTTTTTAAATGTGTCCCAGAGATTCTGGTATGTTGTATCTTTGTTCTCATTGGTTTCAAAGAACTTTTATTTCTGCCTTCATTTTGTTACAGTGCACCAGTAGTCATTCAGGAGCAGGTTGTTCAGTTTCCATGTAGTTGGGCGGTTTTGATTGAGTTTTAGTCCTGAGTTCTAGTTTGATTGCACTGTGGTCTGAGAGACAGTTTGTTATAATTTTGCTCTTGTCCATTTGTTGAGGAGTGCTTTTACTTCAATTATGTGGTCAATTTTGGAGTAAGTGCGATGTGGTGCTGAGAAGAATGTATATTCTGTTGATTTGGGGTGGAGAGTTCTATGGATACCATTAGGTCTGCTTTGCTGCAGAGATGAGTTCAATTCCTGGATATCCTTTGTTAACTTTTCTGTCTCGTTGATCTGTCTAATGTTGACAGTGGTGTGTTGGAAGTCTCCCAATATTATTGTATGGGGAGTCTAAGTCTCTTTGTAAGTCTCAAGGACTTGCTTTTATGAACCTGGGTCCTCCTGTATTGGGTGCATATATATTTAACATAGTTAGCTCTTCCTGTTGAATTGATCCTTTACCATTATATAATGGCCTTCTTTTGTTCTTTTGATCTTTGATGGTTTAAAATTGTTTTGTATCAGACACTAGTATTAACCCCTGCTTTTTTTGTTCTCCATTTGCTTGTTAAATCTTCTCCATCCCTTTATTTTGAGCCTATGTATGTCTCTGCATGTGAGATGGGTTCTGAATACAGCAGACTGATGGTCTTGACTTTATCCAGTTTACTAGTTCCTTGTCTTTAATTGGAGCATTTAGTCCATTTCATACTTCATGCCACATGTGTGAACTTGATCCTGCCATTATGATACTAACTGGCTATTTTGCTCGTTAGTTGATGCAGTTTCTTCCAGTCTTGATGGTCTTTACATTTTGGCGTGTTTTTGCAATGGCTGGTACCGTTGTTCCTTTCCATGTTTAGTGCTTCCTTCAGGGTCTCTTTGTAAGGCAGGCCTAGTGGTGACAAAATCTCTAAGCATTTGCTTATCTGTAAAGGATTTTATTTCTCCTTTCCACTTATGAAACTTAGTTTGGTTGATATGAAATTTGCTGAAAATTCTTTTCATGAATGTTGAATACAAATTCCCCACTCTCTGTCTTGTAGAGTTTCTGCCGAGATCTGCTGTTAGTCTGATGGACTTCCCTTTTGTGGATAACCCGACCTTTTCTCTGGCTGCTCCTCTTAAGATTTTTCCTTCATTTCAACCTTTTGGTGAATCTGGCAATGATGTGTCTTGAGATGCCTTTCTCGAGGAGTATCTTTGCATGCCTCTCTGTATTTCCTGATTCAATGTTGGCCTGCCCTACCAGGGTTGTGAAGTTCTCCTGATGATATCCTGAAGAGTGTTTTCCAACTTGGTTCCATTTTCCCTTTCACTTTCAGGTGGCACCCCAATCAGACGTAGACGGTCTTTTACATAATCCCATAATTTGCAGGCTTTGTTCATTTCTTTTCTTCTTTATCTTTGTTTCTCTTTCTCGCCTATTTGATCCTCAATCGCTGATACTCTTTCTTCCAGTTGATCGAGTCAGTTACTGAAGCTTTGCATTTGTCACTGCATTTCGTGTCATGGTTTTCATCTCTTTCATTCTGTTTAGGACCTTCTCTGCATTAATTACTCTAGCCATCAATTCTTCCACTCTTTCAAGATTTTTAGTTTCTTTGCGCTAAGTACATAATTCCTCCTGCTTCCGGGAGAAGTTTGATGGACTGAAGCCTTCTCTCATCTCGTCAAAGTCATTCGCCTAGCTTTGATCCATTGCTGGCGATGAGCTACCCTTTGCTGGGGAGATGTTCTTATTTTGAATTTCCAGCTTTCTGCCCCTGCTTTTTCCCCATCTTGTGGTTTTATCTACCCCTGGTCTCTTTGATGATGGTGACGCAATTGATGGCGTTTTGGTGTAGGTGTCCTTCATGTTTGATGTTTTCCTTCTAACAGTCAGGACCTCAGGATTGTAGGTCTGTTGAGATTGCTTGCGTCCACTCCAGACCCTGTTTGCCTGGGTGTCAGGAGCAGAGGCTGCAGAAGATAGAATATTTCTGAACAGCGAGTGTACCTACTTGATTCTTGCTTTGAAGCTCCCTCTCAGGGGGTACTCACCCTGTGAGGTGTGGGATGTCAGACTGCCCCCTAGTGGGAGATGCCCCAGTTAGGGCTACTCAGGTTCAGGGACCCACTTTGGAGCAGGCAGTCTGTCCTCTCAGCTCTCAACCTCCGTGCTGGGAGATCCACTGCCTTCAAAGGTGTCAGGACAGAGTCGTTTGCGTCTGCAGAGGTTTCCCTGGCCGCTTTTGCTGTTGTTGTTGTTGTGTAGCTGTGCCCTGTCCTCAGAGGTGGGAGCTCCAGAGCAGTAGGTTTCCTTTGAGCTGCTGTGAGCTCCACCCAGTTCGAGCTTCCCAGTGGCTTTGTTTACTCACTTAAGCCTCCCAGCAATGGTGGGCTACCCCCAGCCTCGCTGCTGCCTTGCCCCTAGATCACAGACTGCTGTGTGCTGGGCAATGAGGAGGCCTGCATGGGACCCTCCCCGCCAGGTGGGGTATAATCTCCTTGTGTGCCCATTTCCTTAAAGCGCAGTATTGGGGTGTGAGTTACTTGGATTTTCCAGGTGTTGTGTGTCTCTAGCGTTCCCCTGGCTGGTGGGATTCCTCTCCAGGCTTCCCAGGTGAGGCGATGCCTCGCCCTGCTTCAGCTCTTGCTGGTCGGGCTGCAGCAGCTGACCAGCACTGATTGTCCGGCACTCCCTAGTGAGATGAACCCAGTACCTCAGTTGAAAATGCGGAAATCATGGGTCTTCTGTGTTGCTCGCGCTGGGAGTTGGAGACTGGAGCTGTTCCTATTTGGCCATCTTGCTCCACCCTCTTTTTTTTTTTTTTTCTAATCTATACTTTATCTCTATTCTTATCTTTACAATTTTCTTCTTCCTGCTATCTTAAAGTTCAATTTGCTTTTCTTTTTTTAAGTTTAGGCTATGGATTTGGAATATTTCTCTTGTTTTAATGTATCCTTTTACAGTTTTAAATTTTCCTCTTATCACTGTGTTAACTGTTTCAAATAAGTTTTGCTATATTATGGTTTCATTTATATTTTTCCCAAAATATTTTGTAATTTTGCTTATGAAGTCTTCTTTGTCCCATTGGTTGTTTAAAATGTGTTAATTTCTACATTTGTGAATTTTATAATTTTCCTTCTGTTTTTGATTTCTAGCTTAATTCCACTATGAGCAGAAAATATACTTTATATGATTTCAACCTTTTCAAATTTATTAAGATTTGTTTTGTGGCTTAACATGTTATTTATCTTGGGGAATAATACATATGCACTTCGTAAAAATGTGTGGTCTGCTATTGTGGGGTGGAGTGTTCTGTGTATGTCTGTTAGGTCTAACTTGTTTATGGTATAGTTAAAGTTTTCTGTTTTCTTTTCTTTCTTTCTTTTCTTCTTCATCTTTTTTGTTTTAAATTATACTTTAAGTTCTGGAATACCTGAGCAAAACGTGCAGGTTTGTTATCTAGGTATATACGTACCATGGTGGTTTGCTGCACCCATGAACCCGTAATCCTCATTAGGTATTTCTCCTAAGCTATCTCTCCTCTTTATCCCCCACCCTCCAACAGTCCATGATGTGTGATGTTCCCCTCCCTATGCCTATGTGTTTTCATTGTTCAACTCCCACTTATGAATGAAAACATTCAGTGTTTGGTTTTCTGTTCCTGTGTTAGTTTGCTGATACTGATGGTTCCCAGTTTCATCCATGTCCCTGCAGAGGACATAAACTCATTCTTTTTTTATGGCTGATTAGTATTTCATGGTGTATATGGGCCACATTTTCTTTACCCAGTCTAATATTGATGGGCATTTGGGTTGGTTCCAAGTTTTTGCTATTGTGAATAGTGCTGCAATAAACATGCATGTGCATATGTCTTTATAGAAAAATGATTTATAAACCTTTGGGTACATACCCAGTAATGGGATTGCTGGGTCAAATGGTATTTCTAGTTCTAAATCCTTGAGGAATTGCCACATTGTATTCCAAAATGGTTGAATTCATTGACAATTTTACCAACAGTGTAAAAGAGTTTCTGTATCTCCACATCTTCTCCAGTATCTGTTGTTTCCTGACTTTTAATGGTCACCATTCTAACTGGTGTGAAATGGTATCTCGTTGCAGTTTTGATTTGCATTTCTCTAATGACCAGTGATGATGAGCTTTTTTCATATGTTTGTTGATCTCACTTCTTTTGAGAAGTACCTGTTCATATCCTTCACCAACTTTTTGAAAGGGTGGTTTGTTTTTTCTTGTAGATTTGTTTAAGTTCCTTGTAGATTCTGGATATTAGCCCTTTGTTAGATGGATAGATTGCAAAAATTTTCTCTCATTCTGTTGGTGGCCTATTCTCTCTGATGATGGTTGTGTTGTTTTTTGATTTTGTTTTGTTTTGTTTTTCCTGTGCAGAAGCTCTTTAGTTTAATTAGATACCATTTGTCAATTTTGTCTTTTGTTACCATTGCTTTTGGTGATCCAGTCATGAAGTCTTTGCCCATGTCTATGTCCTGAATGGTATTGCCTAGGTTTTCTTCTTGCGTTTTTATGGGTTTAGGTCTTACATTTAGATCTTTAATCCATCTTGAGTTAATTTTTATATAAGGTGTAATGAACAGATCTAGTTTCAGTTTTCTGCATATGGCTAGCCAGTTTTCTCAACACCATTTATTACATAGAATATTCTTTCTCCATTGTTTGTTTTTGTCAGGTTTATCAAACATCTGATGGTTGTAGATGTGTGGCATTATTTCTGAGGCCTCTGTTCTGTTCCATTGGTCTATATATCTGTTTTGGTACCAGTACCATGCTGCTTTGGTTACTGTAGCCTTGTAGTATAGTTTGAAGTCAGGTAGAATGATGCCTCCAGCTTTGCTGTTTTTGCTTAGGATTGTATTGGCTATACAAGCTCTTTTTTTGGTTCCATATGAAATTTAAAGTAGTTTTTCTTTCCAATCCTGTGAAGAAAGTCAATGGTAGATTGATGGGAATAGAATCAAATCTGTAAGTTACTTTGGGCAGTGTGGCCATTTTCACAATATTGATTTTTCCCATCAATGAGCATGGAATGTTTTTACATTTGTTTGCGTCTTTTCTTATTTCCTTGAGCAGTGTATTGTAGCTCTCCTTGAAGAATTCCTTCACATTTCTCGTAAGTTGTGTTCCTAGGTATTTTATTCTCTTCGTAGCACTTGTGAATAAGTTTCCTCGTGATTTGGCTCTCTGTTTTTCTATTATTGGTGTATAGGGATGCTTGTGATTTTTGCACATTGATGTTGTATCTTGAGACTTTGCTGAATTTGCTTATCAACTTACGGAGTTTTGAGGCTGATACAATGGGGTTTTCTAAATATACAATCATGTCATCTGCAAAGAGAGATAATTTGACTTCCTCTCTTTCTATTTGAATATCCTTATTTCTTTCTCTTGCTTGAATATCCTGTCCAGAACTTCCAATACTATGTTAAATAGGAGTGATGAGAGAGGGCATTCTTGTGCCAGTTTTCAAAGGGAATGCTTCCAGCTTTTGCCCATTCAGTATGATATTGGCTGTGGGTTTTTCATAAATAGCTTTTATTATTTTGAGATATGTTCTATGAATACCTAGTTTACTGAATGTTTTGGGTATGAAGCAGTGTTGAATTTTATTGAAGGCCTTTTGTGCATCTATTAAGATAATCATGTGTTTTTTGTCATTGGTTCTGTATATGTGATTTATTACATATATTGATTTGCATATGTTGAACCACCTCTGCATCCCAGGGACAAAGCTGACTTGATTGTGGTGGATAAGCTTTTTAATGTGCTGCTGGATTCAATTTGCTGGTATTTTATAGAGAATTTTTCACATCAATGTTTATCAGGGATATTGACCTGAAATTTACTTTTGTTGTTGTGTCTCTGCCAGGTTTTCATATTAAAATGATGCTGGCCTCATAAAATGAGTCAGAAAGGAGTCTCTCTTTTTCTATTGTTTGGAATAGTTTTAAAAGGAATAATACCACCTCCTCTTTTTACCACTGGTAGAATTCGGCTGTGACTCATCTGGTCCCGGGCTTTTGTTGCTGTTTTTGTTGTTGTTGTTAGGCTATTAGTTACTGCCTCAATTTCAGAAGTTGTTATTGGTTTATTCAGAGATTCGATTTCTTCCTAGTTTACCTTGGGAGGGCGTATGTGTATGGGAATTTATCCATTTCTTCTAGATTTTCTAGTTTATTTGTGTAGAGTTGTTTATAGTATTCTCCAATGGTAGTTTTTATTTCTGTGGGATCAGTGGTGATAGCTCCTCTATCATCTTTTATTGTGTCTATTTGATTCTTCTCTATTTTCTTCTTTATTAATCTGGTTAGTGGTGAATCTATTTTGTTAATCTTTTCACAGAAACAGTTCCTGGATTCATTAATTTTTTGAAGGCTTTTTCTTGTCTCTATCTCCTTCAATTCTGTTCTGATCTTAATTATTTCTTGTCTTTGCTAGATTTGGAATTTGTTTGCTCTTACTTCTCTAGTTATTTTAATTGTGATGTTAGGGTGTCAATTTTAGATCTTTCCCACTTTCTCATGTTGGCATTTAGTGGTATAAATTTCCCTCTAAACACTGCTTTAGATGTGGTCCACAGATTCTGGTATGCTGTCTCTTTGTTATCATTCGTTTCAAAGAACTTATTTATTTCTGCCTTAATTTTGTTATTTACTTAGTACTCATTCAGGAGCAGGTTGTTCAGTTTCCATGTAGTTTTGCGGTTTTGAGTGAGTTTCTTAATCCTGAATTCTAATTTGATTGCACTGTGGTCTAAGAGACTGTTTGTTATGACTTTCATTCTTTTGCATTTGCAGAAGAGTGATTTACATCCAATTATGTGGTCGATTTTACAATAAGTGCTATGTGGTGCTGAGCAGAATGTGTATTTTGTTGATTTGAGGTGGAGAGTTCTGTAGATGTTTATTAGGTCTGCTTGGTCCAGAGCTGAATTCAAGTACTGAATATCCTTCTTAATTTTCTGTCTCATTGATGTTTCTAATATTGACAGTGGGATGTTAAAGTCTCCCACTATTATTGTGTCGGAGTCGAAGTTTATTTGTTGGTCTCTAAGAACTTGCTTTATAAATCTGGGTGCTCCTTTATTGGGTGTATATATGTTTACGATAGTTAGCTTTTCTTGTTGTATTGATTTCTTTAACATTATTTAATGCCCTTCTTTGTCTGATATTTATTGGTTTAAAGTCTGTTTTATCAGGGACTAGAATTGCAACCCTTGTTTTGTTTTGTTTTTGTTTTTCTTTCCATTTGCTTGGCAAATCTTCCTCCATCCCGTTATTTTGAGCTTATGCACGTCTTTGCACATAAGATAGGTATCCTGAATATAGCTCACCAACGGGTCTTGACCCTTTATCCAATTTGCCAGTCTGTGGCTTTTAATTGGGACATTTAGCACATTTACGTTTAAGGTTAATATTGTTATATGTGAATTTTATCCTGTCATTATGATGCTAACTGGTTACTTTGCCCATTAGTTAATGCAGTATCTTCATAGTGTTGATGGTCTTTACATTTAGTGCTTCCTTCAGGATATCTTGTAAGGCAGGCCTGGTGGTGACAAAACCTCTCAGCATTTGCTTGTCTATAAAATATTTTGTTTCTCCTTCACTTATGAAGCTTAATTTGGCTGGATATGAAATTCTGGGTTACAAAATTCTTTTCTTTAAGAATGTTGAAAGTTGCGCCCTACTGTCTTCTGGCTTGTAGGGTTTCTGCACAGAGATCCACTCTCAGTCTGCTGGGCTTCCATTTCTGGGTAACCCAACCTTCCTCTCTGGTTGCCCTTAACATTTTTTTTTTCATCATTTCAACCTTGGTAAATCTGATGATTATGTGTCTTGAGGTTGCTCTTCTCGAGGAGTATATTCATGGTGTTCTCTGTATTTCCTGAATTTGAATGTTTGTCTTTCTTTCTGGGTTGGGGAAATTCTTCTGGATAATATCCTGAAGTGTGCTTTCCAACTTGGTTCAATTCTCTCCATCACTTTCAGGTACACTAATCAAACTTAGGTTTGGTCTTTTCACATAGTCCCATATTTCTTTGAGACTTAGTTCATTCACTTTCATTCTTTTTTCTCTAATCTTGTCTTCACACTTTATTTCATTAAGTTGACCTTCAATTTCTAATATCCTTTCTTCCACTTGATCTATTCGGCTATTAATACTTCTGTATGCTTCATGAAGTTCTCATGCTGTGTTTTTTAGCTCCATCAGGTCATTTATGTTCTTCTCTAAACTGGTTGTTCTAGTTAGCAATGCCTCTTATTTTTTATCTAGGTTCTTAGCTTCCTTGCGTTGGGTTAGAACATGCTCCTTTAGCTCGGAGGAGTTTGTTATTACCCGTCTTCTGAAGCCTACTTCTGTCAATTGGTCAAACTCATTCTCTGTCTAATTTTGTTCTTTTGTTGTTAAGAAGTTGTGATCCTTTGGAGGAGAAAAGGCATTCTGATTTTTGGAATTTTCTGTCTTTTGGCTCTGGTTTTGTCTTTTCTTCATGGATTTATCTACCTTTGGTCTTTGATGTTCATGACCTTAGGATGGAGTTTTTGCGTGGTCATCCTTTTTGTTGATGTTGATGTTATTGCTTTCTATTTGTTAGTTTTCTTTCTAACCGTCAGGGCCCTCTTCTGCAGGTCTGCTAGAGTTTACTGGGAGTTGACTACAGACCTTGTTTTCCTGGGTGTCATCAGTGGAGACTGAAGAACAGCAAAGATTGCTGCCTGTTTCTTCCTCTGGAAGCTTCATTGCAGAAGGGCACCTGCAAGATGCCAGCCAGAGCTCTCCTGTATGAGGCCTCTGTCAAAGTCTTCTGGGAAGTTTCTTCCCATTAGGAGGCACTGGGGTTAGGGACCCACTTGAGGAGTCAGTCCCTTAGCAGAGCTTGAGTGCTGTAATGGGATATCTGCTGCTCTCTTCAGAGCCAGCAGGCAGGACTGTTTAAGTCTGCTGAAGCTGCACCCACAACCACCCCTTCTTCCATGTGCTCTACCCCAGGGAGATGGGAGATTTATTCATAAGCCCCTGACTGGCACTGCTGCCATTCTTTCAGAGATACCCTGCCTAGAGAGGAGGAATCTAGAGAAGCAGTCTGGTTACAGTGGCTCTGCTGTGCTGTGTTGGGCTCCACCCAGTCTGGACTTCCTGGTGGCTTTGTTTACACTGTGAGAGGAAAACTGCCTACTCAACCCTCAGTAATGACAGATACCCCTCCCCCAACCAAGCTCAGGCATCCCAGGTCGACTTCAGACTGCTGTGCTGGACTCAAGAATTTCAAGCCAGTGGACCTTAGCTTGCTTGGCTCCTTGGGGGTGGGATCCACTGAGCAAGACCACTTTGTTTCCTGGCTTCAGACCCTTTTAAAGGGAGTGCATAGTTCTATCTCACTGACATTCCAGGTGCCACTGGGGTATGGAAAAAAAACTCCTGCCGTTAGCTCAGTGTCTGCCCAAATGACTGCCCAGTTTTGTGCTTGAAACCCAGGGACCTTGTGGTATAGGCACTTGAGGGAATCTCCTGGTCTGTGGGTTGCAAAGACTGTGGGAAAAGCATAGTATCTGGGCCCAATAGTACAGTCCCTCATGGCATGGCCCCTCATGTCTTCCCTTGGTTAGGGGAGGGAGTTCCCTGACCATTTGCACTTCCTGGGTGAGGCAACACACCACCCTGCTTCTCCTCGTCCTCTGTGGGCTGCACCCACTGTCTAACCAGTCCCAGTGAGACGAATTGGATACCTCAGTTGGAAATGCAGAAATCCCCCACCTTCTGGGTTGGTCTCGCTGGGAGCTGCAGACCAGAGTTGTTCCTTTTTGGTCATCTTACCCAGGAAATCCTCTGTTTTCTTCTATATATATTCTTCTTTTTTTTTTTTTTTAATCCACTCCTGAAAGTGGCATGCTGAAGTCTCAAACTACTATTGCAGAACTGATCTGCTTCTATCTTCAATTTTGTCAAAATTCACTTCATATATTTGGAAGCCACAATGATTTGGTGCATACATGTTTATAATTATTATATCCTCTTAGAGAATTGACAATTCTATTAATACATGATATCCTTTTTGACTCTTATGGCAGTCTTTTACTTAAAGTCAATTAATTCTGATATTAATATAGTCATCACAGCTTTCTTTTCTTTACTATTTGCATTGTTTTCTGTCATTTTGCTTGCAACCTATTTGTTTCTTCAGATACAAATTGAGTCTCTTGTATACAGCATATAGTAGGACCATGGTTTTTTTTTTTTTTTTTTCATATTTTCAGTTTATGCCCCATGAGTAAGAGTAACCCATTTACAGTTAAAGTAATTACAAGTAAGTTAGGATTAACTACTGCTTTTTTTTTTTTGCAATTAATTTATTTGCCTTGTATATTTTTGTGTCTCATTTTCTCTATCACTGCATTTTTTGTGTTTCAGTAATTGTTGTAGTAACTCATTTTGATACTTTTATCAACTATTTATTAATTTTTAATTTTTAAGTTTTATTGGGACATATGTTTATATATTGTGGGGTACCTGAGATATTTTGATGCAAGCATACATTATGTAATCATCAATCACATCAAGGTAAATGGGGTATTGATCACCCCAAGCATTCATCATTTCTTTGTGCTATGAATGTTCCAATTGTGTTACCTTTATTATTCTAAAAGTTATAACCAACTATTCCTGACTGTAGTCACTCTGTTGTGCTATCAAATACCGTATCTTATTTATTGTATCACATTATATTTTCGTTTCACTAACCATCCCCCACTCCCTTGCACTACACTCCCTTGCATCTGATAACCATCATTCTACTATCTCCATGAGTTTCATTGTTTTAATTTTTATCTCTTACAAATGTGTATCATTCATTTTGATTTTTTTAGACATTTTCTTTGTTGTTGCCATAGGGATTATATATATAATATCCTAAAGTTACAACTATCTAATTTGAATTCATACCAACTTATAGTTTTATAAACATTTTAAGTATTTGTCTTTTAAATTCTAGAAAAATTTTAAAAAGGGAGTTTGTGATTCTGTTTTGCATTGCTATAAAGGAATACCTGAGACTGAGTAATTTATAAAGAGAAGAGGTTTATTTGGCTCACAGTTCTGCAACCTATACATGAAGCATAGTACTGGCATCTGATTCTGGTAAAGGCTCAGAAAGCTTATAATCATGGCAGAAGGAGAAGGGGACCCAGTGTGTCACATAGCATGAGCAAGAGAGAGGTGGGATGTGCCAAGCTCCTTTGAACAACCAGATCTTCCATTAACTCCCAGAGAAAGAACTCACTCATTACCATGGGAATGGCACCAAGCCATTCATGAGGGATCTGTCTCCATGACCCAAATACCTCCCATATCCAACACTGGAGATCACATTTCAAAATGAAATTTGGAGGAGACACTCACCCAAACTATATTAGAGTTACAATCAAAAATTGCAATAATACTGGCTTTTATATTGGCCTATATGTTAACTTTACCAATGAACTTTATATCTTCATTTGACTTTGTGTTACTCTTTACCATCCTTTCATTTAAATATCACAGAATTCCTTTAGTATTTCTTGCATGGTATATGTAATGGTAATAAACTTGCTCAGCTCTTGTTCATTGGTAATGTCATAATTTATGTTTCATATTTAAAGGACAGACATTTTTAGAAATATAGCTCTCAGTTGAGAGTATTTTTCCTTCAGAATTTTTAATATATAATCCCATGGCCTCTGGCTTCCATCATTTATGATGAGAAATTGGCTGACTCTTATTGAGAATCCCTTGTCCATGATGGTCACTTTTCTCTTGCTGGTTTCAGATGGTCTCTGCCTTTGGCTTTGATAGTTTTCTTATAATTTGTCTCAGTGTTGTTTTCTTTGGCAGAATCCTACTTGGAGTTTTTTTTAGCTGCCTAGATTTATAGATTCATGTATTTATCAAATTTGGGAAGGTTTTGGTAAGTATTTCTTTAAATAATCTTTTTTCCCCCCATTTCTCTTTCTTCTCTCATTCTGAGACTCCCATAATAAGTATGTTGGTCTGTTTATGTTTTCCCACAAGCTCCTTAGACTCTGTTTACTTTCCTTCATTCTTTTTTTCCTTTTCCTCAGACTCAATAATTTAAATTATCATGTACGTAAGTTCACTTATTCTTCTTCATGTTCAAAGATGCTGTTGGACCTCTCTATTCAATTTTTTATTTTAGCTATTTTAGTTTTTAGCTCCAGAATTTCTGTTTGCTGTTTTAAATAATTTATCTTTGTTCATATGTCATTTTGTTTTTTGAATAATTTATATCTCTTTGTTCACATATCATTTTCCTATTTTCTTTTAAATATCAGTCCATGTTTTCCCTAACCATTTTGTGCATATTTAAGATAATTTTTGTAAACGTCTTTGTTCGTCAAGTTCATTGGGCTCTCTTGGGAACACTTTCTGCCCATTTAGTTTGTTAGTTTCACACATGATTTTCTGTTTATTTGTGTGACTAGTAATCTTTGTTGTTGTTTTAAAATTGGACATTTGACCATTTTAATGTGGCAACTCTGAAAATCAGTTTATCATGCTTCTCTATCATTTTTTTATTATTTATTTATTTATTTTTACATTTTTAAAAAATATTTATTTGAGAAACATGTGAAAGCATGACAGAACACTTCATAGGCCACTTTACATAATAAAATAGGTAAACAATAGTGTATATTTTTGCAAACATAAAAGCTCAGGTATAATAGTAGCACAGGCATAAAGTTATAAGCAGACAAACCATATTCATATTCATAAATAGGTGAAAAAGCAAAATATATAAATATATGTCATTATGGTTGGTAATTGTATATACCCAGCTCAATAATGCAATTCTCTGAAATATGCTAAGAGACAACCCACGTCTTTTCACAAGATGGATCTAAAACCATAAAGGCCACCGCCATATATGCAGCCACCCTAGAAGCCAAGAAATTTTATCTTTCACAAATGCACATGTACAAAAAAGACATCTCATTTGTTGAGGAAGTTTCAATGTTTTGATGTATACACACACGGCTTACACACAAAGTCAATGTTGTGACAATGCACTTTTGTGGAATCAAATTTCTGTCCAAAGTGGCGGGAAAAAAGTCTGTCCCAGCTCACAGAGAGAGACAAGTACACCTTTTGTATTTGCTCTCTTCAGGTCCTTGGCCAGTTGGATGGTGCCTGACTATGCTGCAGGCAGATCTTTCCCGCCCACTTTATTCAGACCACTACTATCCTCTGTAAAATACTCTCAAAGACACAATTCCAAAAATAATGTTTTTGGGAGATAGTTTCCTAGGTGTTCTAATAATATTGTCAAATGGAGTACCTCCACTCCACTCCAATAAGTCCAATTTTGTCAATTTGGTAATTCAGATGCATCTCTTTTAAACTATACTTAATTTCAAAATAAAGAGCGATAACAAGTAATAATAGTTCTGCCTAATAAGATGCAACTTGACTGTATACAATCAAAACATACACTAATCCTTCCCCAGAATTCGTCATTTTAAAGATGTCAATGATTTGGTATTTGTCCTTTGAAACTGTATTTTTGGAATTTTGCTATTATTAGGAGCTCTTGGATCTTCTCCGGATTTCAACATTCAGGATTATGGATGGATTGGTCTCTGTTGGGATGGTTAAGGATCCAAACCTTTAAATATATATTTTTAAATTATTTATTATTATTGTACTTTTGCTGTAGGGTACATGTAACGGTAGGTTTTTGTTACATATGTATGGTTTTGTGTGCCATGTTGGTGCGCTTGCACCCATCAAATCTCATTTATCAGGTGGTAATCCCACGTATCCCTCCTCCTCCCCCTCCCCAAGAGATAGGCCCCGGTGTGTGATGCTGCTGTTCCCTCTCCTGAGTCCAAGGATTCATTGAACTAGGTTCCACCCATGAGTGAGAACAGTGGTGGTGTTTGGTTTTCTTGTTCTGTGATAGTTTGCTAAGAATGAGAGTTTCCAGCTGCATCCATGTCCCACAAAGGACACAAATCATATCCTTTTTAAGGCTGCCAGGCATTCCATGGTGTATATGTGCCACATTTTCAATCCAACTGTCACTGATGGACATTTGGGTTGGGGATTCCAAGTCTTTGCATAGAAGGGTGCCAATAAACATACGCGGTGTGCTGTGTCTTTATAGCAGCATAATTTATAACTTTTGGTATATCCCTGGTAATGGGATGAGGAGCTGGTCTGGCAGGAAGCATCTAAGTTCAGATCCTTGAGGAATCACCATACGCTTCCTCCATAATGCTTGAACTGCTTACAGTCCCACCAACAGTGTAAAAGTGTTCCTATTTTGACATCCTCCAGCACCTGTTGTTGTTTCCTGGATCTTTAATGATTGCTATTTAATCCGGTGTGAGATGGCATCTCCCTATTGTGGTTTTGATTTTGGTATTTCTCTGATGGCCAGTGATGATGAGTATATTTTTCATGTGTCTGTTGGCTGTATGAATGTCTTTCTTAGAATGTCTGTTCATATCCTTGCCCACTTTTTGATGTAGACCAATGGAAACAGAATGGTCCCTCAGAAATAATACCAAAGGCTATCTACAGCCATCATCTGATGTCTGACAAACCTGAGAGAAATAAAGAAATGGGGAAAAGGATTCCCTCATTTAATAAATGGTGCTGGAAAATTGCTGGGTCAGTAGAAAGCTGAAATGGGATCCTTTCTCTGGCTTCCTCTTTATACTTTTAAAAGTACTAATTCAAGATGGATTAGAGACTAAATGTAAAAGCGAGACTCAATACCATAAAAATCCTAGAGGGAAACTCAGGGTAGTGTCATTCAGGAGATAGGCATGGGCGTGCACTCTTTCATGTCTAAAATCATCAAAAGCAACAGCAGCAAAAGCCAAAATTGACAAATGGATCTAATTAAACTAAAGAGCTTCTGCACAGCAAAAAGAAATCCAAATATCAGGAGAACAGGCAACCTGGCTGAATGGAGAAAATTTTTGCAATCTACTATCTGACAAGTACAATAACCAGAACCTACAAGGAACTCGCCAAAAACAAATTTACAAGAGAAAAACATTTTTTTCATTTTTTATATTGTTGAAAGCTGTAGTAATTCACTTGGTTTAAGATTTTTCCAAACTAGGTTTGCAAAGATTATTCCTTGTCATCTGTGATTCCTGAAGTCTCTGTTTTTTTTAGTTTATGCTAAGTTAATTCTTTGACAGAGATTTCCTTGAAATTCAGGAGCTGAACAAACAAAAACCAAAATGGAAATTATGACTGACTCTCCCAGTTTTTAGAGACTGACTCTCTGAAGGTGTACTCCATCATGTAGTAAGGCTTCTTCTATGCCTAGTGATCAGCCTGAGGTAAAGCTTAATGTATTCTCAAGACTTTTCTGGGTGTATATCTCACCTGTACCTACTCATGACTTTCTATATTCCCATGTATATATAGCCATTTTTAAATGTACTGATTTCCCGAAGAGATTGTTTTTTCAGGCCTTATATGGTTTATTGTATGTCTCCAAATATAATCTCTTGCCTCAGGCATCTGTGGGTTTGTAGTCTACCTTGTGGCTTTTACAACCATGCCTGCCACTTGTGTTCTGAGTTAGGCAAAACAGCGATAAGCACCTTGCACCCATCATTTTGGATTTCCCATGCAGATTAAAAAATATGAACATAAAAATTTGTAAATAAATGTGCTCTGCTACCTCAAGTTCCAGGGGCAACACACTGAGAACTGGGTTGCCACTTGCTGAAGACCAAGACCACTGCATCAGGGCAGGGATAAGGCAAAGGTGATTTAAAAACACCACAAAACTTTTCTACTGTTTTAAAGATGGCTTTTTCTTGATTGAACATTTGCTTAATTAGTGTAACCCTTTTATCATTTGTCAGAACTCTCATAGTGCTGATTCTGACAGCTCTAATGGTTTTGTTTTTTAAGTTTTCTGTAAGAGAACAAGAGCATGAAGCTACCTGGACCACTATTTGACTGTTGTCACTCTCTAAGCTCTCTTAACTTTTTCAAATATTGTCATTTAGTCCTCACAACAACTCTGAGGTAGCTATTATTATCATTCTATTTAAAGATGCTAGGCTATAGCAAAGAGAAGAGATCATATATGTAAAGTTCCCAGCACTGTACAGACAGAGTAATATCTGTCTCTTTCTTACCTATCCATCCACCTGGCACACTTAGATCCATCAAGAATGGACCTATTTTACAATGTAAAAAGCACTAGGTTAGAATTTAAGACATTTAAAGTCTATTCTTATTCTCTGTGACTAGCTCATTCTGTAAATGTAGAAAAATAATTTTCCTGTATAGTTCTCAATCTCCCCATACATAATATAAAAGGTTATAACTGGATGGTTTCAGAAGTCTCTGTCAGCTCTGATATTTTAGAATCCTTAGTAGAAAGAAACTAAGGTTTTCCTCTTTCCCACCCCGGGCTGAGAATATATTTCTGTTGCCTGGGCAAAAAGCAAGTAGTTATTTGCATAGCTAAATTATATTTGTTGAAAATAAAAGATAAAGTAGACAACCCAGGAATCTCCCTCTGCCCAATTCCTACTGCCCCTGGGAGCAGAGGAGTGGCTTATCCTATGGCAACTATTTTGTGAATAAACTCTTCCCTCTTTCTGAATGGGCTTCACCCAGGAAATTGGACCCTCAGACTGACCACTGATGGTATCTCCCTTTTCCCCCTATTCTAAGAATGAATTGGCATCTCCAAATCCTGGAACTTTGCCACTGTTGCCTGCTCCCCAATTTTGTCCATTCCAAGATTCCAGGGAAATCCCTTCATGAAATCCAAGGGACAAGCCTGGCATAGCTAAGCAGGATTAGTGGGACTGAGAACTGAGTATAAAAGCAAGAATATAACCACAATCTTCTCATAAAGGTGGAGAAACAGAAGTGCCTTTAGTACATGGATGGGATTACAGGCTGTTTTTCAATCTGTGTCTATGACACCAGAGGGCAAATGGGATAGTACAAAATGAAACATTTTTGCACATTAAGGGCAATGCAGGCCCCTGCTGTAGATAGAAATACAGAGCCTTTGGCCAGATATGTGTCTTGGGTATCCTTCTCTCTCAACCTCTGCCCCACTTTTCCTCTGCCCTTCTCTGCTGGATAACATGCATATTTATTTACAGTTTCTCATCTTTTGATTTTATGTGAAAAAGAGAGACAGAGAGAAGTAGTGGAAAGAAAGCAGTTTTTGAAACCAAACATCTGGCTTTAAGCTGTGACTTAGTCACTAACTATGTGACCCTTGGCGTATTGCTTAACCTTTTTGAACTTCATTATCCTCATGTGTATAGCAAGTGTGAATGATAAACAATAGGGAAATGGTAAGAAAATTCTGCTACAATCTCTTGAAATTTTCTTCAACCATTAATATCATGATTATGAAAACTATGTATTAACATAGAAAAATGCAATGCAGAATTTTTATAGTGGGGCTTAACAAGGCTGTTATATTTTAACTATGTGTAAGGACTGAAAGACAAAAAAGCTGGGAGAAAATATACCTCTGTGCTAACAGTAGCCATGATGAGGTAAGATATTGGTGTGATTTCCCTTCTATTTTCTCCTTTCTAGTATGTTCTCATCAAAGCACATACAGTATTACTAATAGCTATGTCTCAAAGGAATAAAGCATCAGGAAAATTTCCCTAGTTTGGAATTAGGATGGCACTTGTCCTGGAGGTATGCGTTGTGTAAATAATAGGAAGAAGAACAAGAAGAATGTTTCTAAAGAAATAAAATGGGCCGGGCGCGGTGGCTCAAGCCTGTAATCCCAGCACTTTGGGAGGCCGAGACGGGCGGATCACGAGGTCAGGAGATCGAGACCATCCTGGCGAACACGGTGAAACCCCGTCTCTACTAAAAAAATACAAAAAACTAGCCGGGTGTGGTGGCGGACGCCTGTAGTCCTAGCTACTCCAGAGGCTGAGACAGGAGAATGGCGTGAACCCTGGAGGCAGAGCTTGCAGTGAGCTGAGATCCGGCCACTGCACTCCAGCTTGGGTGACAGAGCAAGACTCCGTCTCAATAAATAAATAAATAAATAAAATGGTCATTATTATTGCTACCTTATATAACTATTTAGAGGATTCAGTTAGGTAATGAGTGTAAACAAACCAGGTACTTCGTACATAGGACATCTGCCTCTTCTATGATATCCCATTTCTAACTTTTCAGCTCACTTCCACTTGGGTTCCAGATCCTAAAGCAATTGCATCCTTCCCCTTCTGGGAGTCAACCCTTGCAATATCAAGGTCCATGCCCTCAGTAAGATGGGTAGAGTTATGAATAGAAAGAAATCCAGACACTTGCAGAATCTCAGAATTGAGCTCATATACTCCAGTCCTTACACATGTTAATAACCACAGCCTCTTGGTTATCACTGTGCAAGGTGCTTTTACATCCATGCTCTTTTTTTTAATATTCATTTATTTTTCCCAAAATACCCATTGCACAGACAAGAAAACTGTAATGCAGAGAGGCAACAAGATAACTGAAGTAGCTAGGGGCAGATTCAGGACTCAGACTCTGGCCTCCTGAATAAATTTTATCGTTTTTTCATACACCACAGGCAGGCTGAATCCTGAATTCCCTTTACAATTATTTTGTCAGATGGTTGACTTTCTCATGATAATTAATGACATTATAAATGGAATCCCAGTTCCATAATTATAATCATCATTATCATAATCTGCTTCATAATAATAATGACAGATTACATCCTGTCATTTTATAATACATCACGCACCATGCTTTACAAGAATCTTATGAAACAGGTAGGTAGTTTATTAACACCATTTTACAGATGAGAACATTGAGTTTCACAGCTTGCAAAATTTGCTCAAGTCTATTCATGCAGAATAAAAAGCAGAGCTTAAATTCTAACACAGGGCTATTTATTCTTAAACCTCTGCTTATAATAATGCCACATCACACTGCCACCTGAACAACAGTGACTCTAAGTGATAGTATCCTCTCTATGTTGCTAGCTTGGGAATAAACTGTAATTTGCTTATTCTCTTGGACACTTGCAGGAGCACTTCATTTTTAATTTTGTTTTTAAATTCTTAGCAGTGGATGACAGTGTGCTGGAAAAAAATTAGAAGAACACTGCCAAGATGCTTTGGTAATATACAAAACCTTCTTCTATCCCCATTCGTCCCTCCTTGACATACATTCATCTGAATTATTGAGTATGATTTAAATAGTGGCCCCACATCTTCCCTCTGATTTTCTTTTTACACATATAGGATGTTAATAATTATACCTTCCTCAGAGTGAGTATTAAATGACACTATACTAGGTGGAGGCTGAGAGCGGTTACCTCCCTTGTTCATGTCCTTATCAGTCCTAAGAGGAAGACTGAATATGAAACATGTTGAAGGACCCAAACTTTCCTTGAAGATAGTGGTTTTCAAATATTTAGTGCTTATGACACACTTCCAAAAATGCTAGAGTTTTGAGTGGCACACTTAAAAGACATCAAATATGAATACAAGTACCATAAAAACAAATGCTTAATGAATAAAAGTTTTCAACTTATAATAGCATATGACGTGCTCTCTCTCTCCTCATATATACATATATATATATATATGTGTGTGTGTGTGTGTATGTGTGTATATATATATATATATGATGTTTGGCACAAGGCAGGCAACTTTTCAGAAAATGACTGAATAAATTAAGTATCCTCAAGGTCTCCAGATAAAACTCTCCCTAAGGCAATACAGATTTGAATTTCAAGGCCCTGGCTACAACAGTTCTGGTAATATTTCTGAACATGGCCAGAGCACAAGGTTCAAGAACTAGATTAATAATTCAGATTGGGTCTCAAGAGAAGAATGAAGTACTGGTGCAAGGAGGATATCAGAAAATCTGAGCCAGATTTGTAAGGACAGTGTTGGAGACTGGTCTAATCTTAAATGCCTCTGACGTTCTATTCAATGGGTCAATTACAGGCACTTCTACTCAGAGCCCTTTCAAGAGTGACAACTACCGGGCTTGGCTTGGTTATGATTATGCCCATTCACTGGAATGAGTGGCCCTGTGATTATGCAGTGGGAAAAAAACAGGTATTACTTTGTCTTAACAGATGAGGAGAGAGACAGATTGGAAGCAGTAGGGGGAAATGAATGAGAAAAAGAAATTTCAATGTCTGCAGAAAGTAGTATTAAAATAAATACAAACCCCTGAACAAGAAAGTCAGTGTGCTGGGAGATGATTGGAATAGATGATCAGTTAAAGAAGCTCAAGTCTCTGTAAAAGGAAAGGACTTAGATGCATTATAACCTGAGCACAAAGTGCCTTTACTACTTGCCAGTGACTGTTGGCAAATTGGAAACACACAAGACCAAAAGGTCACCAGAAGTCACAAGGCATCCAGTGTAGTGCTTGACTGCCAGTGGGCAGGATTTTCAGTCTGGGGAAATCCTGTATTTCTGGCTAGAAGAAAGTGTTACACATTGCTAGTACATGTCTAAAGCATGCCTTTACAGTCCACCTTCAGTGGAGGTACAGAGCAGTGAGGGTGAAGAAAAGGAGGTAAGAAACTAAATTAATGCCTACTAAGTGTCAAGCACTGTTATTTAAACTTCGCAACACTTGAGGTAAATAGTATCTACTTTTTTTTTAATCTTGATTCTATCCCCTCTTGGAGAGTCACAACACACATTACCATATCAAAGACTTCAACGGGTCCTGTAAATAAAAGTTAAACATATAACTAACATGTTTTTCCTGGTTGAACAGTTTCACAATTGATTTGGTTATGGAACCCTCATTGTTTTCTAGAATACTCATTAATATTTCAATAAGCAATAAGTCATTCTGTTTCAATTCTCTTGTCTAAAATGTAAGGTCTGTAGTATTTTAAAGGCCAAGTATGGTGACATTTCATTTCACTTGACCTATAAAAATAACCCTGTGAAATTAATATTGTTAACATACCTGCTTTACACTTTAGGGAACTAAAGATAGTGGAGGCTAACAAGCTCCTAGTTATACAGCTGCTGACTGGCAGAGCCAAGAATTGAATTCAACTCTTCCTTGTCTAAGTCAAATAAGTTTTTGTTGTTGTTGTTGTTGTTGTTGTTGTTGTTGTTGTTGTTGTTGTTTTTGAGACGGAGTCTCGCTCTGTCGCCCAGGCTGAAGTGCAGTGGCCGGATCTCAGCTCACTGCAAGCTCCGCCTCCCGGGTTCACGCCATTCTCCTGCCTCAGCCTCCCGAGTAGCTAGGACTACAGGCGCCCGCCACCTCGCCCGGCTAGTTTTTTTTTTTTTTTTTTTTGTATTTTTAGTAGAGACGGGGTTTCACCGTGTTAGCCAGGATGGTCTCGATCTCCTGACCTCGTGATCCACCCGTCTCGGCCTCCCAAAGTGCTGGGATTACAGGCTTGAGCCACCGCGCCCGGCCCAAATAAGTTTTTAATGAAGTCTTTAACTCTAAAAGTTATGAGTCTATGAGCTGTGTGACTTTGAGTTATTTTTTTTCCATTTCTGAGTCTATTTTTCCATCCCAAATGAGCAGGTAGGATTATATAATTTCCAAAGGCTTTGTGGAATCTTAGATTTTAATTCTCAATCATAAGTATCTCAAGTCAAGCTGAATTTTTTTTTTTCAAAAGTCTAGATTACCAAACCCAAGGAAAGTGAAAAATGTTTGTAAATATGGTGGTATTTTTAGCCACACATGTCATTTAGGTTCTGAGACTTCTAGGACAAACAAATTTCTGAATTTGAGCTCTCAGATAAGCTAGTTTGAGAAAATTTTATGCCACTCTTACCATTCCCATCTAGCTAGTATCTCAACAAATGATAGCAACAACTGTCCTGTCAAAGAAGCTTGATGGGCTTCTCTAGCTACTGAATTGACCTGGATGAGTGGGTAGCTCCCCAAATGTTAATGTCCCTGCTTATTTCCTAGAACCAGGCAGCCTAGTCTACTAGAAAAACCTAGGCAAATAATTAGTAGGAATTAAACTATCCTGGCTTAAGGAGGTACACTACTGTTTCTTTCCCATGGTCAGTGAGAAAGACCCATGGGAGACTGTTGGCAGAGAGCCTGTTTCACCCTGCCAGAATAGAGCTCATTTTTTGGTCTATGCATAGAGTAGCTGGAGTATTCAGGAGTCAAAGTGAACTCGACTTAGCCTCTCAAAGGCAAATCTACCTTGACTCCTGAATCCTTCGGCTCCTCTTTAGAGCCCATATTTCCATCATCCACATGTAAGGCTTTGGCTTTCAGTTCAGTCTGAGGAATTCTTAGCAGGTTGTAGGTTCTTGACACTTCAGTGTTCTAAGCACAAGAAGGGAGCTTACAGCTCTATTGTAACTTCCCACCTAACACAGGAATCACTTCTGTAACATTCTAGTCAGGTTATCCTGAAACAGAATCTTCCTTACTTCCTCCCTCCCGCCTTCCTTCCTCCTGTACTCTCTCTGTCTCTGTGTTTTTTTTTTTTTAACTCTTTCTCTCTCCCTTTTCCTCCTTTCAACTCTTTCTTCTCTCCTTCAATTATTCTTTTTACTCAATTGTTATACCAAAATTTGGAATGCCTATGTACAGAGTCTGACCCTGGAGATACAAAGTCAAAAGAGGCCAAAGTACCTTTAAGTATCAGAGAGTCTGATATCTGAAGCTAAGCTTTCCACTCATTTCCTGGGCTCCAACCCCTTCCACCTTCCCAGAGGTCTCACTCTAGTAATTATTATGCCCTTTCGTAGACGTCTTCATACTCTGTCATCATAGACTCCTACTCATTGGTCTTGAGGCATGCTCAAGACTTCCATCTTTAAAAAATCTCTGCATCCTATGTCTCACTGCAGTTATTGCCCTCTCTCCTTCTCTTCACAGCTAAACTTCATGAAAGAGTTAACTATAGTTATTATCTCTGTTTTTTTTCTTCCCACTCACTTTCAACCCACTTTTGAGATCTACTCACATCACTCCATTGACACTGCCTTCACTAAGAGGAACAATGATTTCCCTTTCAGTCTAGGCAATGGACTTTGTCCATCTTATTCAAATGTTTTCCCAGTACCTAGAAGAATGTCTGTAACAAAGTCTGTACTCAATAAATATTTGTGGAATTAATGTGTGATGTTTTTTCAGGCCTTAATTTGCCAAATTCTTACATGATCTGAACAGTTTGCCATGCAACATTTCCTTTCACTGGCTTCTGTGACACTATATTCTGGACATTTTCCTCTTACCTCCCAACTTCTCCTTCCAATCTCCAATAATAGTGATTCCTCTTCTACTAACCTTTAAAATGTACAGTTTGGACCCTTCTTTATGCATTCTTCTGTACTGACACATTCTCAATAGTTACTTCATCCATGGCCATGGCCTTTACATGATGATTTCTCTTCAATCTATTCCTCAAGTTCAGACCTTTGTCTTAAATTCCAAACCAGTATATCTACCTGCCTACTAGGCATGGCCACTGGATGTCCTACAGTCACCTCAAACTCAACATGTTCAAAATTGGACTCTTACAACCCATCATCCCCCAAAATTAGTCTGTACCTTCTCTAGTGCCCTTGGTTCACCAAATACCACTGCTATCTTCCCAGTTGCTCAAGCCAGAAATCTGGATATTCATTGCACTTAAAATTAATTTCAAATACTACCTCATCCAGGAAATCATGATCAACATTAACACTGATGAATCATGTTAATAGCATATCTTTAGTGTGATGCATTGAAAACAACACTTTATGTCTTGGTCTTCCTCACCAAAACCCATAACATACAGCCTAGTTATAATAAAAACACCAAAGAAATTCCAGTAAAGGTACATTCTGCAAAATGCTTGACAGCATTCCTCATAACTTTCAAGATCATCAAAACAAGTCTCAGACAACTGTCACAGCCTCTTGGCTAATGAGCCTAAGGAGACATGACACCTAAATAGGTCTTGTGTCTGGACCTGGAATTTGCTCCCTGCCTTTTTTTTAATCTAGAAAACTTATACTCATTTTTCGGGCCTCAGCTTTAATGTCACCACTTCAAGAAAGCCTTTCTTGACTCCGTAGGCTAAGTTAAATTTCCTTCTTTGCTCTCAAGCATCACCACATGATTTTTCTCAGAGAAGACTCCTTAATTCCTATAATGGTTTGCTTAGTGTACATATCTCTCTACTAGACTGTAAGTGCCTTGCAAATGAGGACCTATCACTAACAAACTGCTGTATCTCCAGGATATCAAACACAGGCTGGAAAACTGGCATACAGGCCAAATCTGTCCACCACATTTTTGGAAAGAACATTTTATTGGAACACAAACGTGCTCATTTATTTATGTATTGTCTATGGCTGCTGCTTTCACACTATAATAATAAAATTGGGTAATTTAAACAGAGATGTACAGCCCACAAAGTTTAAAATATACACAATGTAGCTCTTCACAGAAAACGTTTGCTCATCACTGGCCTAGAACGGTGCCTAGTACATGCTGGGCCATTATTAAATATTTACCAATTAGTTAATTAGTAAATTTGCCTCAATAGAATAAAATACACATTTGTTGAGTCTTTTGATTATTTTTAATTAATCTTGAGTTTTAGGTAGAGTTACCATCTCCTTAACTACAGAGGGATTTCTTCAAAGGCAGGATTGGATTGGTTTTTCTATTTGGATTCCTAACAATTCTTAGTTCTGGGATTTCTAAGAGAACTGCTGTCACAGTGTCCCCTCCCATTTTTCAAGCCCTCCATCACACCGCCCATTTAACAGCAGCAAGATAATGACTAACATTAAACACCTTGGCTAATTCTCTTCAACAGACAAAACCAAATAAACTTATACTGTGGAAAAACTTCCTAGGTAGGAATATCTGCCATCAGAGGAAATAGTGGAGCCCTGAAAATACAGCACTCTCAGATGAAAACAAACAAACAGAAAATTGCTTAAGGACAAAGAGAGCCTGACATAGAAGAAGATGAAATAGGAGACAAATTTGGGTCCTGTGCCAATCTGGTCATTAACTAGATATCTAAAGCCAGGCAATTCACTCAGCCTCTCTGAACTTCGGTTTTCCCACATGCAAAATGATAGACAGGACTTAATTTGTAAGTCTTTCACTATAGCCATGTTGGTCCTAAAGAAAATGTTAAGGCCTACTTCTGAGAAGCCTAATGGCAGCTCAGAGTAATGACTGTGCTCAACTCAGTGAACCACAAGTTCCCCTGTGCAGCCCACATATGTCTTTGACTAATACAAGTGGCAACACAACTTAGTTATTGCTTAATGAATGCTGTTTATTTTAAAGGCAAATGGTTTTTAATTTTTTTTCATTGCTTCTTAGTTTGCATTGTTGTTATTTTCTAGCATTTTTTAAACTTTTATTTTAGGTTCAGTGGCACAAGTGCAGGTTTGTTATATAGGCAAATTGCATGTTGCAGGGGTGTGGTGTACAGATTATTTCATCATCCAGGTGATCAGTATAGTATCCAATAGGTAGTTTTTCGATCCTCACCTTCCTCCCACTCTCCACCCTCAAGTAGGCCCTGTTGTCTGTTATTCCATTCTTTTTGTCTATATGTACTAAATGTTTAGTTCCTACTTATAAGTGAGAACATGGGGTATTTGGTTTTCTATTCTGTTAATTCACTCAGGATAATGGCCTCTACATCCACCCATATTGCTGCAATGGACATAATCTGATTCTTTTTCATGGCTGCATACTCTTCCATGGTGTATCTGTACCACGTTTTCTTTATCCAGTCGACCATTAACGGGCATTTAGGTTGATACTATGCCTTTGCTATTGTAAGTAGTGCTGCAATGAACATACACATGCCTTTGTCTTTATGGTAGAATGATTTATATTCTTTTGGGAATATACTCAATAACGGGATTGCTGGATAGAGTGGCAAGTTTTTTGAGGAATCGCTGCACAGCTTTCCACAATGGTTGAACTGATTTACATTCCCACAAGCAGTGTATAAGCATTCCCTTTTTCTACAACCTACCCAGCATCTGTTATTTTTGACTTTTCAGTAATGGTCATTCTGACTGGTATGAGATTGTATGTCATTGAGGTTTTGATTTGCATTTCTTTTTTTTTTTTATGAGTAAGTCCATTTTTATTAATTGATTCATTGATTTTTACATTTATATACCCCTCCAGATAGAAATTTGCATGTGAAAAGTGTGAGGTAGGGATGTGATTTTATTTCTTTTTATAAACAATTAGCTGTTTACGTCAATGATAATCACTGAAAACCCCACCTTTTTCTATTTGAAATAGCTCTTTACCATATTACTTCTGATACTAAAACACTACAATGCATTTTAATACATGTTGCAACAAATTTCAGTATACTGCAGACTTTACTTTTAAGAAATGATGTTGGGGAGCAAGATGGCCGAATAGGAACAGCTCCAGTCTCCAACTCCCAGCGCCAGCGACACAGAAGACCGGTGATTTCTGCATTTTCAACTGAGGTAATGGGTTCATCTCACTGGGGAGTGCCGGACGATCGGTGCTGGTCAGCTGCTGCAGCCCGACCAGCGAGAGCTGAAGCAAGGCGAGGCATCCTTACTCACCTGAGAGCGCAAAGGGAAGGAATCCCTTTTCTAACCGAGAACTGAGACACACAACACACCTGGAAAATCAGGTAACTCCCACCCCAATATTGTGCTTTAAGCAAACAGGCACACCAGGAGATCATATCCCACACCTGGCCAGGAGGGTCCCACGCCCACGGAGCCTCCCTCATTGCTATAACACAGCAGTCTGTGATCTACCGTGCAAGGCAGCAGCGAGGGCTGGGAGGAAGCCGCCATTGCTGAGGCTTAAGTGGGTAAAACAAAGCTGCTGGGAGGCTCCAGCTGGGTGGAGCTCACAGCAGCTCAAGGGAAACCTGCCTGTCTCTGTAGACTCCACCTCTGGGAACAGGGCACAGCTACACAAGCAACAACAACAACAACAAAGCAGCAGAAAACTCTGCAGGCATAAGCGACTCTGTCTGACAGCTTTGAAAGGGAGCAGTGGATCTCCCAACAGGAGGCTGAGATCTGAGCGGACAGACTGCCTGCTCAAGTGGGTCCCTGAACCCTAGGCTAACTGGGAGACATCCCCCACTAGGGGCAGTCTGACACCCCACACCTCACAGGGTGGAGTATACCCCTGAGAGGAAGCTTCAAAACAAGAATCAGACAGGTACCTCGCTGTTCAGAAATATTCTATCTTCTGCGGCCTCTGCTGCTGATACCCAGGCAAACAGGGTCTAGGTGGACCTCAAGCAATGTCCAACAGACCACAATACAGGGGTCCTGACTGTTAGAAGGAAAACTATCAAACAGGAAGGGACACCTACACACCAAAACCCATCAGTACATCACCATCATCAAAAGAGACCAGAGGCAGATAAAACTACAAAGATGGGGAAAAAGCAGGACGGAAAAAGCTGGAAATTCAAAAAATAAAGGCACATCTCGGCAAAGAGAGCACAGCTCATAGCCAGCAACGGATCAAAGCTGGACGGGAAAATGACTTTGTGAGATGAGAGAAGAAGGCTTCAGTCCATCAAATTTCTTAGAGCTAAAGGAGAATTAAGTACCCAAGAAAAAACTAAAATCTTGAAAAAAAAAGTGGAAGAATTAATGACTAGACTAATTAATGCAGAGAAAGGTCCTCGCGAAATGAAAGATGAAAACGCGAAACCGAAATCGTGACAATGCACAACT
The DNA here is from genome assembly GCF_008728515.1 of Papio anubis. NCBI lineage: Eukaryota > Metazoa > Chordata > Mammalia > Primates > Cercopithecidae > Papio > Papio anubis. The sequence continues at coordinate 84,350,915 of NC_044996.1, read as the reverse complement.
TCAGTAACCGACTCGATCAACTGGAAGAAAAGAGTATCAGCGATTGAGGGATCAAATAAGATAGAAATAAAGCGAGAAACAAAGAAAAAGAAAATAAGACAAAAGCCACAAATTATGGGATTATGTAAAGACAAATCTCGATCTGATTGGGGTGCCACAAAGTGAGAAAATGGAACAAGTTAGGCTCTTCAGGATATCATCAGGAGAACTTCCTCAGCCAGTAGGGCGAGCCAACATTTAAATCAGGAAATGAAGAAACGCCATCCCTCGAAAGAACATCCGGCGAACCACATAGTGGTCCGCAAAGTTAAGTAAGAAGAAAAATCTTAAGAACAGCCAGAGAGAAAGGTCGGGTTACCCACAGAAGCCCATCAGACTCACAACAGATCTCTCGGCAGAAACTCCAAGCCAGAAGAGTGGGGCCAATATTCAACATTCTTAAAAGAAAATTTAAACCCAGAATTTCATATCCAGCCAAACTAAGTTTCATAGAGTGAAGAGAAATAAAATCCTTTACAGATAAGCAAATGCTAGAATTTTGTCACCACTAGGCCTGCCACAGGGCCCTGAAGGAAGCACTCAACATGAAAGGAACAACGGTACCAGCCATTGCAAAAACATGCCAAAATGTAGAGACCATGAGGCTAGGAAAGAAACTGCATCAACTAGAGCAAAATAACCAGTTAATATCATAATGGCAGGATCAAGAGTTCACACATAGCAATCTTAACCTTAAATGTAAATGGACTAAATGCTCCAATTAAAGACACAGACTAGCCAAACTGGATAAAGGAGTCAAGACCCATCAGTCTGCTGTATTCAGGAGACCCATCTCCTGCATGAGAGACATACATATGGAGGAGGCTCAAAATAAAGGGATGGAGAAGATTTACCAAGCAAATGGAGAACAAAAAGCAGGGTTGCAATCCTAGTCTCTGATAAGAAACAGACTTTAAACCATCAAAGATCCAAAAGACAAAGAAGGCCATTACATAATGGTAAAGGGATCAATTCTTGGGAAGAGCTAACTATCTAAATATATATGCACCCAATACAGGAGCACCCAGATTCATAAAAAGCAAGTCCTTGAGACTTACAAAGAGACTTAGACTCCCCACTTACAATAGTAATGGGAGACTTCGAAAACACTCCACTGTCAACATTAGACAGATCAACGAGACAGAAAGTTAACAAGGATGTGTCCAGGAATTGAACTCATCTCTGCAGCAAGCAGACCTAATAGACATCTATAGAACTCTCCACCCCAATCAACAGAATATACATCTTCTCAGCACCACATCATGCTTACTCCAAAATTGACCATATAATTGGAAGTAAAGCACTCCTCAGCAAATGTACAAAAGAACAGGAAATTATAACAGAGCTGTCTCTCAGACCACAGTGCAATCAAACTAGAACTCAGGACTAAGAAACTCAATCAAAACAGCTCAACTACATGGAAACTGAACAACCTGCTCCTCAATGACTACTGGGTTATAACGAAATAAGAGAGCAGAAATAAAAGATGTTCTTTAAAACTAGCTGAGAACGAGACCACAACATACCAAGAATCTCTGGGACACATTTAAAGCAGTGTGCAGAGGAAATTTATAGCACTAAATGCCCACAAGAGAAAGCAGGAAAAGATCAAAATTGACACTCTAACATCGCAATTAAAAAAGAACTAAGAGAAGCAAGAACAAACACATTCAAAAGCTAGCAAGAGGCAAGAAATAACTAAGATCAGAGCAGAACTGAAGGAGATAGAGAACTAAATCCTCAAAATCAATGAATCAGGAGTTGGTTTTGAAAAGATCAACAAAATTGACAGACCACTAGCAAGACTAATAAAAGAAGAAAGAGAAGAATCAAATGTATAATTAAAAATGATAAAGGGATATCACCCACCGACCCCACAGAAATACAAACTTCATCAGAATACTATAATACCCTCTGCATAGATAAGCTAAGAGAAACCCTAAGAAGAAATGGATAATTTCCTGGACACTTACTCTTCAAGAGACTAAACCAGGAAGAAGTTGAGATCCCTGAATATAGACCAATAGTAGGCTCTGAAATTGAGGCAATAATTAATAGCCTACCAACCAAAAGTCCAGGACCAGATGGATTCTGGCTGAATTCTACCAGAATTATAGGATTTTGTTCCATTCCTTTAAAAACTATTCCAATCAATAGAAAAAGAGAGTCCTCCCTAACTCATTTTATGGTCCAGCTTATCATCCTGATACCAAACACAACAGAGACACAACAAAAAGGAATTTAGACCAATATCCCTGATGAACATCGATGCAAATCTCAATAAAATACTGGCAAGAGCAGTTCAACAACATCAAAAGCTTATCACCCATGATCAAGTGGGCTTCATCCCTGGGATGCAAGGCTGGTTCAACATTAAGCAAATCAATAAACATAATCCAGCATATAAGCAGAACCAAAAGGGCAAAGAACCGTGATTATCTAATAGATGCAGAAAGGCTTTTGACAAATTCCAGCAGCCCTTCATGCTAAGCTCAATAATAAATTACGGTATTGATGGAACGTGCCTCAAAATAATAGAGCTATTTATGACAAATCCACAGCCAATATCATACTGAATGGGCAAAAACTGGAAAAATTCCCTTTGAAAAGCAGCACAAGACAGGGATGCCCTCTCACCACTCCTATTCAACATAGTGTTGGAAGTTCTGGCTAGAGGCAATTAGGCAAGAGAAAGAAATCAGGGGGTATTCAGTTGAAGAAAGTCAAATTGTCCCTGTTTGCAGATGTCATGATTGTATGTTTAGAAAACCCCATTGTCTCAGCCCAAAATCTCCCTTAAGCTGGTAGCAAGCTATTAGAAAGTCTCGGGATACAAAAGAATTAATGTGCAAAATCACAAAGCATTCTTATACACCAATAACAGACAAACACAGAGCCAAATCATGAGAATGAACTTCCATTCTAATTGCTTCAAAGAGAATCAAATGCCTGAAGTCAGCTTACAAGGGATGTAAGGAGGACCTCTTCAAAGAACTACAAACTGCTCAGTGAAATCAAAGAGGGACACAAACAAATGGAAAAGAACATACCATGCTCATGGATAGGAAAATCCAATATCGTGAAAATATTATACTGCCCAAGGTAATTTATAGATTCAATGCCATCCCATCAAACTACCAATAGGTTTCTTCACAGGGTGGAAAAAGAAACTGCTTTACAAAGTTCATATGGAACCAAAAAGAGCCCGCTGTCTCAAGACAATCCCTAAGTCAAAGAACAAAGCTGGAGGCATCCATTACCTGACTTCAAACTATACTACAAGGCTACAGTAACCAAAACAGCATGGTACTGGTACCAAAACAAGAGATATAGACCAATGAAACAGAACAGAGTCCTCAGAAATAATACCACATCTACAGCCATCTGATCTTTGACAAAAACCTGAAAAAAACAAAAAGAAATGGGGAAAGGATTCCCTATTTAATAAATGGTGCTGGGAAAATTGGCTAGCCATAAAGTAGAAAGCTGAAACTGGATCTTTCAACTACTCCTTATACGAAAATTAATTCAAGATGGATTAGAGACTTAAATGTTAGACCTAATGCCATACACAAAATCCTAGAGGAAACCTAGGTAGTACCATTCAGGACATAGGCATGGGCAAAGACTTCATGTCTAAAACACCAAAAGCTTAGCGGCAGCAAAGCTAAGAATTGACAAATGGGATCTCATTAAACTAAGAGCTTCTGCACACAGCAAAGCTACCATCAGAGTGAACAGGCAACCTACAGAATGGGAGAAAATGTTGCAATCTACTCATCTGACAAAGGGCTAATATCCAGAACCTACAAGGCACCAACAAATTTACAAGAAAAAACAAACAACCCACCATCAAAAAGTGGGCAAAGGATATGAACAGACATTTCTCAAAAACAGGACGTCATACAGCCAACAGACATATGAAAAAATGCTGTACATCACTGGCCATCAGAGAAATGCAAATCAAAACCCTGAATGCCATCTCACACCAGTTAGAATGGCCCGATCATTAAAAGTCCAACGGGAAACAACAGGTGCTGGAGAGGGATGTGGAGAAATGGGAACACTTTTACACTGTTGGTGGGATTGTAAAGCTAGTTCAACCATTATGGAAAACAGTATGGCGATTCCTCAAGGATCTAGAACTAGATGTACCATATGACCCAACCATCCCATTACTGGGGATATGCAAGGATTTATAAATTATACTGCTATAAAGACACATGCGATATGTTTATTGCAGCACTATTCTAATAGCAAAGACTTGGGAGGAATCAACCAAATGTCCATCAGTGACAGGTGGATTAAGAAAATGTGGCACATATACACCATGGGAATACTATGCAGCCATAAAAAGGATGAGTTTAACTAGCGTCCCTTTGTAGGGACATGGATGCAGCTGGAAACCATCATTCTTAGCAAACTATCACAAGAACAGAAAACCAAACCTGCATGTTCTCACTCATGGAGTGGGAACTGAACTCTTGAGATCCTTGGACTCAGGAAGGGGAACATCACACACGGGGGCCTATCATGGGGAGGGAGGAGGGGGAGGGATTGCATTGGGAGTTATACCTGATGTAAATGACAGAGTTGATGGGTGCAGCAGACTAACATAGCACAAGTATACATATGTAACAAACCTGCATGTTATGCACCTAGCCCTTACAACTTAAGGTATAATAATAATAAATAAATTTAAAAAAAAAAAAAAAAAAAAAGAAATGATGTTGGATATTACTTCATGCTCTTTCTTCTTGATGAAATTTTTAATCACTTTATTATCTCCCAATATTAAGTCAAGTAGAATTTTTGAATAGAATTTTAACTTAATAAAGAAAGAGATGTAAGTTGGGGAGAGAAATTAAAACCATGTCTTTTATCTTTAAACAAGAACTTTGTATGACTCTTCTACATTTTACCGTGTGTGTGTATTATTGTGTGTATTGTGTGTTCCTTAGGAAGTTTCTGAAGGGTGTATTAATATTATTGTTTAAGCAACTAATATCTTGACATGACATATGGATTAATCAACTACTTTTCTTTTTTAATTATACTTTAAGTTCTACGGGTACATGTGCACAATGTGCAGGTTTATTTTATATGTGTATACATGTGCCATGTTGGTGTGCTGCATCCATTAACTCATCATTTTATGTTAGGTACATATCTCCTAATGCTATCTTTCCCCACCACCCCCTCCCAATAGGATCCAGTGTGTGATGCTCCCCTTCCTGTATCCAAGTGATCTCATTGTTCAGTTCCCAACTATGAGTGAGAACATGCAGTATTTGGTTTTCTGTTCTTGTAATAATTTGCTGAGAATGATGGTTTCCAGCTGCATCCATGTTCGCCCTAGGGCTTACGAACTCATGTCGTTTTATGGCTACATACCTATTCCGTATTCCAGTCTGTCACTGATGGACATTTGGGTTGATTCCAGAGTCTTTGCTGTGTGAATAGTGCTGCAATAGAAACAGCACATATGCATGTGGCTTTATAGCGGCATGATTTAAACTCCTTTGGGTATATCCCCAACAGGGATGGCTAAGGTCGAATGATATTTCTACTTCAGATCCTTGAGAGTCATACCTGTTTTCCACAATGGTTAGTCAACAGCAGGCTGTAAAAAGTGTTCCTATTTCCTCCCACATCCTCTCAGCACCTGTTGTTTCCTGACTTTTATTGATCGCCACATTTCTAACTGGTGTGAGATGGTATCGTATTGGTTTTGATTTTGCATTTCTCTAATGGCGGTGATGATGAACATTTTTCATGTGTCTGTGGCTGTATGAATGTCTTCTTTTGAGAAGTGTCTGTTCTATCCTTTGCCACTTTTGATGGGAGTTGTTTGATTCCCTTTCTTGTAAATTTGTTTGAGTTCTTTATAGGTCCTGGATAGTAGCCCTTTGTCAGATGGAGTAGATTGCAAAAATTTTCTCTCTCATTCTGGTTTGCCTGTTCACTCTGATGGTAGTTTCTTTTGCTGTGCCAAAGCTCTCTAGTTTAATTAATTAGATCCTGTTTGTAAATTTTGGCTTTTTGTTGCCATTGTTTTGGTGTTTTAGACAAAGAAGTCCTTTGCCCATGCCTATGTCCTGAATAGTATTACCTGGTTTTCTTCCCTAGGGTTTTTATGGTTTTTAAGTCTAACATTTAAGTCTCTAATCCATCTTGAATTAGGCCTTTCATATAAGGAGTAAGGGAAAGATTCAGTTTCAGCTTTTCTGCCCTTGGCTAGCCAATTTTCCAGCACCACTTATTAAACAGGGAATCCTTTCCCCATTTCTTCTTTGTAAGGTTTGTCAAAGATCAGATGCCTGTGGATGTGTGGTATTGATTTCTGAGGGCTCTGTTCTGTTCCATTGGTCTATATCTCTGTTTGGTACCAGTACACCATACTATTTTTGATTACTGTAGCCTTGTAGTATAGTTTGAAGTCGGAGTAGCGTGAAGAGTGCCTCCAGCTTTGTTCTTTTTGACTTAGGATTGTCTTCTTGGCAATGTGGGCTCTTTTTGGTTCCATATGAACTTTAAAGCAGTTTTTTCAATTCTGTAGAGAAAATCATTGGCAACAATGGGATGACATTGAATCTATAAATTGCAACCAGGCAATTACATATTACCATTTTTCTGGCATATTGATTCTTCCTATCCATGTGCATGGTATGTTCTTCCATTTTGTTTGTGTCCTCTTTTTATTTCACTAGGCAATTGGTTTATAGTTCTCTCCTGATGAGGTCAGCTTCGTATCCCTTGTAGTTGGATTCCTAGGTATTTTATTCCCTTTGAAGCAATTGTGAATGGGAGTTCATTCATGATTTGGCTCTCTGTTTGTCTGTTACTGGTGTATAAGAATGCTTGTGATATTTGCAGAGTGATTTTGTATCCTGAGACTTTGCTGAATTTACTTATCAGCTTAAGGAACTTTGGGTTGAGACAGTGGGGTTTTCTAAATATACAATCATGTCATGTGCAAACAGGGACAATTTGACTTCTTCTTTTCCTAACTGAATACCCTTGATTTCTTTCTCTTCCTGATTGTCCTAGCCAGAACTTCCAACACTATGTTGAATAGAGATGGTGAGAGAAGGTATCCCTGTCTTGTGACAGTTTTCCAAGGGAATGCTTCCATTTTTGCTCATTCATTATGATTTTAGCTGTGGGTTTGTCATAAATAGCTCTTATTTTTTTGAGATACGTTCTATCAATACCGAATTTATTGAAACTTTTTAGCATGAAGAGCTGTTGAATTTTGTCAAAGGCCTTTTCTGCATCTATTGAGATCATCATGTGGTTTTTGTCTTTGGTTCTGTTTATATGCTGGATTACATTTATTGATATGCATATGTTGAACCAGCCTTGCATCCCAGAGATGAAGCCCACTTGATCATGGTGGATAAGCTTTTTGATGTGCTACTGGGTTCGTTTTGCCAGTATTTTATTGAGTATTTTTGCATCAATGTTCATCAGGGATGTTGGTCTAAAATTCTCTTTTTTTGTTGTGTCTCTACCAGGCTTTGGTATCAGGATGATGTTGGCCTCATAAAATGAGTTAGGGAGGATTCCCTCTTTTTCTATTGATTGGAATAGTTTCAGAAGGAATGGTACCAACTCCTCCTTGTACCTCTTGGCTGTGAATCCGTCTGGTCCTGCACTTTTTTTGGTTGGTAGGCTATTAATTATTACCTCAATTTCTGAGCCTGTTATTGGTCTATTCAGGGATTCAACTTCTTCTTGGTTTAATCTTGGGAGAGTGTAAGTGTTCAGGAAATTATCCATTTCTTCTAGGTTTTCTAGTTTATTTGCATAGAAGTGTTTATAGTATTCTCTGACGGTAGTTTGTACTTCTGTGGGGCCAGTGGTGATATCCCCTTTATCATTTTTTATTGCATCTATTTTATTCTTCTCTTTTTTCTTCTTTATTAGTCTTGCTAGCGGTCTATCAATTTTGTTGATAGACCAGCTCCTGGATTCATTGATTTTTTGAAGGGCGTTTTGTGTCTCTATTTCCTTCAGTTCTGCTCTGATCTTAGTTATTTATTGCCTTCTGCTAGCTTTTGAATGTGTTTGCTCTTGCTTCTCTAGTTCTTTTAATTGTGATGTTAGGGTGTGAAATCTATATCTTTCCTGCTTTCTCTTGTGGGCATTTAGTGCTATAAATTTCCCTCTACACACTGCTTTAAATGTGTCCCAGAGATTCTGGTATGTTGTGTCTTTGTTCTCATTGGTTTCAAAGAACATCTTTATTTCTGCCTTCTTTTCGTTATGTACCCAGTAGTCATTCAGGAACAGGTTGTTCAGTTTCCATGTAGTTGAGTGATTTGATTGAGTTTCTTAGTCCTGAGATCTAGTTTAATTGCACTGTGGTCTGAGAGACAGTTTGTTATAATTTCTGTTCTTTTACATTTGCTGAGGAGTGCTTTCCTTCCAACTATGTGGTCAATTTTGGAATAAGTGTGATGTGGTGCTGAGAAGAATGTATACTCTGTTGATTTGAGGTGGAGAGTTATGTACATCTCTATTAGGTTCACTTGGTGCAGAGATGAGTTCAATTCCTGGATATCCTTGTTAACTTTCTGTCTTGTTGATCTCTGTAATGTTGACAGTGGGGTGTTAAAGTCTCCCGTCATTATTGTATGGGAGTCTAAGTCTCTTTGTAAGTCTCTAAGGACTTGCTTTATGAATCTGGGTGCTCCTGCATTGGGTGCATGTATATTTAGGATAGTTAGTGCTTCCTGATGAATTGATCTTTTTACCATTATGTAATGGCCTTCTTTGTCTCTTTTGATCTTTGATGGTTTAAAGTCTGTTTTATCAGAGACTAGTATTGCAACCCCTGCTTTTTTTGTTTTCCATCTGCTTGGTAGATTTTCCTCCGTCCCTTTATTTTGAGCCTTTGTGTGTCTCTGCATGTGAGATGGGTCTCCTGAATACAGCAAACTGATGGGTCTTGACTCTTTATCCAATTTGCCAGTCTGTGTCTTTTAATTGGAGCATTTAGTCCATTTACATTTAACGTTAATATTGTTATGTGTGAACTTGATCCTGTCATTATGATATTAGATGGTTGTTTTGCTCTTTAGTTGATGCAATTTCTTCCTAGAATCGATGCAGTTTACATTTTGGCATGTTTTTGCAATGGCTGGTACCGGTTGTTCCTTTCCATGTTTAATGCTTCCTTCAGGATCTCTTGTAGGGCAGGCCTAGTGGTGACAAAATCTCTAAGCATTTGCTCGTCTGTAAAGAATTTTATTTCTGTTCCATTGGTCTATATCTCTCTGTTTTGGTAGCAGTACCATGCTGTTTTGGTTACTGTAGCCTTGTAGTATGGTTACGAAGTCAGGTGGCGTGATGCCTCAGTTTTGTTCTTTGACTTAGGATTGTCTTTGGAGATCTGGCGGGCTCTTTTGGTTCCATATGAACTTTAAAGCAGTTTTTTCCAATTATGTGGAAAAACTCATTGGTAGCTTGATGGGAGGATGGCATTGAATCTATAAGTGCAGCAGGCGGTATGGCCATTTTCACGATATTGATTCTTCCTATCCAAACAGGCATGGTATATTTCTTCATTTTGTTTTGTGTCCTCTTTTATTTCCACTGGAGCAGTGGTTTGTAGTTCTCCTTGAAGAGGTCCTTTACATCCCTTGTAAGTTGGATTCCTAGGTATTTTATTCTCTTTGAAGCAATTGTGAGATGGAAGTTCATTCATGATTTGGCTCTCTGTTTGTCTGTTATTGGTGTATAAGAATGCTTGTGATTTTTTGCACATTAATTTTGTATCCTGAGACTTTGCTGAAGTTGCTTATCAGCTTAGGAGATTTTGGGCTGAGACAATGGGTTTTCTAAATAGACAATCATGTCATCTGCAAACAGGGACAATTTGACTTCTTCTTTTCTAACTGAATACCCTGATTTCTTTCTCTTGCCTAATTGCCCTAGCCAGAACTTCCAACACTATGTTGAATAAGAGTGGTGAGAGAGAGAACTCACAATACATTGCCAGTTTTCAAAGGGAATTTTTCAGTTTTGCCCATTCAGTATGATATTGGCTGTGGGTTTGTCATAAATAGCTCTTATTACTGAGGTACGTTCCATCAATACGAATTTATTGGCGTTTTTAGCATGAAGGGCTGTTGAATTTTGTCAAAAGCCTTTTCTGCATCTATTGAGATAATCATGGTTCTTGTCTTTGGTTCTGTTTATATGCTGGATTATGTTTTATTGACAGGAGCCTCGAAATAATACCACATCTACAGCCATCTGATCTTTGACAAACCTGAGGAAGGGAAACAAAAGAAATGGGGAAAGATTTCCCTATTTAATAAATAGTAACAGGAAAAGAATTGGCTAATACCATAAGTAGAAAGCTGAAACTGGATCGCTCGCCCTCCTTATCACGAAAATTAATTCAAGATGGATTAGAGACTTAAATGTTAGACCTAAGACCATAAAATCCTAGAGGAAAACCTAGGTAGTGCATTCAGGACATAGAGCATGGGCAAGGACTTCATGTCTAAAAACACCAAAAGCAAGCAGCAAAGCTAAAATTGACAAACAGGATCTAATTAAACTAAAGAGCTTCTGCAGCAAAAGAAACTACCATCAGAGTGAAGACAGGCAGCCTACAGAATGGGAGAACATTTTTTGCAATCTACTCATCTGACAAAGGGCTAATATCCAGAACCTACAAAGAACAAACAAATTTACAAGAAAAAACAAACAACCCACAAAAAAGTGGGCAAAGGATATGAACAGACATTTCTCAAAGAAGACATTCCTATTTTACAGCCAACAGACACATGAAAACATGCTCATCATCACTGGCCATCAGAGAAATGCAAATCCAAACCACAATGAGATACCATCTCACCAGTTAGAATGGCGATCATTAAAAGATGAGGAAACAACAGGTGCTGGAAGGGATGTGGAGAAATAGAACACTTTTACACACTGTTGGTGGGATTGTAAGCTAGTTCAACCATTATATGGAAGACAGTATGGCCGATTCCTCAAGGATCTAGAACTAGATGTACCATATGACCCAACCATCCCATTACTGGGATACCCAAAGTTATAAATTATGCTGCTATAAAGACACATCTGCATTATGTTTGTGCAGCACTATTCCTAATAGCGAGGACTTGGAATCAGCAGATGTCCATCAGTGACAGATTGGATTAGAAAATGTGGCACATATACCATGGAATACTATGCAGCCATAAAAAGGATGAGTTTGCGTCCTTTGTAGGGACATGGATGCAGCTGGAAACCATCATTCTTAGCAAACTATCACAGAACAGAAAACCAAACACCATGTTCTCACTCATGGGTGGGAACTGAACAGTAAGTCACTTGGACTCAGGAAGGGAACATCACACACTGGGGCCTATCCTGGGGAGGAGGGAGGGATTGCATTGGGAGTTATACCTGATATAAATGACGAGTTGATGGAGTGCAGCAGACAGCATGGCACAAGTATACATATGTAACAAACCTGCCGTTATGCACATGTGCCCTACAACTTAAAGAGTATAATAATAATAAATAAATTTAAAAAAAGAATTTTATTTCTCCTTCACTTATGAAACTTAGTTTGGCTGGATATATGAAATTCTGGGTTGAAATTCTTTTCTTTAAGAATGTTGAATATTGGCCCCACTCTCTTCTGGCTTGTAGAGTTTCTGCCCGAGATCTGCTGTTAGTCTGATGGGCTTCCCTTTGTGGGTAATGAGCCTTTCTCCTCTGGCTGCCCTTAACATTTTTCTTCATTTCAACTTTGGTGAATCTGACAATTATGTGTGCTTGGGTTGCTCTTCTCTAGGAGTATCATTGTGGCGTTCTCTATATTTCCTGAATTTGAATGTAATACTGCTGCCTTACTAGGTTGGGAAGTTCTCCTGGATGATATCCTGAAGAGTGTTTTTCCAACTTGGTTCTATTTTCCCCATCTCACTTTCAGGCACACCAATCAGATGTAGATTTGGTCTTTCACATAATCCCATATTTCTTGGAGGCTTTTTCATTTTCTTTTTCTCTTTTTCTCCACCGTCTCTTCTAAAGCCATTTCATTCATTTGATTTTCAATCACTGATACTCTTTCTTCCAGTTGATTGAGTCAGTTACTGAAGCTTGTGCATTTGTCATATAGTTCTCGTGTTATGGTTTTCATCTCTATCCAGTTCTTTCAAGTCTTCTCTGCATTGATTATTCTAGTTATCCATTCATCCATTCTTTTTTCAAGGTTTTTAGTTTCTTTGCACTGGTTATGTAGTTCCTCCTTTAGCTCTAAGAAGTTTGATCAGCTGAAGCCTTCTCTCAACTTGTCAAAATCATTCTCCGTCCAGTTTTGTTCCATTGCTGGCGATGAGCTGTGTTCCTTTGGAGGGGAAGATGTACTCTGATTTTTTTGAATTTCCAACTTTTCTGCACTGCTTTTTCCCCATCTTTGTGGTTTTATCTGCCTCTGGTCTTTGATGATGGTGATGTACTGATGGGGTTTTGGTGTGGGTGTCCTTTCTGTTTGTTAGTTTTCCTTCTAACAGTCAGGACCCTCAGCTGTAGGTCTGTTGGAATTTGCTTGAGGTCCACTCCAGACCCTGTTTGCCTGGGTATCAGCAGCGGAGGCTGCAGAAGATAGAATATTGCTGAACATTGAGTGTTGCTGTCTGATTCTTGCTCTGGAAGCTTCATCTCAGGGGTGTACCCTGCCATGTGAGTTGCGAGGTGTTGGTCTGCACCTAATGGGGGATGTCTCCCAGTTAGGCTACGCAAGGGTCAGGGACCCACTTAAGCAGGCAGTCTGTCCGTTCTCAGATCTCAACCTCCATGCTGGGAAATGCACTGCTGTCTTCAAAGCTGTCAGACAGGGTCATTTACCTCTGCCGACGTTTCTGCTGCTTCTTATTTAGCTATGCCCTGTCTCCAGAGGAGTCTACAGAGGCAGGCAGGCCTCCTTGTGCTGCGGTGAGCTCCATCCAGTTCGAGCTTCCTGGCAGCTTTGTTTACCTACTTAAGCCTCAGCAATGGTGGGTGCCCCTCCCCCAGCCTCACTGCTGCCTTGCAATTAGATCTCAGACTGCTGTGCTAGCAATGAGGGAGGCTCTGTGGCTATGGGACCCTCCAGGCCAGGTGTGGGATATAATCTCCGGGTGCGCCGTTTGCTATGACCCTTGGTAAAGTGCCGTATTAGGGTGTGAGTTACCCGATTTTCCAGGTGTTGTGTGTCTCAGTTTCCCTTGGCTAGGAAAAGGGATTCCCTTCCCCCTTGTGCTTCCCAGGTGAGGCAATGCCTCACCCTGCTTCAGCTCTCACTGGTGGTTCTGCACCAGCTGACCAGCACCAATTGACTGTCACTCCCTAGTGAGATGAACTTGGTACCTCAGTTGAAAATGCAGAAATCACCCGTATTCTGTGTCACTCACACTGGGAGCTGGAGGCTGGAGCTGTTCCTATTCGACCATCTTGGGCACGCCCCCAACTTGCATTTCTTCAATGACTAGTAATATTGATCATTTTCTTCATATCCCTGTTGGCAATATGTATGTCTTCTGTTAAAAGTATATGTTCCTGTCTTTTGCCCACTTTATAATGGGGTTGTTTGAGTTTTGCTTGTAAATTTGTTTAAGTTCCTTGTAGATCCTGGATATTAAACCTTTGTCAGATTTATGGTTTGCAAAAATTTTCTCACATTCCATAAGGTTACTGAGATTACTGTTTACTCTGTTGATAGTTTTTTGTTTTCTTTCTTTCTTTCTTTTTTTTTTTTTTTTTTTTTCTGGCAGAAGCTCTTCAGTTTAATTAGGTCCCATTTGTCAATTTTCATTTTTGTTGTAATTGTTTTTGGCATCTTTATCATGAATGTAGAACTTGGAAAAGAGAAATGATTTCAAAGGACAGGAGAAAAATTAAATCCAAAAGGTTTTGAGAGGTGAGGAGGTTGGAAAAGCATGGATCTAGGTGGTCTCCAAGGCCCCTTTCAGGCCTGACACTTTATAGTTCTATGATCTTATCTCATCCAACTTCTGAGAACTAAAACAAACTAGCCTTTTAAAGGGCAAGGAACTGCTAGGCATTTGGCATAAGCAGAAAATAATGAAACATTTAAAGACAGAAAGACCAGAGATTAAATCCCACCTTTGTTGCTTCTCTGTGACCTTGGTGGGGCCACTTCACTTTTATGAGCCTCAATTTCCTCTATTATAAAATATGGTCAGTAATGACTATCTCATAAGATCAATACAAAGACTAAATGAAATAAAGTAGTAAAGCATGTGACACATCGTAAACATTCAGACTCTTGAAAAGTATCAAAGCCATTCCATCTCCCTCTCCACTTTCACTTTTTTCCTTATGGCGCATCTCTTATTGTGCTCTTCCTTCATTCTGCTTAGAAATCAGCAAAGCTCCTAAATAGAGGATTTCCCCCTGTTCCTAGTCTACTTCTCTTCCCCTAATATCTACAATACACTCCTTCCACTTGGCCAGTGACAGATAGAACAAGAGGAATTTGAGTACCTTTCAGCAGGCCAAAATTTTAGTCTGATTTGTAATAGGTTTTGCCTATTATTTTTGTACCTCATGTTGGCATTAGTCGAAGCACATAAAACCCTGGAAAAGGGTACTGGTCAAGGTGGTAGGAGGCCTACATGAGTCCATTCCCATCTCTGTGAAGTGGGAAGTTGTATGTATATTGTGGGTGAGCAGGCTGGCATTGAAAGAAAATCTTCAGTGTTCTCTTAGCAATAATGTTCTACAAATCAAAGGACTGATGGTCCAAATTCACTAATATTTGGAAATTGGAAGCAAAGTAGCCTAAAATTCTTGAGCTTGACTTTTCATTTATTTCACAGGACCACGGTCCTAGGCGAGAGAGAAATTCAAGCCATTGTAACTATTCCAGGAAAATGTACCACACATGCAGCTTCTCAGGGCTTCATGTTTATCTGTCTGAGGCATGCGTGTTTGTTCCAGCAAGGAAGGATGCTGATACATTTAAAAGCCATGGTGATGCACTGCCATTCTCCCTGGCACAGTGTGTTGCCAAGACCAATTTTATTCCATAAAAAAATATGTAAAGTTCAGTAATACCTTCTTCCATAAAGCTGTGAGCGTCTGGAATACTAATGATACTTAAGATTTTTCTCTAGGCATCTGGTGGTCATTCAGTTACAAAGGACTACATTTATATTTCCTTTCTTCCATTTAGCCACTTTTCTTTTCCTTTCTCTTTTCGTTTGTACTTCTCCCCAGATTCTCAGCTCCTTTTCTCTACTTCTCTTGTTTTCTTCTTCTTGTATTCCTCATATCTCTTGTCTTTTTCACTTTTTTCTCCTCCCTTTCTTTTCTATCTTTCTCACCTTACACCCTTTCCATTTCTTTTCTAACTTCTTCCTTTTCTCTCATCTTATCTCTGATCTTTTTTCTTCTCTCTTGTTCCATTTTATCTCCAGTTTTCCTCTTCTTCTTTAATCAATTCCCAGTATTGTCAAAGAAAAAAATCTTATGGCCATTGTCCTCTTTTCAGGAGAGTTGAAACTCCAACTAGAAATATAGAAATAGATTCCATTTAGCATAAAAAGACTTACTCAAGGAGCCTTCCCAGATAGGCCCCACCAAACTCCAGTCAGTCCAATCCCACTAGCCATCTCTTTGTTTCCAAGACCTCTCTACCTCTCTCACTGCTAGGTATCCACTCACTACTAGGCTGCTTTAATCACCAAAAACAATGTAATCAGGAGCTAGCTGTGTAAGTGTACCAAAGTAATACTCAGGTCCCTTCCCCAAAGAACCTTATAGGCCATAACAGATAATACTTGAAAAAAGCAAGTAAAAAGCATAAAATGATCAAACATCAGAGCAATAAACTACCAAGTCTACAGCTCTGATATTATGTTGATATGAAACTAAAATTCAGAGAGGAAAATTACCTTACTGTCAGTCAGGGGCAGATCATGTAGGCCTTATTGTGAAATTGGATGATGTTTTAACTACAAAGGGCAGCCCCTTATTGGCCACCCTACCCTTATCAAGGGGCGGAGTCTCATTTGTTTCTGTAATACTAACACCTAGTATAGGATCTTCTCTACTAAATAAGTATTGATTGACTGACCTCTAGGTTAGAACAGAATCTTACATCGCACTTCTAGAAACTTATCTTGGTTCAACTATTTAAAAAAAAAAAGGGATTAGTGACAGTATCTTTCTCATAAGATTAATGTGAGGTTTAAATGAGAAAATCCATATAAAGCACTCAGAATAGTGCCTAGAACATGAAAAGTGCTGTGTAATCTTTAGCTATTATTACTATTAACACATATATTCACAGACATTGTGACTCAAGTGTGGTTTTTCTGAATAACTCAAAGATTATAGAGTGTATTTGTGAGTAGGTGTTAAACTTATCTTGACCCTGATCCTAATTTAAAGTAAGGTTTCTTAACCTAGACAAGATTAATATTTTGTTCTGTATAACTTTTTTGTTGGGGTGGGGGCATCCTGTGCATTGTAGCATGTTTAGCTGCATTCCTATTCTTTACTCACTAGATGCTAACAGCACTCCTTCCAGTGGTGTAATAACCAAAAATGTCTCCAGGATTGCCAAATGTTCCCTGATAGGAGAGCCAAAGGGCAAAATTGACCCTATTGAGGAACAACCGACCTCAAAGGATATCAAAGTACAATGCAATATGCTAGCTATTTTAAGTTACAAGAAGCCAAGATAAGTTTGTAAAGCCAGTTGTTCAAGCCTGGGTGAGGAGGAGGTGAAAAACGGGATCTGGGGATTTACAGCTTGCATCTAAATTGAAATTCAGACAGATAAAGCATGCCTGGTAAACTGGTGGGTGAGCCTGCCAGAGGCTTATGTGACAGAGGATCAAGGAGCCTCCTCAGATCAGATTCTGAAGGAAGAAAAAGTCAGGTCTGAGGAGCTTATGAAAGTGCTTTTTTGCTGAAACTGAATGAGTAAGAGCTTCAGTAGTACTGATTAGAAATGTCTCTTATGATGAGTTGCTGGGTGCTGACGAGTTGATGGGTGCAGCACACCAACATGGCACAAGTATACATATGTAACAAACCTGCACATTGTGCACATGTACCCTAGAACTTAAATTTTAATTTAAAAAAAAGAAAAAAAAAGAGAAATGTCTCTTACAAGGCAGAATGCAATTGGAGGGAATGTATTTTCCCCTTCTTTGACATAGGCTATCTGATAACTTTGCCATAATGAGGGCTCCAGTGGTATTGCACAAGGAAGGTTGCAGGACTAGGCAGAACAGAGGTGAAGAATAGGAAAAGCAGACATAGATACAAGTAAGATATGTGAAATCCCTGGAAATACTATATAAGATTCCAAGAGGGTCTTTAATTAGTTATGTGGGATCAAGAAACAGTGAAATGTGTAATATTACTGTACTGTTTGTGTGTCTGTATAAGATACTGCAAGTTTGTGAAACCTGAAGATATCCAAGACCCAAACCAATATTGATCAGTAAATATTCATTGAATAAAGTGATGATCAAATAAATGGGTCTGCAGATAATGGCTTTCAGAAAACATCAATGTGAGTGCTTGATACTTAGGAAACCTTACTGCCAATCTCCGTTTGACCTTGTGCAGTCATTTCTCTTCACTTGACTTCAATTTCCTCATACTCAGAATAGGGAGGTTGGACTAGATAATCTTTAGGATTACTTTCAGATCTGGCATTCTAGACATCTATGATTCAACACACAGTTGTGGATCAAT
Organism: Papio anubis; assembly: GCF_008728515.1. NCBI lineage: Eukaryota > Metazoa > Chordata > Mammalia > Primates > Cercopithecidae > Papio > Papio anubis. The sequence goes on along the minus strand of NC_044996.1, from coordinate 84,333,128 downwards.
GAAAACATTCATTTATCTTATAGGACCTTCCCAGTAAACCAGAAATGCTGAGGCGTAGACTTATTCTTGTGATTCCTCTATTCCCTGGTTCACAACCTGGAGGCAGGTGGGTTTTCTATGACATATTCTCGTTATACTTTAATCCATTTTTAAAGAAAAAATAACTCCAGGTGTCCCATTTTATATCTTAATTCTAATTGAACACTCTCTCCTGCTGCTGCTTGAAGATTGTCTAGTCTTCTTTCAGTTCCAGTTGCAACCCCTTTATATGAATTAGAGTTTCCAGAGTATTTTCTAGACTCTCTCTTGCTCAGGCCAAATTCAATCTTCCTAGGCCTATTCACCAATGTGGATCTGGGGATCATAATCATTTTTCTCCCCTGCTTGTGTTCAAGTATTGGTCTGGAAATCAGAAAATCGGAGCTCATAATCCTGGCCCTACCACTAACTTGCTCTATTGTGAGTAGCAGATTATTTATTTTTTAAACCACAATTTCCTCAATTGCAAACTGGGGCTAATAATCCCTGCTCTGCCTATGGATTGAATGTGGAGAATGTTTAAATCATGACTTTGAAACAGTATAGAGATCCTGATAATTTGCTATTGTCAAGAGCTGACCATTAAATCCTGACAATAATTAAATTAACCTAAAATGGGAAAACAAACTGTAGTATATCCATACCATGGAGTACTGTTCAAAAGTAAATGAATAGCAAACGCATTTTGCTATGTGAAAAGTGCCAGATCCAAAAGGCTACATATTTAAATAATTCTATTATATGATTTTCTGGAAAAGGTAAAATTATAGAGATGAAAAATAGATCAGTAGTTACTAGAGATGAGAGTTGGGAGAAGAGATTCACTTCAAGGCCGCAACATGAGATAATTTGTAGAGTGATAAAATTGTTCTGTAAGGAACTGTGAAAGCAGACACCTGGCTCTGTGCAATGGCCAAAATCCATTCAGCTGAAACTCCTGAAAGATATGTATTAATTATGAAAGATAAAATAGTAGAATTACTCTGAGGAAACCTCCCAGAGACTACCTAAACCTAGGGATCAAGTGGTCTACTGATAATAAGACAACCAATAACAAAACATATTAACATCATGTTTCTCTTGACAGGACACTCTGAAAAAGGCCCATTATCTCTCTGGTATTATTTCCTAAAATCCAATCTAATTACGTGAAAACATCAGGAAAACCCAAATTGAAGGACAGTCTACAGAGTACCTGATCACTTCACTTCAAAAGCATCAGGATCACCTAATACAAGGAAAGGCCTCCACACTTCCATCATTTATACCACCAGGAAACCCAGCACGCCCTTTAAAAGCCAAAAAAAAATCTTCTCCTGTTCCTGGTAGGGAAAAGGAAAACTATTTTAAATACATGCAGAATATTTTCAATAACGAAGGCCTACACTTGAGGAAAAAAGACTTTACCAGAATGTTATTAAACCTGAGGGAAGGTTATGTACTCCACTCTAGCCTCCTCTAATCTTCTTGTCTCATTTATGAGTGGGACAAAAAGCAAAGAAATACTTGGGAAGTGACATAGGCTCACAAAGAGAATAAGAAGTAACAATTCAATTACAGAACTTGCCCTGCTCCATAAATAACCACAACATCAACAAGACTCCTGTGAAATAATAGTGGATTACAAATAAAAGAAGGTCAAGATGCTGACTTTATTTAAGAAAGAATTTTAAGGAAACTCAAAGACAATAAGGGAGAGCAAACTAGGGACACTGGGAAAAATTAAAGCCTCTGGTGTCTACAACTACAGAAAACATTAAACACAGCCAATTCCTAGCCAGATTAATATGAAATTTCACACTAAATCTCTATTTACTTCAGTTTCTATTATCTAGTGGGAACTTGGGTTATCATGTTATTACATCTGGCTTTCAACATAAAAAGTTAGAATAACACTTTTCTTACTAAAAAGTAAGAAAAACACAGTATGAAAATATAAAGCAAAATCTGAATCAGACTCAAATATGACAGATTTTGAAAAGTCTAGAATGGAAATTTAAAATAACTATGATTGCAATGTTAGGGATGTTAATGAAAATATAGTTAACATTCAGTTACATATGGATAATATAATAAGCAAAGATATGGAAACCCCAAGAATAAAATAAAAAATAAATACTAGAAATAAAAAAACCTGTATAGAAGTGAAGAAAGTCTAACGGGGTCATCAGTAGACTGATCACAGCTTAAGAAAGAATCAAATGGCTTAAAGATATTGTCAATAGAAACTTTCAAATCTGAGATAAAAAAAGAAAATAATGTTAAAAACAGAACAAAATACCCAAGAATTGTTTAACAATTTCAAAATATTCAACATGTGTGTAATTGGAATACCAGAAAGAGAAGACAGGATAAAGCAGATGATATATTTGAAGTAGAAATAGCAGACTTTCTGAAAATTAATGAATGACACAAAACCACAATTTCAGGGAGTGTGATGAACGTCAAGCAGGAAACATACCAAAAACATATATCTAGGTATATTATATTTAAATTGTAGGAAACAAAAGAGAAAGAAAAAGAAAAAATCTTGAAATAAGGAGGAAGAGAAAGGTAGGAGAAGAACTTACCTATAGAAAACAAGAATAAGAACTACACTCGACTTCTTGTCGAAATCATACAAGCTAGAAGTCAGTTGGGCGAAATGTTTAAAATGATGGAAGTAAAGCAAAACAAAACACGAATCAAGAATTATATATCCTGAAAAATCATTCTTCAAGAGTGAAAGAGAAATAAAGACACACTCTGACAAACAAAAACTAAAGGAATTAAATACCACCATATCTGCCCTTAAAGGAAAAGTAAGAGGCCCCTTGGAACACCCTCTTCAATAAATAGTGCTAGAAAAAATGGATATCAACAGGCAGAAAAATTAAACTAGCCCTATACCTCTCACTATATACAAAAATCAACTCAAAATAGGTGAATGACTCAAATGTAAGACCCAAAGCTATGACAGCACTAGAATAAAACATAGAGAAAATAATCCAGGACATTTGTTTAGGCATACATTTTATGGCTAAAATCTCAAAAGTACAGGCAACAAAAGCAAAAATAGACAAATGTAATATATTAAATTTAAAAACTTTTGTGCAGCAAAGGAAACAGTCAACAAAGTGAAGAAGGAACTTGTTGAATGGGAGAAAATATTTGAAAACTATTTATCTGACAAAATAATGAAGTCCAGAATATACAAGGAACTCACAAGTCAACAGCAAAAAACAAAACAAAACGAAACAAAAACTAATATTCCCATTAAAAGTGGTCAAATAACCTGAATAGAAATTTTTCAAAGAATACATACAAATGGCCAACATGTACATAAACAAATGCTCAACATCGCTAATGATCAGGGTCATGCAAATCAAAACTACAGTGAGGTATTATTTTACCCCAGTAAGAATGGCTATCATAAAAAAAAAAATGAAAATTCACAGATTCTTGCAGGGATGTGAAGAAAAGACAACCCTTATACATTGTTGGTAAAAATGTAAATTAGTACAGTCATTACAGAAAACAAAATGAAAGTTTCTCAAGTGAAAAATGAAACTATCATACAATCCAACAATCCCACTACTGAGTATTTGCCCAAAGCAAAGAAAATCAGTATATTAAAGTGATACCTGCAACTCCATGTTTATTGCAACACTATTCATAATAGCAAAAATATAAAAACAACCTAAGTGTCCATCAACTTAAAGAAAATGTGGACCTCTGCAGACACAAACGACTCTGTCTGACAGCTTTGAAGAGAGCAGTGGATCTCCTAACATGGAGGTTGAGATCTGAGAAGGGACAGACTGCCTGCTCAAGTGGGTCCCTGACCCCTGAGTAGTCTAACCGGGAGACATCCCCCACTAGGGGCAGTCTGACACCCCACACCTCACAGGGTGGAGTACACCCCTGAGAGGAAGCCTCCAAAGCAAGAATCAGACAGGTACACTCGCTGTTCAGCAATATCCTATCTTCTGCAGCCTCTGCTGCTGACACCCAGGCAAACGGGGTCTGGAGTGCACCTCAAGCAATCTCCAATAAACCTACATCAGAGGGTCCTGACTGTTAGAAGGAAAACTATCAAACAGGAAGGACACCTACACCAAATCCCCATCAGTACGTCACCATCATCAAAGACCAGAGGCAGATAAAACCACAAAGATGGGGAAAAAGCAGGGCAGAAAAGCTGAAAATTCAAAAAATAAGAGCACATCTCCCCCGGCAAAGGAGCGCAGCTCATCACCAGCAACGGATCAAAGCTGGATGGAGAATGACTTCGACGAGATGAGAGAAGAAAGCTTCAGTCCATCAAACTTCTCAGAGCTAAAGGAGGAATTACGTACCCAGCGCAAAGAAACTAAAAATCTTGAAAAAAAAAGTGGAAGAATTGATAGCTAGAGTAATTAATGCAGAGAAGGTCATAAACGAAATGAAAGAGATGAAAACCATGACACGAGAAATACGAGACAAATGCACAAGCTTCAGTAACCGACTCGATCAACTGGAAGAAAGAGTATCAGCGATTGAGGATCAAATGAATGAAATGAAGCGAGAAGAGAAACCAAAAGAACATAGAAGAAAAAGAAATGAACAAAGCCTGCAGGAAGTATGGGATTATGTAAAAAGACCAAATCTACGTCTGATTGGGGTACCTGAAAGTGAGGGGGAAAATGGAACCAAGATGGAAAACACTCTTCAGGATATCACCCAGGAGAACTTCCCCAACCTAGTAGGGCAGGTCAACATTCAAATCCAGGAAATACAGAGAACGCCACAAAGATGCTCCTCGAGAAGAGCAACTCCAAGACACATAATTGCCAGATTCACCAAAGTTGAAATGAAGGAAAAAATCTTAAGGGCAGCCAGAGAGAAAGGTTGGGTTACCCACAAAGGGAAGCCCATCAGACTAACAGCAGATCTCTCCGCAGAAACTCTACAGGCCAGAAGAGAGTGGGGGCCAATAGTCAACATTCTTAAAGAAAAGAATTTTAAACCCAGAATTTCATATCCAGCCAAACTAAGTTTCATAAGTGAAGGAGAAATAAAGTTCTTTACAGATAAGCAAATGCTTAGAGATTTTGTCACCACTAGGCCTGCCTTACAAGAGACCCTGAAGGAAGCACTAAACATGGAAAGGAACAACCGGTACCAGCCATTGCAAAAACATGCCAAAATGTAAAGACCATTTAGGCTAGGAAGAAACTGCATCAACTAACGAGCAAAATAACCAGTTAGTATCATAATGGCAGGATCAAGTTCACACACAACAATATTAACCTTAAATGTAAATGGACTAAATGCTCCAATTAAAAGACACAGACTGGCAAACTGGATAAAGAGTCAGGACCCATCAGTCTGCTGTATTCAGGAGACCCATCTCACACGCAGAGACATACATAGGCTCAAAATAAAGGGATGGAGGAAGATTTACCGAGCAAATGGAGAACAAAAGAAAGCAGGGGTTGCTATATTAGTCTCTGATAAAACAGACATTAAACCATCAAAGATCAAAAGAGACAAAGAAGGCCATTACATAATGGTAAAGGGATCAATTCAACAGGAAGAGCTAATTATCCTAAATATATATGCACCAAATACGGGAGCACCCAGATTCATAAAGCAAGTCCTTAGAGACTTACAAAAAGACTTAGACTCCCATACAATAATAATGGGAGACTTCAACACTCCACTGTCAACATTAGACAGATCAACGAGACAGAAAGTTAACAAGGATATCCAGGAATTGAACTCATCTCTTCAGCCAGCAGACCTAATAGACATCTATAGAACTCTCCAGCCCAAATCAACAGAATATACATTCTTCTCAGCACCACATCACACTTATTCCAAAATTGACCACATAGTTGGAAGTAAAGCACTCCTCAGCAAATGTACAAGAACAGAAATTATAACAAACTGTCTCAGACCACAGTGCAATCAAACTAGAACTCAGGACTAAGAAATTCAATTAAAACCGCTCAACTACATGGAAACTGAACAACCTGCTCCTGAATGACTACTGGGTACATAACGAAATGAAGGCAGAAATAAAGATGTTCTTTGAAATCAATGAGAACAAAGATACAACATACCAGAATCTCTGGGACTCATTTAAAGCAGTGTGTAGAGGGAAATTTATAGCACTAAATGCCCACAAGAGAAAGCTGGAAAGATCTAAAATTGACACTCTAACATCACAATTAAAAGAACTAGAGAAGCAAGAGCAAACACATTCGAAAGTTAGCAGAAGGCAAGAAATAACTAAGATCAGAGCAGAACTGAAGGAGATAGAGACACAAAAAACCCTCCAAAAAATCAATGAATCCAGGAGTTGGTTTTTTGAAAAGATCAACAAAATTGACAGACCGCTAGCAAGACTAATAAAGAAGAAAAGAGAGAAGAATCAAATCGACACAATAAAAAATGATAAAGGGGATATCACCACCGACCCCACAGAAATACAAACTACCATCAGAGAATACTATAAACACCTCTACCCAAATAAACTAGAAAATCTAGAAGAAATGGATAATTTCCTGGACACTTACACTCTTCCAAGACTAAACCAGGAAGAAGTTGAATCCCTGAATAGATCAATAGCAGGCTCTGAAATTGAGGCAATAATTAATAGCCTACCAACCAAAAAAAGTCCAGGACCAGATGGATTCACAGCCGAATTCTACCAGAGGTACAAGGAGGAGCTGGTACCATTCCTTCTGAAACTATTCCAATCAATAGAAAAAGAGGGAATCCTCCCTAACTCATTTTATGAGGGCAACATCATCCTGATACCAAAGCCTGGTAGAGACACACCAAAAAAAGAGAATTTTAGACCAATATCCCTGATGAACATTGATGCAAATATCCTCAATAAAATACTGGCAAACCGGATTCAGCAGCACATCAAAAAGCTTATCCACCATGATCAAATGGGCTTCATCCCTGGGATGCAAGGCTGGTTCAACATTCGCAAATCAATAAACATAATCCAGCATATAAACAGAACCAAAGACAAGAACCACATGATTATCTCAATAGATGCAGAAAAGGCCTTGGACTATATTCAACAGCCCTTCATGCTAAAAACGCTCAATAAATTCGGTATTGATGGAATGTATCTCAAAATCATAAGAGCTATTTATGTCAAATCCACAGCCAATATCATACTGAATGGGCAAAAACTGGAAAAATTCCCTTTGAAAACTGGCACAAGACAGGGATGCCCTCTCTCACCACTCCTATTCAACATAGTGTTGGAAGTTCTGGCTCGGGCACTTAGGCAAGAGAAAGAAATCAAGGGTATTCAGTTAGGAAAGGAAGAAGTCAAATTGTCCCTGTTTGCAGATGACATGATTGTATATTTAGAAAACCCCATAGTCTCAGCCCAAAATCTCCTTAAGCTGATAAGAAACTTCAGCAAAATCTCAGGATATAAAATTAATGTGCAAAAATCACAAGCATTCTTATACACCAGTAACAGACAAACAGAGAACCAAATCAGGAATGAACTTCCATTCACAATTGCTTCAAAGAGAATGAAATACCTAGGAATCCAATTTACAAGGGATATATAGGAGCTCTTCAAGGAGAACTACAAACCACTGCTCAGTGAAATAAAAGAGGACACAAACAAATGGAAGAACATACCATGCTCATGGATAGGAAGAATCAATATCGTGAAAATGGCCATACTACCCAAGGTAATTTATAGATTCAATGCCATCCCCATCAAGCTACCAATGAGTTTCTTCACAGAATTGGAAAAGCCTGCTTTAAAGTTCATATGGAACCAAAAAAGAGCCCACATCTCCAAGACAATCCTAAGTCAAAAGAACAAAGCTGGAGGCATCACGCTACCTGACTTCAAACTATACTACAAGGCTACAGTAACCAAAACAGCATGGTACTGGTACCAAAACAGAGATATAGACCAACGGAACAGAACAGAGTCCTCAGAAATAATACCACACATCTTCAGCTATCTGATCTTTGACAAACCTGAGAGAAGCAAGAAATGGGGAAAGGATTCCCTATTTAATAAATGGTGCTGGGAAAATTGGCTAGCCATAAGTAGAAAGCTGAAACTGGATCCTTTCCTTACTCCTTATACAAAAATTAATTCAAGATGGATTAGAGACTTAAATGTTAGACCTAATGCCATAAAAACCCTAGAGGAAAATCTAGGTAGTACCGTTCATGACATAGGCATGGGCAAACACTTCATGTCTAAAACACCAAAAGCAACGGCAGCAAAAGCCAAAATTAACAAATGGGATCTCATTAAACTAACAAGCTTCTGCACAGCAAAGGAAACTACCATTAGAGTGAACAGGCAACCTACAGAATGGGAGAACATTTTTGCAATCTACTCATCTGACAAAGGGCTACTATCCAGAACCTACAAAGAACTCAAACAAATTTACAAGAAAAAAACAAACAACCCCATCAAAAAGTGGGCAAAGGATATGAACAGACATTTCTCAAAAGAAGACATTCATACAGCCAACAGACACATGAAAACATGCTCATCATCACTGGCCATCAGAGAAATGCAAATCAAAACCACAATGAGATACTATCTCACACCAGTTAGAATGGCAATCATTAAAAAGTCAGGAAACAACAGGTGCTGTAGAGGATGTGGAGAAATAGGAACACTTTTACACTGTTGGTGGGATTGTAAACTAGTTCAAGCATTATGGAAAACAGTATGGCGATTCCTCAAGGATCTAGAACTAGATGTACCATATGACCCAGCCATCCCATTACTGGGGATATACCCAAAGGATTATAAATCATGCTGCTATAAAGACACATGCACACGTATGTTTATTGTGGCACTATTCACAATAGCAAAGACTTGGAATCAACCCAAATGTACATCAGTGACAGACTGAATTAAGAAAATGTGGCAGCCATAAATACTGAATACTATGCAGCCATAAAAAAGGATGAGTTTGTGTCCTTTGTAGGGACATGGATGCAGCTGGAAACCATCATTCTTAGCAAACTATCACAACAACAGAAAACCAAACACCACATGTTCTCACTCATAGGTGGGAGCTGAACAATCACTTGGACTCGGGAAGGGGGACATCACACACCGGGGCCTATCATGGGAAGGCGGGAGGGGGGAGGGATTGCACTGGGAGTTATACCTGATGTAAATGACGAGTTGATGGGTGCTGACGAGTTGATGGGTGCAGCACACCAACATGGCACAAGTATACATATGTAATAAACCTGCACATTATGCACTTGTACCATAGAACTTAAAGTATAATAATAATAATAATTAAATTAAAAAAAACCAAAATAGTGAAGAATGTGTAGATTGGTGGAAGCTAAATGGTTGGCTGAAACTAAAATATATAAAATATATATATATATATACATATAAAAGAAAATAAAATGTGGTATATATACACAATGCAATAATATTTTCCATAAAAAAGAATGAAATCCTGTCTTTTACAGCAACATCGATGGAACTGTTGGTCACTATGTTAAGTGCAATTAATCAGGCACAGGAAGTTCAACATCACATGCTCTCACTAATGTGGGATCTAAAAGAATCTCATGGAAGTAGAGAATAGAATGATAATTACTAGAGTTGGAGAAGCATCTAGGGGGATATGGGAGATGTTGGTTAATGGGTACACACGTACAGTTAGATAGAAGAAATAAGAGCTAATGTTTGATAGCAGTTGGGTTACTATAGTTAACAACAATTTATGTTCTATAAAAAATTGCTAGAATAAAGGATTTAAAATGTTCTCAATACATAGGAATAATAAATACACAAGGCGATGGATATTCTAAATCCTCTGACTTGAGCATTTACACATCCTATGTGTGTACCAAAATATCCATGTGCCCCATAAATACGTAAAAACATTATGTGTAAAAAAGATGCTCTAGCCAGGTATGGTAGCTCATGCCTGTAATCTTAGCACTTTTAGAGGTCAAGATGAGTGGATGGCTTGGAGTCCAGTAGTTTGAGGTCAGCCTGGGCAACATGACAAAATCTAAGTCAGAAGACGAAGACGAAGACGAAGACGAAGAAGAAGAAGAAGAAGAAGAAGGAGAAGGAGAAGAAGAAGAAGAAGGAGGAGAAGGAGAAGAAAAAGAAAGGAGAGGAGAAGAGAAGAGGGAAGAGAAGAAGAGAAGAAAGAAGGAAGAAGGAAGAAAGAAAGAAGAAAGAAGGAAGATGAAGAAAAATTGTCCTAGATACTTGGGAGGCTGAGGTGGGAGAATCATCTGAGCTCAGGAAGTTGAGGCTGCAGTAAGCCGAGATTGTGCCACTGCACTCCAGCCTGGGCAATGAGAGTGAGACCCTGTCTCAAAGAAAATATATTTTTAAAAGAATAAAGAAAGAAGCTCTTCAGGAAGAACAAAAATTCAATAGGTCAAATATATAGGACTTATATTAAAAACAAGAACATCAGATAAAACATAAATTAATGTAAAATAAAGTATTTTATTCTTTTTATTCCTAATTTATTTAATGAGATAGTTGTTCAAATAATAATAGTAACAATTCATTGATAGATTATAGCATAAGGATGAGTTAAGTGAATAACAGCAATACTCTGTTATGTAACGCCTGCACTACTGATGAAATGGTATAATGTTGTTTGAAACTGGATTAAAATTTGTTGTAAATGTTTAATTGCAAACTCTAGAGAACTACTAGATTTTTAAAAAACACAAGTGTAATTCATATAGGAAGAAAGAACATGGAATTACATGAAATTCTCAGTTATAACTAGAGAAGTAGAAAATGAGGGAGAAAAAAAGAACAAGATCAATGAATAGAAATCAGATGCAAATATAGTATCTACTAATCTAACTATATCAATAACCACTTTAAAAGTGAATTGCCTAAATACACCAATTAAGAAACAGTCTAGTGAACAAAAAATAAAACCCAACAATACACTTTACATTAGGAAAAAAAATCAGTTCAAATATAAAGATACAAATAGATTAGTAGTAAGAAAATGAGTGGAGTCACTGAAAACAGTGAAGTAGAAAGCTGTAAAAGTTAGTTCATCCACTGAAGCAACCACTAAGCTGTCAAAAACTTTTACAATTCAATTGTTTTGAATATTTGGGAATACAATTTTTTAAAATTAACCACCAGGGGAGTGCTTACTGAAGACAGACTGTACTTCATTGTGGGAAGAAATCACTATAGGATTTTTGCTGATTTACCTACAATCCTCCATTCCCAAGCTTGGTGGTAGCCAGTATCTCTGGTGTGACTTGCTAGTGCCAGAGGGTGCTAAATAAACCTTGTTTATTATATATTATTGATGAATATTCTGACCTGTCTGGAAGTTCCCTGAGAGCCCAGATCTAAGACTTGCCTTTGTTTTGCTCCCCAAAGAACTACCTCAGAGCTTGAATGGCTGCTTTGGTAGCACCTGTCAAAAGCATTTAAAGACATATAGTATCAACGTCTTATTAGGTCAAAAGACATTAGGCAGGGTAAACAGCAGACAGATCAGAAATTCTGGGAAGGGAGATATAGGGAAGAATAAGGGCTGCTTGAAAATGTCTCATATATACCAGAGAAATGAGACAGAACACACCTGCCCAGGACCAGACAAGTGTTCAGAAAAGAACTTAACGGACCCTAGGCTTGCAGTTCTGGCTAATCTATGCACTTTACACATCCACAAAGTGAAGGCTAAAGGTAGATGTCAAGGCTACATGTTATAGGAGTGCCCCAATTTAGAGCCATTTAGAGCCAATCTACAAAGAACAGGAGCACTATTTGTGTTATGTTTTCTTCCTTGTTTTTCCTCCAGGCATTTAAGGAAATTTCTACCAGGACATGAACTAAATGCTGAAATAATGGAATGAAAACTTCAATGACCACACAGAACAAGTAATATAGCTTTCAAAAAATAGCTTAGAAAAATAAGTCATTAAACAAACAGGTGATTGCAGCCCAATCAAGAAATAACAATAAACCCTGGGAAGGGAGCAGAATCTGATTTCCAAAATTTTCGTATTGTAAGATTACAAATGTCAAAGTTTCAACAAAAATTAGAAAACATAAAAGAAACAGAAAGTATGACACATTTATAGGGAAAAAAACTGACAGAATCCTTTCCTGAAGAAGCCCAGACTTATCAGACAAAGACTTTAAAATAACTTTTTTCAATATCTTCAAAAACCTAGAAAAAATCATGGAAAAATGACTAAAAGAAACAAGGAGAGCAATAATTGAACAAATAAAAAAATCAGTAAAGGTATAAAACTTATTAAAAGGACCTAATAGAAATACAGGAGCCAAAAAATACAATAGTGGAAATTTAAAAGGACTGACTAGAATGACTCAAAGCAAATTAAAGGTAGAAGACAGAATAAGTGGTCTTGAAGGTAGGTCAATAGAAATTTTTCGCTATGGGCATCAGAAAGAAAAAAAGATAAAGAAAATGAACAGAACATAAGGGACACATGAGACATCAGTCATACCAACATATATGTAATTAGAATACCAGAAGGAAAGGAAAGATGGAACAGAAATTGTTTTGAAAATTTAAAGCCTGAAAACTTCTCAAATACAATGAAAAACATAAATTTATACACCCAAGATCTGTAATAGAAAAATGCTAAATGATCCATACCAAGACATATTTTCATCAGTTGACAAAGAGAAAATCTCAAAAGCAACAAGCAAAAGGTGACTTATCAGATGTAAGAGATCCTCAATAAAATTAAGAGCCAATTTCTCATCGGACATCATGAAAACCGGAAGGCAATGTATTGGCATAAAGTGATTAAAAATAAAAAAAATTCAATCAGGAATTCTCTACTATGTAAAACTATTGGCCAAAAACACAAAAACAATCAAGATCTTACTTGAAAAGCAAAAGCTGAGGAAAATTTTTGCTAGTAGACCTGCCCCACAAGAATTGTTTAAGGGAATTCTTCAGGATGAAAGGAAGGGACACTAGAAAGTAACATGAAGTCATAAAAAAAATAATGGCAGAAAAGACAACTACAGTACAGACGTAAATGTAGAGCCAGCATTATTTTATGTATTACTTATAACTCCTTCCTTTTCTACATGATTTAAAAGACATAAAATCATAGAACAATAATTTTAAATCTATAATAGCACACCATGTATAAAGACGTAGTTTGTGACAATGACAATATCGGAAGAACTTTTAGGACCTGAAAATTTGCATAATACTTAGCTAAACTGAGATCAATTCAAATTAGAATGATAAAATCTTGGATGTTGGTGCTAACCCCCTGGTAACTACCAAGAAAAAAATAAATAAATAATACAAAAGCAAGGAAATGAGAAGCATATCCAACTGTATAGATTAATGCAACCCTTATCAAAATTTCAACGGTGATTTTTGCTGGAATAAAAAGAATGCATTCTAAAATTTATATGGAATCTCAAGGGATCCTGAATAGCCAAAAAAAACTTGAAAAATAAAAATAGGTGAAAGTCTCACATTTCCTGATTTCAAAACTTACTATAAAACTACAGGAATCAACACAGTGTGGTTCTGGCAAAAAGAGAGGCATAGAGATAAATGGAATAAAATAGAAAGGCCAGAGATAAACTCTCTCACATGTGGCCAAATGATTTTAAATAAGGGTACCACAAGTATTAAATAAGGAAGTATTTGTAGTATTTTCTACAAATTTTGTTAGAAAAACTGAATATCCACATGCAAAAGTATGAAATTGGATCCCTTCTTTATATAAAATTAACTTAAAATGGATCAAAGACCTAAACATGAGATTTAAAACTATAAGACTCTTAGAAGAAAATATTGGGGAGAGGCCAAGATGGACGACTAGAAGCACCAAGGATCAGAGGCTCCCATCAGAGAAAAAACAAAACAAAACAAAACAAAACAAAAAACGTAACTAGCATGTGAATCCTGCACTGGCAACCAAGGTATCCAGGTTCTCTTATCAGAATTGACTAGGCAGTTGGCGTGGTACATGGAGAGAAAGAAAGAGAAGTGTGGTGCAGCAGCCCACCTGAGAGTCACACAGGGCAGGGGAGCCACCAACCCCTTAGCCAAGGTAGGCAGTGAATAAGTGTGCTACCCAGCTGGGAAACCATTCTTTTTTCCACCAAACAATGCAAACCATAGATCGGAAGACCTTACTTGTGAACCCACGCCACCGGGACCTAGGGTCCCAACCCTGAAGCTGCGCAGATTCTCAACAGCCTCACAGCTAGAACCTGCTTAAGCCTGCCAAGTTCTCAAGGAGAGAGGTGACCAGCACCACAGCTATGGCTGCCTGTTGTCTAAACTGTTTGAGCTCCTTGGGGGAGGGACAGCAGCCAGCACTGGGACTCATAACTGCCTAACAGGTTAAGCTCCCTATGCAACAGGAAGGGGGAAAGGTGGCATTCATCTCTATAGCTCCAGGCCACTCTTTTCCCCTGCTGGAGCCAAGGAGGATAGATGGCTTGGTCCCAAGAGGTTTTCCCCAAAGCTCAACACACCTGATGTGGCAGACTGTAGCCAGACCACCTCTTCAGGCCTGACCTTGACCCACCCTTACTCACAGGGTGGGGCCTCCCTGCAGGAACTTGAACAACTCCAGTCAGAGGCTCAGGGACATAACCTTGATCTCCCTGGGCCTGAGCCCCTAGGGGGAGGGGTGACCACAGTCTCTGTGGACCAGCAGACTTAGCCTTTCCTCCTGGTAGTTCTCAGGAATCTGGGCAGCCCAGATGAGTGGATTTTCCCCCAATGAAGCACACGGCCTCCACCAAGGAAGAGTCAAAGTCCTTCATTAAACAGGTCTTTTCTCCTGTGCATCCAACTGGGTAAGGCCCTCCAAGAGGGGTTATCAGACACCCTATACGGGAATGATCCTACTGGCATCAGGTTGTTGCCCCTCGAGGTCAGAGATCCCAGAAGAAAGAGCAGGCACCAATCTTTGCTGTTCTCCAGCCTCCTTGAGTGATATCTCCAGGTGTGGGAGTGAGCCAGATAACTAGGTCCTGAAGTGAACCCCCAGCAAATGGCAGCAGCCCTACGGAAGAGGGACCTATTGAAAGAAAAACAAAGAAACAAAAAGCAACAACAACAGCATCATCAACAACAAAACATCCCCACTAAAACCCCATCTAAGGGTCCGCAGCCTCAAAGGTCAAAACTAGGCAAACCCATAAAGATGAGAAAGAATCAATGAAAAAAACACTGAAAACTCAAAAGGCCAGAGTGTCCGTTCTCCTCCAGATGATTGCAATGCCTCTCCAGCAAGAACATAAAACTGGATGGAAGATGAGATGGACAAATTGATAGAAGTAGTTTTCAGAAGATGGGTAATAAAAAAAACTCCAGTGAGCTAAAGGAGCATGTTCTAACCCAATGCAAAGAAGCTAAGAATCTTGATGAAAGGTTAGAGGAACTGCTAACTAAAATATCCAGTTTAGAGAGGAACATAAATAAACTGATGGAGTTGAAGAACACAGAACGAGAATTTCACATAAGTATCAATGACCGAGTTGACCAAGTGGAAGAAAGGATATTAGAGTTTGAAGACCACCTTGCTGAAATAAAGAATGCAGACAAGATTAGAGAAAAAAGGAATGAAAAGGAATGAACAAAGCCTCCAAAAAATATGGGACTACCTAAAAATTTGGAACCTATGATTGATTAGAGTACCTGAAGGAGACAGGGAGAATGGAAACACACTGGAAAATGTACTTCAGGATATTATACAGGAGAACTTTCCCAACCTAGCAAGACAGGCCAACATGCATAATCAGAAAACACAGAGAACTCTACTAATACACTCCATGAGAAGCTCAACCCCAAGACATAATCATCATATTCTCCAAGGTCAAAATGAAGGAAAAAATATTAAGGACAGCCAGAGAGAAAAGCCAGATCACCTACAAAGAGAAGCCCGTCAGACTAAAAGCAGACCTCTCAGCAGAAACCCTACAAGCCAGAAGAGATTGGGGGCCAATATTCAACACTCTTAAAGAAAAGAATTTTGAACCCAAAATTTTACATCCAGCCAAACTAAACTTAATAGACAAATGAGAAATAAAATCTCTTCGAGACAAACAATTGCTGAGGGATTTCATCACCACAAGGCCTGCCTTGCAAAAGCTCCTGAAGGAAGCACTAAATAGTGAAAGGAAAAACCAGTATCAGCCACTGTATAAACACACCAAAATATAAAGACCAATGACGCTATGAAAAAACTCCATCAACTAGTGTGCAAAATAACCAGATAGCATCATAATGACAGGATCAAATTCACACAGAACAATACTAACCTTCAATGTAAATGGGCTAAATGCCTTAATTATAAGACACAGACCGGCAAATTGGATAAAGATTCAAGACCCATTGGTGTGCTGTGTTCAGGAGACCCATCTAATGTGCAAAGACACACATGGGCTCAAAATAAAGGAATAGAGGAAAATTTACCAAGCCAATAGAAAGCAAAAAACGCAGGGATTGCAATCCTAGTTTCTGACAACACGGACTTTAAGCCAACAAAGCTCAAAAAAGACCAAAAAAAAGAACATTACATAATGGTAAAGGGATCAATGCAACAAAAAGAGCTAACTATCCTAAATATATATGCACCCAATACAGGAGCACCCAGATTCAAAAACAAGTTCTTAGAGACCTGCAAGGAGACTTAGGCTCCCACACAATAATAGTGGGAGACTTTAACACCCCACTGTCAATATTAGACAGATCAACAAGACAGATAATTAACAAGAATATGCAGGACTTGAACTCAACTCTGAATCAAGTGGACCTAATAGTCTTCTACAGAACTCTTCAGCCCAAATCAACAAAATATACGTTCTTCTCACTGCCACATAGCACTTATCCTAAAATTGACCACATAATTTGAAGTAAAGCACTCCTCAGAAAATGCAAAAGAATTGAAATAACAGTCTCCCAGACCAAAATGCAATCAAATTAGAACTCAGAAATAAGAAACTCACTCAAAATCACACACTTACATGGAAATTGAACAACCTTCTTCTGAATGACTCCAAGGTAAATAAGAAAATTAAGGCAGAAATCAAGAAATTCTTTGAAACCAATCAGAAGAAAGAGATAACGTACCAGAATCTCTGGGACACAGATGAAGCAGTGTTAAGAGGAAAATTTATAGCACTAAATACCCATGTCAGAAAGCTAGAAAAATCTCAAATGGAAACTCTAACATCGCAATTAAAAGAGCTAGAGAAGCAATAGCAAACTAACCCAAAAGCTAGTGGAAGAAAATAAGGAGCTAAGATCAGGCCAGAACTAAAGGAGATAGAGACACAAAAAAACCTCCAAAAAATCAATGAATTAAGAAGCTGTTTTTTGGGGGAAAAAAATAAATAAATAACAAAAAGGACTGCTACCTAGAGTAATAAAGAAGAAAAGAGAGAATAATCAAATAGACACAATAAAAAATGATGAAGAGGGCCAGGCATGGTGGCTCATGCCCGTAATCCCAGCCCTTTGCGAGGTTGAGGCAGGTGAATCACGAGGTCAGGAGTTCAAGATCAGCCTGGCCAACATAGTGAAACTCCATCTCTACTAAAAATACAAAAAATTAGCCAGGCCAGGCGTGGTGGTCGGCACCTGTAATCCTAGCTACTCGGGAGGCTGAGGCAGGAGAATCGCTTGAACCTGGGAGGCAGAGGTTGCAGTGAGCCGAGATTGTGCCACTGCACACCAGCCCCTGTGACAGTGTGAGACTCCATCTCAAAAAAAAAAAAAAAATGTTGAAGCAGATATCACCACTGACACCATAGAAATACAAACTACCATCAGAGAATACTATAAACACCTCTAGGCAAATAAACTAGAAAATATAGAAAAAATGATAAATTCCTGGACACATACACTCTCCTAAGACTAAACCAGAAGGAATAAGTTAAATCCTTGAATGAACTACTAACAAGTTCTGAAACTGAGGCAGTAATTAATAGCCTACCAACAGAAACAGTTGAGGACCAGACAGATTCACAGCCAAATTCTACCAGAGGTACAAAGAGGAGCTGGTACCACCCCTTCTGAAACTATTCCAAATAATTGAAAAGGAGGGACTCCTATTTAAGTCATTTTATGAAGCCAGCATCATCCTGATATGAAAACCTGGAGGAGACACAACAAAGAAAGAAAACTTCAGGTCAATATCCCGGATGAAGATAGATGCAAAAATCCAAAATAAAATACTGGCAAGCCGAATCTAGCAGCACATAAATAAGCTTATCCACCATGATCAAGTTGGTTTCATTTCTGGGATGCAAGGCCAGTTCAATATATGCAAATTAATAAAGGTAATCAACCACATAAACAGAACCAAAGGCAGAAACCACATGACTATCCCAATAGATGCAGAGAATGCCTTTGATAAAATTCAACATCCCTTCATGTTAAAAACCCTCACTACATTAAGTATGGATTTAGCATAGTTCAAAATAATCAGAGCTACTTATGACAAACCCACAGCCAATATCATTTTGAATGGGCAAAAGCTGGAAGCATTCCCTTTGAAAACTGGCACAAGACAAGGATACCCTCTCTCACCACTCCTATTCAACATAGTATTGGAAGTTCTGGCCAGGATAATCAAGTAAGAGAAAGAAATAAAGCATATTCAAATAGGAAGAGAGGAAGTCGAATCATCTCTGTTTGCAGATGACATGAATCTATATTCAGAAAACATCATCATCTCAGCCCCAAAACTCCTTAAGCTGATAAGCAACTTCAGCAAAGTCTCAGGATGCAAAATCAATGTAAAAAGAATCCCAAGCATTCCTTTACACCAATAATAGACAAGCAGAGAGCTGAATCATGAATGAACTCCCACTCACAATTTATATAAAGAGAATAAAATACCTAGGAACATAGCTGACAAGGAATGTGAAGAACCTCTTTAAGGAGAACTACAAGCCACTGCTCAAATAAATAAGAGAGGACACAAACATATGGAAAAACATTCCTTCTTCATGAATATGAAAAATCAATATTGTGAAAATTGCCATATTGTCCAAAGTAACTTGTAGATTCAATGCTTTTTCCATCAAACTACCATTGACATTCTTCACAGAATTAAAAAAAAACTACTTCAAATTTATGTGAAATTAAAGGAAACCCCATATAGCAAAGACAATCCTAAGCACAATGAGCAAAGCCAAAGGCATCATGTTACCTGACTTCACACTATACTACAAGGCTACAGTAACCAAAACAGCATGGTACTGGTACCAAAACAGACATATAGGCCAGTGGAACAGAACAGAGACCTCAGAAATAACACCACACATCTACAACTATCTGATCTTCAACAAACCTGACAAAAACAAGCGATGGGGAAAGGATCTCCTATTCAGTTTAATGGTGCTGGGAAAACTGGCTAGCCAGATGCTGAAAACTAAAACTGGACCCCTTTCTTACACCTTATACAAAAATTAACTCACAATGAATTAAAGACTTAAATGTATAAACCAAAACCATAAAAACCTTAGAAGGGAACCTAGGCAATAGCATTCAGGACATAGGCAAGAGCAAGTACTTCATGACAGAAATGTCAAAAGCAAGTACATCAAAAGTCAAAATTGACAAATAAAATCTAATTAAACTAAAGAGCTTCTGCACAGCGAAAGAAGCTATCATCAGTGTGCACAGGAAATCTACAGAATGAGAGAAAATTTTTGCAGGCTACCCATGTGACAAAGGTCTAATATCCAGAATTTAAATGAAACTTAAAAGAAAAAAACCAAACAACCCCATCAAAAAGTGGGCAAAAAAATATGAACTGACACTTCTCAAAAGAAGACATTTGTATGGCCAACAAACATACAAAAAGAAGCTCAACACCACTGATCAGTAGACAAATGCAAATCAAAACTACAATAGATACCATCTCACACCAGTCAGAGTGGCAATTATTTAAAAGTCAAGAAATAATAGATGTTGGCGAAGATGTGGAGAAATAGGAATGCTTTTACATTGTTGGTGGTAATGTAAATTAGTTCAACCATTGTGAAAGACAGGATGGCAATTCCTCAAGGATCTAGAACCAGAAATGCCATTTGACCCAGCACTCCCATTACTGGGTATATACCCAAAGGAATTTAAATCATTCCACTATAAAGACACATGCACATGTGTGTTTATTGCAGCACTATTTACAATAGCAAAGTCATGGAACCAACCCAAATGCCCATCCATGATAGACTGGATAAAGGAAAAGCAGTACATATACACCATGGAATACCATGCAGCCATAAAAAGGAATGAGATCATATCCTTTGCAGGGACACAGATAAAATTGGAAGTCATAAACCTCAGCAAACTAACACAGGAACAGAATACCAAACACCTCATATGTGGAAGTTGAACAATGAGAACACATGGGCACAGGGAGGGGGACAACACACAACAGGGCCTTTCGGGGAGTGAGTGGTGAGGAGAGGGAACTTAGATGATGGGTTGATAGGGGCAGTAAACCACCATGGCACATATATACCTATGTAACAAACCTGCACGTTCTGCACATATATCATAGAACTTAAAATTAAAATAATACATGTGGGAAAAAGACTTCATGACACTGGATTTTAAATGATTTCTGAATATGACATGAAAAGCAAAAACAACAAAAGTAAAAATAGATAAATAGAACTAATATCACAATAAAAAACTGTGTATCAAAGGACATAATCAACAGACTAAAAAGGTAACTTACAGAACGAGAGAAAATATTTGTAAATCATATATCTTACAAGAAGTTAATATCCAGATTATACAAAGAACTATACAACTCAACAACATCAATGAACAACCAACATGATTTTAAAATGTGCAAAAGGCTTAAATAGGCATTTCTCCAAAAAAGATACACAAGTGGCCAATAAGCATATGAAAAGATGCTCAAAACCACTAGTCATTAGGGAAATGCAAATCAAAACTGCAATAAAGTATTACTTCACAACCATTAGGATGGATGCTAACTTAAAAAAAAAAAAAACAGAAAATAAAATGTTGGTGAGAATTTGAAGTGAACTGTTGGTGGATATGCAATATGGAGCAACGTCTATTAAAACCAGAATTATAGTTCCTCAAAAAATTTGACATATGACTACCATAAGATCCAGCAATGCCCTTTCTGGGTATATATTTACAAGTTGTTTTTTTTTTTTTTTTGAGATGGAGTCTCACTCTGTCACCCAGGCTGGAGTGCAGTGGTGCGATCTCAGCTCACTGCAAGCTCCACTTCAGGGTTCACGCTATTCTCCTGCCTCAGCCTCCTGAGTAGCTGGGACAACAGGCACCCGCCACCACATGCCCGGCTAATTTTTTTTTTTTTTTTTTTTAGTAGAGACAGGGTTTCACTGAGTAAATTTCTGGACATATATTTAAAAGTTTTTAAAGCAGGGTATCAAGTAAATATTTTTACAATCATGTCTGTAGAGGCATTGTTCACAATAGCTAAAAGGTGGAAACAACACAAATATCCATCAATGAATGAATGGCTAAACAAAATATGATACATATATATACAACAGAATATTATTTAATCTTAAAGAGGAAGAAAATTTTGATATCTGGTACAACATGGGTGAACCTTTAAGACATTTTGTTAGGTGAAGTAAGCCAGTCACAAAAAGACAAATATCGTGTGATTTTGTTTTCACAGGGTATCGAGAGTAATCAAATTCAGAAGTAATAAATAGAAGAAAGGGAGCAATGGAGAGTTGATGTTTAATGGGTATAGAGATGAAAGATGAAAACATTTTGGAGACTAGTTATACAGCAATGTGTATATACTTAGCAGTAATAAACTGTACACTTAAAAATTATTAAGATGGTAAATTTTATGTTAGGTGTCTATTATCTCAATTTATTTAAAAAGGCCTTAAAACAATAACTTAACTTTACACTTAAAGTAAATAGAAAAAGAAAAATAAACTGAATGAAAATATGGCAGGAGGAAAGCAATGGTAAAAATTAAAGCTAAGATAAATGAAATGTTCAGAGAATGAAAAAACAATAGAGAAATTGAAAGAAACTACAGATAGGTTCTTCAAAAATAGTTTTTAATTGACAAATGTTTAGCTAGATTGACCGTAATGTCCAGAACTATGTTCCTACTTTCATTTCTGATTTTAGTTAATTGTATCTTCTATATATATATTAGTGAGTCCAGCTAAATGTTTACAAATTCTTTGATCTTTTAAAAGAATCATTTATTTGGTTGTATTGATTTCTCTTAACTCATCCTATGAGTCTGACACCAAAGACAAAGACAACAGAAATAAAGAATATTATACACCAATATTACTTATGAATGCAAGTACAGTAGTCCTTAACAAAAAACTAGCAAATCAAATCCAGTAGAATATTAAAATGATTATAAACTATAACCAAGTGGAATTTATTCTAGGATTATAAGGATGGTTAAACATTAAAATCAGTAAATACAATAAGCAACATTAATAGAAAGAAGGGAAACAAAACACATAATAACTTCAATTGACACACAAAAAAGTACTTGACAAAATCAAACACCCTTTTATAATCAAAGCACTCAGAAAATTAATAGTATTAATATGAAAGAACTTCCTTAACAAGATAAAGGATGTTTACGAAAAACACATAGCTCACATTACACTCAGTGGTGAAAGACTGAAAATGTTTCCTCTAAGATCAGGATCTACGCAAGGATTCTCACTCGTGCCACTTCTATTCAACATAGTACTGAAAGTTCTAGTAAAAGCAGTTAAGTGAAAAAAAAAATAGAAGTCATCTAAATTTGAAAGGAAGAAGTAAAATTATCTCTATTCACAGATGACATGGTCCTATATAAAGAAAAAATTTTTAAAATCCACAGGCACAAAAATCTGTTAGTACAGGAGAATGGTAGAGCAAGATGGCAGTATAGAAAGCTCCACCAATTGTCTCTCCCTGCAAAGACACCAAGTTAACAGCTATCTACAAAAGCAAACAAATAAACAAAAACAAAACAAAACGAAAAGCCTTCATAAGGACCAAAATTCTGGTAAGCACTCATAGCACCTAGTTTTAACTTTATACCACTGAAAGGGGCACTGAAGAGATAGAAAACCACTTCTGAATTGCCAATGCCACCCCTCCCAAACCCCCAGCGGCAGCACTTGGTGTGGAAGCATCTCTAGGGGCTTAGGGAAAGAGAACACAGAAATTGTGAAACGTTAAACTCAGTGCTGTTCTGTTAGAACAGTAAGGAAAACCGGACCAAACACAGCTGATGCCTGCCCACAAAGGGAGCATTTAAGCCAGCCCTTGCCAGAGGGGAATCACAGATCCTAAGGGTCCACAAACCTTGCCACTGAGGGCCAATGTGCTCTCAGTCGCTAAGTAAATTTAAAAGGCAGTAGAAACCATAAGAACTGCAACTCTTAGGTGAGTCCTAGGGCTAAATTAGGCCAAAAGACAGTGGACTGTGGGGTATAAGACTGACACACCAGTTGGAGAATCCAAGGGTGTGCTGCAATAACCCCTCCCCCTAACTCAGGCTGCACAGCTCATGGATCCAAAAGAGAGCCTTTCCTTCCACACGAGGAGAGGAGATTGAAGATGGGAAGGATATTGTCTTGCATCTTGGATACCAGCTCAGCCACAGTAAGGTAGAGAAAAAGTCAGAATCATGAGCCCCGGTTCCAGACTCTAACTCTGAGATGAAATCTCTAGACACACTCTGGGACGTAAAGGAACCCTCTACCTTGAGGAAAAGAACCCAGTCTTGCCAGCACTCATCACCTGCTAACTGAAGAGCCCTTGGGTCCTAAATAGCAAGCAGAGATACCCAAATACTATGTCAAGGGCCTTGGTGAGCCTCTGACACTTGTCAGCTTCAGATGAGACTCAGCATATTACCAGCTGTGGTGGCTATGGGACAAAACTCCTTCTGCTTGTAAAAAACAGAGGGAAGAGTAATGGGGACTTTGACTTGCACCTTAGGAACCAATGCTGCCACAGGCAAGTAGAGCACAAAGCAAGCACAAGGGGTCACTGATTCCAGGACTTGACTCTGGGACGGCATTCCTGGACGTGCCCTGGGCCAAAGGAGAGTGTACTGCCCTGAAGGATGAATCCCAAGTCAGGCAGCATTCACCACAAGCTGACTTAAGAGACTGGACCTTAAAGGAACATCTGCAGTAGTCTGGCAATACTTCTCATGGCCAGGTGTGACAGAGGCTCTTCTGCCTTTGGAAAAGGGAGGGAAGAGTGGAAAGGACTGAAATTTTTGGTTTGAGTATCAACTCAGCTACCATAAAGTAGAATACCAGGTAGACTTCTAAGGATTTTGGCTCTAGTCCCTGACTTCCAGATGGAACTTCTAGACCTATCCAGGGCTTGGGAGACCTCACCACCCTAAAGGAAAGAACACAGGCCTGACTGGGTTTGCCACCTACTGATTGTAGAGCCCCAGGACCTCAAGTGAACATAGGCAGTAACTGGGAGTAGTGACAGCAGGCCTTGGGCAAGACCCAGTGCTTTGCTGGCTTCAGATCTGACCCAGTGCAGTCATAGTGGTGGTGGCCACAGAGGGGCTTGTGACACTCCATTCCCAAATGTAGGTGGCTCAGAACAGAGAGAGAGAGAGAGTCTATGTATATTTGGGAAAAAGAGAAGAGAATAAGAGTCTCTGTCTTGGAATCCAGATAATTCTCCCAGATTTAGTCCAAGACCATAAAAGTGGTACCTCTATGAGTCTGCAAAAACCACAGTGTCACTGGGCTTGTGGTACCTCTTAAACTTGATATAGCTTAGATCACAACACCGAAGTCCTCTCCAATATCTGGAAAGCTTTTGCAAGAAGGGCAGCTACAAATATGTCCCGACAGTAAAGACTAAAATAAATACTTAACTTTTCAATGAGCAGACACTGA
Source organism: Papio anubis (assembly GCF_008728515.1). Classification (NCBI taxonomy): domain Eukaryota; kingdom Metazoa; phylum Chordata; class Mammalia; order Primates; family Cercopithecidae; genus Papio; species Papio anubis. The sequence continues at coordinate 84,308,179 of NC_044996.1, read as the reverse complement.
AGAACATCTACTAGCATCAAAAAAAAATATATATATATATATAAATGTCCTCACCAGATGAACTAAATTTTTCAAGCAAGAAACTAAATTGTTCAGCAAGAAACTAAATTGTATCACCAGAGAAAATCATTTTCACTAGAGGAAGAGAGGAATGAAAAAAAGAAGGAAAAGAAGACCACAAAACAACCAGAAACAAAGCATGAGGGACCAGTCCCAGACAAACAGAGACATTCCAGACAGAAAATACAAAACAAGTGTGTTGAGGAAACTCAAGAAAATTCAAGGTAACACAGAGAAAAAATTCAGAATTCTATCTGATGAAGTTAACGAACAGATAATGCTAAAAGAATCAAGTGTGAATTTTGGACCTAAGAAATGCAATTGGTATACTGAGGAATGCATCAGCGTTCTTTAATAATAGAATGAATCAAGCAGAGGAAAGAATTAGTGAAAGAAATGCAATTGGTATACTGAGGAATGCATCAGAGTTCTTTAATAGTAGAATGAATCAAGCAGAAGAAAGAATTAGTGAGCTTGAAGACATGCTTTGAAAATACACTGTTTGGCCAGGCATGGTGACTTACGCCTGTAATCCCAACACTTTGGGAGGCCGAGGTGGGCGGATCATGAGGTCAGGAGATCAAGACCATCCTGGCTAACATGGTGAAACCTCATCTCTACTAAAATAATAATAAAAAAAAAATTATCCAAGAGTGGTGGCATGCACCTATAGTCCCAGCTATTTGGGAGGCTGAGGTAGGAGAATTACTTCAACCCAGGAGGCAGAGTGCAGTGAGCCAAGATCATGCCACTGCACTCCAGCCAGGGCAACAGAGTGAGACTCAAAAACAAACAAACAAACAAACAAACAAAAAAACACTGTCAGAGGAGACAAGAGAAAAAAAGAATAAAAAACAATAAGCCATGCCTACAGGATCAGAAAATGCGGCTACGGAAAATAGCCACAGAAGGGCAAATACAGGAGTTATTGGCTGTAAAGAGAAGACACAGAAAGACATGGGGGGTAGAAAGTTTATTCAATGGGAACTTCCCAAACCTAGAGAAAAATATCAATATTCAAGAACAAAAAGGTTATAGAAAACTAAATAGATTTAACCAAAAGAAGAGTACTTCAAAGCATTTAATAAACAAACTCCCAAAGGTCAAGGATTTTACAGAAATGATCCTAAAATCAGCAAGAGAGAAGAGACAAATAATATACAATGAAATTCCAATATATCTGGCAGCAGACTTTTGAATGGAAACATTATAGGCCAGGAAAGAGTGACATAACATATTTAAAGTGCTGAAGATAAAGAAAACTACCCTAGAACACTATACCCAATGGAAATTTCCCTGAAACATGAAGGAGAAATAAAGACTTTCCCAGAAAAACAAAAGTTGAGGGATTTCATCAATACTAGACCATCCCACAAGGAATGCTAAAAGGAGAGTATTTCAGTTAGAAAGAAAGTGACAGTAAGGAGCAATAAATAAACACCTGAAGGTACAAAACAAATTGGTAATTGAAAGTACATAGAATAGCACAAAATATTGTAACACTGTAATTGTGGTGTGTGAACTACTCATATCTTGAGTAAAAAGATTGAAAGGTAAATCCATTAAAATTAACAACTACAACAGTTTTCAAGACATAGTACAATGAGATACAAAAAGAAACAATAAGAAGTTAAAAAGTGGGTGATCAAAGTTAAGTTTTATTGTTTTTTTGTTTTTTTTTTTTTTTGCTTTTTTGTCCATGAAAATAGTGTAAGTTGTTATCAGGTTAGAATAATGAGTTATAAGATAGTATTTGGAAGCCTCGTGGTAACCTCAAACTAAAAAGTATACAATGGATACACACAAAAAAAGTAAAAAGCAAGAAACTAACAAGAATGAAATAAAGAAGGAAGAGAAGACCACAAAACAACCAGAAAACAAATAAGAAAATGGCAGAAGTAAGTCCTTACTTATCAATAATAACATTGAATATAAATGGACTAAACTCTCCAATCAAAAGAAATAGCCCAGCTGAATGGATGAAGAAAAAACGGGCTGGGCACGGTGGCTCACGCCTGTAATCCCAGCACTTTGGGAGGCGTAGGAGGGCTGATCACAAGGTCAGGAGATGGAGACCATCCTGGCTAACACGGTGAAACCCCCTCTCTACTCAAAATACAAAAAAAAAATTAGCCGGGCTTGGTGGTGGGTGCCTGTAGTACCAGTTACTCAGGAGGCTGAGGCAGGAGAGAACCTGGGAACAGAGGTTGCAGTGAGCCGAGATAGCGCCACTGCACTCCAGCCTGGGGAACAGAGCAAGACTCCAACTCAAAAAAACAAACAAACAAACAAAAAAAAAAAAAAAAAAAAAAAACAAGATCCATTGATTGATTGCCTACAGGAAACACACTTCACCTATAAAGACACACATAGACTCAAAAACAGATGGAAAAAGATATTCCATTTCCAATGGAAACCAAACTACAGCAAGATCTAGTACAGTTACGTCAGAAAAAAAGTAGACAAAAACTATGAGATAAGATCAAGTTCATTACATAATGTGTCCGGAATTGGTTCCTTTCAGTGGGCTCTTGGTCTCACTGACTTCAAGAATGAAGCTGCAGACCTTCATGGTGAGTGTTACAGCTCTTAAAGTGGCATGGACACAAAGAGTGAGCAGCAGCAAGATTTACTGTGAAGAAGGAAAGAACAAAGCTTCCACAGCATGGAAGCGGGCTCAAGCTGGTTGCCCATGTGGGCTGGGGTGGCCAGCTTTTATTCCCTTATTTGTTCCCGCCCACATCCTGTTGATTGTTCCATTCTACAGATTGCTGATTGGTGCATTTTACAGAGCACTGATTGGTCCATTTTACAGAGTGCTGATTGGTCTGTTTTACAAACCTCTAGCTAGCCACAGAGCGCTGATTGATGCGTTTTATAATCCCAGCTACAGAGTGCTGATTGGTGCATTTTACAATCCTCTTGTAAGACAGAAAGGTTCTCCAAGTCCCCAACCAACCCAGAAGTCCACCTGGCTTCACCTCTGAATAATAATAAAGTGGTCAATTCAACAAGAAGATATAACAATTTTAAATATATATGCACCCTCTACTGGAACAGCCAGATATATAAAGGAAATATTATTAGAGCTAAAGAGAGAGATAGGCCCCAATACAATAATAGCTGGAGACTTCAACACCCCACTTTCAGCATTGGACAGATCATTCAGACAGAAAATCAACAAAGAATTACCAGATTTCATCAAATGAGAATCAGTGACTGACTTCTCTTTCCAGAATTTCTTTGAGGAGGAAGTAGATGATGAGGAAAGTGTGATTTTGACACTGGTGCCGGTTAAAGATGACGCAAATATGGAACAAATGGAACCAAGTGTTTCTTCAACTTCTGATGTCAAACTGGAGAAGCCTAAGAAATACACTCAAGGTCATCTACTTCAAACAAATGAACAATTTACAGCTCCGCAAAAAGCTAGATGCAAAACATCAGCCCCTCCCTTGCCAACCATTTTGCCTCCCATTAATAAGGTGTGTCGGGACACCTTGCGGGACTGGTGTCAACAACTCGGTTTGAGTACTAATGGCAAGAAAATCGAAGTTTATCTGAGGCTCCATAGGCATGCTTACCCTGGACAACAGCAAGATATGCCTGAAATGTCACAAGAGACCAGATTACAGCGATGTTCGAGGAAACGCAAGGCAGTGACCAAGAGAGCAAGGCTTCAGAAATGTTATGAGGTGAATGAGAGAGCGGAAGAGACTAATACAGTTGAAGTGATAATTTCAGCACCAGGAGCCATGTTGGCATCATGGGCAAGAATTGCTGCAAGAGCTGTTCAGCCTAAGGCTTTGAATTCATGTTCCATTCCTGTTTCTGTTGAGGCCTTTTTGATGCAAGCCTCTGGTGTCAGGTGGTGTGTGGTCCATGGCAGACTTCTCTCGGCAGACACAAAGGGTTGGGTACGCCTGCAGTTTCATGCAGGTCAGGCCTGGGTGCCTACCACTCGCAGGAGGATGATTTCTCTCTTCTTGTTACCTGCCTGCATTTTCCCATCCCCAGGCATAGAAGATAATATGTTATGCCCCGACTGTGCTAAGAGGAATAAGAAGATGATGAGAAGATTAATGACAGTAGAGAAGTAGCAGCAACCTGTTTGAATACAATGTGCTAAAGGAAGGATGTACTTTCAGACCATGCAACCTATTATGAAGGAATGGAAGAGGAGACAATATGAATGAATCCTCATGATCTACAAAACAAAATCATAGTGACTAGGACTCCACGGTGAAGATGGTTGACTAGTGACCCAGCCCCATTTAAAGAACCCCTTTCTGTAAGTCTGAAAACCCATTAAAATAAAGTCACTGCAAAAAAAAAAAAAAAAAAAAAAAGAATTACCAGATTTAAGCTACACTATAGACCAAATGAATCTAATAAGTATTTACAGAACATCCCATGCAAGATGTGCAGAATACACATTCTTTCCCCCAGCACATAGATCGTTCTCAAGGATACACTATATATTAGATCAAAACGCAGTCTTAAAAGATTCAAAAAAGTTGAAATACTATCAAGCATCTCCTTGGACTTCAGTGAAATAAAACTAGAAATTAATTTAGAAATAAAGGAATTTTGGAAACTATACAACTACATGGAAATTAAACAATATGCTCCTCAATGACCAGTGGGCTAAGAAGAAAACTGAAAAATGTGTTGAAGCAACAGATAATGGAAACACAATGTATCAAAGCCTATGGTATACAGCAACAGCAGTTCTAAGATGGAAGTTTATAGCTTAAGTGCTTACATCAAAAAAGAAAAAGAAAAACTTCAAATAAACAATCTAACAATGCATATTAAGGAACTAGAAATGCAGTTGGGCGTGGTGGCTCATACCTGTAATCCCAGCCCTTTGGGAGGCTGAGGCGGATGGATCACCTGAGGTCAGGAATTCGAGACCAGCCTGACCGACATGGTGAAACGCCGTCTCTACTAAAAGTACAAAAATTAGCTTGTCGTGGTGGCACATGCCTGTAATCCCAGCTACTTGGGAGTCTGAGGTAGGAAAATTGCTTGAACCTGGGAGGCAGAGGTTGCAGTAAGCCGAGATTGCATCATTGCATTCCAGCCTGGGCAACAAGAGCAAAACTCCATCTCATTAAAAAAAAAAAAGAAGAAGAACTATAAATGCAAGAGCAAATCACACTTAAAATTAGTAGAAAAAAAAAAGAAATAATTATCAGAGCAGAAATAAATGACATTATAATAAAATAAAACAATAAAAAAGATACATATAACAAAAAGTTGGTTTTTGTAAAGTTAAAAAAAAAAATTGAGAAACGTTTAGCCAGGACTAAGTAAGAAAAAAAGAGAAGATCCAAATAAATAAAATCAAAAATGAAAAAGGAGACATTACAACTGATACTGCAGAAATTCAAAGGAAAATTAGTGGCTGCTATGAGCAACTATATGTCAATAAATTGGAAAATCTATATGAAATGGACAAATTTTTAGGTACATACAACCTACCAACATTGAATCAGAAAGAAATTCAAAACCTGAACGGGCAAGTAACAAGTAACAAGATCATAGCTGTAATAAAAAGTCACCCTGTAAAGAAAAGCCCAGAACCTGATTACATCACTGATGAATTCTACCAAACATTTAAAAAACTAATACCAGTTCTATTCAAAATAATCTCCCCCCAAAAATAGAGGAAGAGGATATACTTCTGAACTGATTCTATGAGGCCAGTATTACCTTGATACCAAAACTAGACAAAGAAAACCACAGGCCAAGATGAATATTGGTGCAAAAAATCCCTAACAAAATACTAACAAACTGAATTCAACAATACATGAGAAAAATCATTTATCATGACCAAGTGGGATTTATCCTTGGGATGCAAAGATGGTTTAACATATGCAAATCGATCAATTTGATACATCATACAAACATGATGAAAAACAAAACTGACATAATTATTTCAATTGATACTGAAAAAGCATATGATAAAATTCAGTAACCCTTCATGACTAAAAAAAATCCTATAAACTAGGAATAGAAAGAACATACCTCAGCATAATAAAAGACATACACACTACTAGTATTGTACTAAATGGAAAACTGAAAACCTATTCTCTAATATCTGGAACAGGACAAGGATGCCCACATTCACCACTGATATTCAACATAGTACTAAAAGTACTAACTAAAGCAATCAATAAGAGAAAGAAATAAAGGACATCCAAATTGGAAAGGAAGATGTCAAATTATCCTTGTTTGCAGATAATATAATCTCATATTAGGACAAACCTAAAGACTCCACCAAAAAACTATTAGAACTGATAACCAAATTCAGTACAGCTTCAGGATGCAAAATCAATATATGAAAATCAGCAGTATTTCTATATGCCAACAGTGAACAATGTGAAAAAGAAATTATAAATGTAACCTCATTTACAATGCCCACACATAAAATTAAATACTAAGGAATTAGCCAAAGAAAGAAAAGATCAATATAATGAAAACTATAAAACACTAATAAAACAAATTGAACACCAAAAAAAAGGAAAAATATTTTATATTCACGGATTGGAATAAGCAATATTGTTAAAATGTTCATACTATACAAAGCAATCTACAGATTCAATGCAATACCTATCAAAATACCAATTGCATTATTCACAGAAATAGATAAAACTATCCTAAAATTTACATGCTACCACAAAGACCCAGAATAGCAAAAGCTATCTTAAGCAAAAAGAACAAACTTGGAGGAATACTACCTAACTTCAAATTATACCACAGTGCTATAGTAATGAAAATAGCATGGTACTGTCATAAAAATTGAAACATAGACCAAGAGAACAGAATAGAGAACCCAAGCACTAATCCATACACCTGTAGTAAACTCCTTTCAACAAAGATGCCAATAACATACACTGGGGAAAAGAGTCTCTTCGATAAATGATGCCTGGAAAGCTGGATATCCATATGAAAGAGAATGAAACTAGACCATTATATCTTGCGGTATGCAAAAATCAAATAGAAATGGATTAAAGACTTAAAATCTGAGATCTCAAACTATGAAACTACTATAAGAAAATATTGGGGAAACTCTTAGGACATTGGGCTGGAGAAAGATTTCCTGAGCAATATCCCACAAGCACAGGCAATCGAAGTAAAAGTGGATAAATGGTATCACATCAAGTATAAACTTCTACACAGCAAAGAACACAATTTAAAAAGTGAATAAAGAAACCATAGAAGGTGAGCACATATTTCAAATTACCCATATGACAAGGGATTAATAATCAGAATATATAAGGAACCCAATCAACTCTACAGGAAAAAAATATAATAATTTGATCAAAGAATAGGCAAAAGATTTGAACAGACATTTATCAAAAGAAGACATACAAATGGCAAACAGGCATATGAAAAAGTGTTCAATATCATTGATCATCAGAGAAATTTAAATCAAAACTACAATGAAATATTATCTCATTCCAATTAAAAATTGCTTCTATCCAAAAGATAGGCAATAAAAAATGCTGTCAAGGATGTGGAGAAAAGGGAACCCTTGTACACTGTTAGTGGGAATGTAAATTAGTAAGGCCACTATAAAGAAGAGTTTGGAAGTTTCTCAAAAAAGTGAAAATCGAGCTACCATATGATCCAGCAATCCCACTACTGGGTATAAACATTAAAGAAAGGAAATCAGTATATTGAAGAGATATCTGCACTCCTATATTTGCTGCAGCACTATTCACAATAGCCATAATATGGAAACAACCTAAGCATTCATCAACAGATGAATGGATAAAGAAAATCTGGTACTTAAGTATAAAAATGAATTAAATCCAGTAATCAGCAACAATGGATCCTCACTTATTTGTGGGATCTAAAATCCAAAACAACCAAAGTCATGCATATAGAAAGTAGAAGCACAGTTAACAGAGGCTGAGAAGGGTAGTGGTACTTTTCTGCATATATGACTTCTTTTGAAAAGTGTCTGTTTTTTGTCCACCATGAACAAAAATTAACTCAAAATGGATCAAAGATCTAAAAATAAGATCTAAAACCATAAAACTCTTACAAAAAATAGGATAAATTTTTATGACTTCGGATTTGGCAATGGTTTCTTAGACGTGACAACAAATATACAAGCAACAAAAGAAAAAATAGATAAATTTGGTTTCATCAAAATTAAAAACATATAACAAAGGATAGACACTGTCAAGAAAAATAAGGAATAAACTTTTAGAATAGAAGGAAATATTTTCAAATTGTATATTGATAAGGGTTGGATGTACAGCATATACAAAGAACTCCCAAGACTCAGCAATGAAAAGACAAACAACCCAATTTTTTTTAAAGTTTGATTTTTTTTATTTATTTATTTATACAACCCAATTTTTAAACAAGCAGAAGCCTTAAACAAACATTTCTCAAAAAAAAAGTACAAGTAGTCAACAAGCACATGAAAAAACTATTCGACATTGTTGTGAAGGAAATGCCAATTAAAACAATGCAATAACACATTACATACACTAGGATATCTAGAATTAAAAAATAGAAAATAACAAGCACTTGCCAAGATGTGAAGATAGTGCAAGCCTCATATATTGCTCATCAGAATAAAAAATTGTGCAATTGCTGTGAAAAAAATTTGGTGGGTCCTCATTACATTAAAGTCAGAATATGTCTCAGTAATTCCACAGATGTTCAAGCAAAAACATATACACAAATGTTCATAAAATCATGATTTACAATCATCATAAAGTGAAAAGGACCAAAATGTCTGCCAACTGATAAATGGATAAACAAAATGTGGTATATCCATGCAATGGAATATTATTTGACAATAACAAGGAATGAAGTATTGCCGAAAGCTCCAACATGAATGTACCTTGATATAACATTATGCTAAGTCAAAGAAAATCGACACAAAAGGGCACATTTTGTACAATAACATTTATATAAAATATGCAAAATAGGCAAATTCATAGAGACAGAAAGTAGATTAGTTGTTTCCAGGGGCCAGGAAGAGGGGAAATTGAGACTGGGTGCTTAATGGTTACAGAGTCTCCTTTTGGGATGATGAGACTCTTCTAGAACTCAGTGTGATGATGGTTACATAATATTGTAAAAAATACTAAATGTCACTCATATGTCTACTTTAAAATGGTTAAAATGGTGATTTTAGGTTTCATCTTGATGATCATAAATAGACGAATGCAGAAAGACATAGTATGTTAACACTAACAGAAGAAAAGCTGAAGTAATGATATTTATCTCATACATTGCTAGTTTTGGAATGAAGAAAATTATCAAGTATTGAGAAGGGAAATACATAATGATAAGAAAAAGTAGTTGAATCTGAGAAAGCATAACAATCCTTCACATATATGCACCTACCAAGACAGCATCAGAGCACAGACATAACTTGCAGATATTGCAGGCCCAATTCCAAACCACTGCAATAAAACAAATATCAGAATAAAGTGAGTCGCACAATTCTTTTGGTTTCCCAATGCGTATGAAAGTAATGTTTCCACTATACTGTAGTTGTTAAGTGTGCAATAGCATTATATCTAAAAATAATGTATACACCTTAATAAAAATACTTAATTGTCTAAATATGCTAACAATCATCTAAGCCTTTGGCAAGTAATGATCTTTTTGTTGGTAGAAGGTCTTGCTTCGATGTTAGGGGCTACTGATTGATGAGGGTGGTGGTTGCTGAAGGTTGGAGTGGCAGTGTCTATTTCTTAAAATAAGAATAGTATGAAGTTTTCCACCTCTATTAATTCTTTCTTTCATGGGACATTTCTCTGTGGCACATGATGCTATTTGATAGAATTTTACCTACAGTAGAACCTCTTACACAATTGGAGTCAATCCTCTCAACCTCTGCCACTGCCTTATCAACAAAGTTCAATAATATTCTAAATCATTGGCTATCACTTTAACAATGCTCACAGAATTTTCACCAGGAATGGAGCTCATCTCAGGAAACCATTTTACTTGCTTATCCATAAAAAAGCAACTCTTCATTTGTTCAAATTTTATTGTGAGGTGACAACCATTCAGTCACATATTCAGGCTCCACTTCTAGTTCTCTTGGTACTTCTACCACATCTTCAGTTACTTCCTCCACTGAAGTGTTGAACCCCTCAAAGTTTTCCATGAGGGTTGGAATCAACTTCTTCCAAATTTCTGTTAGTGGTAATATTTTTATGTCCACTCATGAATCACAAACGTTTTTAATGATTTCTAGAATGATGAATCCTTTCCAAGTCTTTAATGCATTTAGTCCAGATCCATCAGAGGAATTACTATCTATGGCATCTACAACCTTATGAAACATATTCCTTGAATAATAAAGCTTGAAAATAAAAGTTACTCCTTGATCCATGGGCTACCAAATAATGTTGTGTTAGTAGGCATGTAAACAATATTAATCTCCTAGTACATCTCCATCAGACCTCTTAGATAATCGGGAGGCTTATCAATGAAAGGTAATATTTTGAAAGGTATTTTTTTTTTTTTTCTGAATAGTAGTTCTCAACAGTGAACTTAAAATATTCAGTAAACCATGCAGTAAACATATGTTCTGTCACCCAGGCTTCACTTTTTTATTTATAGAGCACAAGTAGAGTCGTTTTTGCCTAATTCCTAAGGGCCCTAGGATTTTCAGAATGATAATTGAACCCTGACGTTAGCTTAATGTCACCAGCCACATTAGACAATAACAACAGAGTTAGCCTGTCCATTGGGTCTTTGAAACCAAACGTTAACTTTGATTATCCACCTACAAAAGTCCTACATGGTATCTTCTTCGAATAGAAGGCTGGTTTATCTGGACCAAGACAAGAATGTCCTCTCTTACCACGCCTATTCAACATAGTATTGGAAGTTCTGGCCAGGGCAATCAGGCAAGAGAATGAGATAATGGGTATTAAGTTGGGAAAACAGAAAGTCAAATTGTCTTTGTTTGCAGATGACATGATTGTATATTTAGAAAATCCCATCGTCTCAGCCCAAAATTTCCTTAAGCTGATAAGTAACTTCAACAAAGTCTCAGGATACAAAATCAATGTGCAAAAATCACAAGCATTCCTATACACCAGGAACAGAGTAACAGACAGCCATATCATGAGTGAACTCCCATTCACACTTCCTACAAAGAGAATAAAATACCTAGGAATCCAACTTACAAGGGATGTGAAGGACCTGTTCAAGGAGAACTACAAAATGCTGCTCAAGGAAATATAAGAGGACACAGACAAATGGAAACACATTCCATGCTCATGGATACGAAGAATCATTGTCGTGAAAACGGCCATACTGCCCAAGGTAATTTAGAGATTCAATGCCATCCCCATCAAGCTACCAATGAGTTTCTTCACAGAATTGGGAAAAACTATTTTAAAGTTTGTATGGAACCAAAAAAGAGTCTGGATAGCCAGGACAATGCTAAGCAAAAGGAACAAAGCTGGAGGCATCATGCTACCTGACTTCAAACTATACTACAAGGCTACAGTAACCAAAACAGCATGGTACTGGTACCAAAACAGATATATAGACCCATGGAACAGAACAGAGACCTCAGAAATAGCACCATACATCTACACCCATCTGATCTTTGACAAACCTGACAGAAACAAGCAATGGGGAAAGGATTCCCTACTTAATAAATGGTGCTGGGAAAGCTGGCTAGCCATATATAGAAAGCTGAAACTGGATCCTTTCCTTACACAGCATACAAAAATTAACTCAAGCTGAATTAAAGACTTAAATGTAAGACCTATAATCATAAAAACCCTAGAAGAAAACATAGACAATACCATTCAGGACACAGGCATGGGCAAGGACTTCATGACTAAAACACCAAAAACAATGGCAACAAAAACCAAAATTGACAAATGGGATCTAATTAAACTAAAGAGCTTCTGCACAGCAAAAGAAACTGTCATCAGAGTGAACAGGCAACCTGCAGAATGGGAGAAAAATTTTGCAATCTATCCATCTGACAAAGAGCTAATATCCAGAACCTACAAAGAACTTAAACAAATTTACAAGACAAAAACAACCCCATCAAAAAGTGGGCAAAGGATACGAACAGGCACTTCTAAAAGAAGACATTTATGCAGCCAACAGACACATGAAAAAATGCTCATCGTCACTGGTCATTACAGAAACTCAGATCAAAACCACAATGAGATACGATCTCACTCCAGTTAGAATGGTGATCATTAAAAAGTCAGGAAACAACAGATGCTAGAGAGGATGTGGAGAAATAGGAACGCTTTTATACTGCTGGTGGAACTGTAAATTAGTTCAACCTTTGTGGAGGACCGTGTGGCAATTCCTCAAGGATCTAGAACTAGAAATCCCATTTGACCCAGCCATCCCATTACTGGGTGTATACCCAAAGGATTATAAATCATGCTACTATAAAGACACATGCACACGTATGTTTATTGCAGCACTATTCACAATAGCAAAGACTTGGAACAAACCCAAGTGTCCATCAATAATATACTGGATTAAGAAAATGTGGCACATATACACCATGGAATACTATGCAGCCATAAAAAAGGATGAGTTCTTGTCCTCTGCAGGGACATGGATGAAGCTGGAAATCATCATTCTCAGCAAAATATCACAAGGATAGAAAACCAAACACCACATGTTCTCACTCATAAGTGGGAGTTGAACAATGAGAACCCATAGACACAGGGAGGGGAACATCACACACTGTGGTCTTTTGGGAGGTGGGGGGCTGGGGGAGGGATAGTGTTAGGAGAAATGTCTAATGTAAATGATGAGATGATGGGTGCACCAAATCAATATAGCACATGTATACCTATGTAACAAATCTGCAAGTTGTGCACTTGTACCTTAGAATTTAAAGGATAAAAAAAAAAAAAAAAAGAATAGAAGACTGGTTTACCTCTATTGAAAATATATTGTTTAGTGTAACCACCTTCATCCATGTTCTTAGCTCCATCTTCTGGATGACTTGCTACAGCTTGTACATCAGCACTTGCTGTTTCACATTGCACTTTTGTGTTTTGGAGACAGTTTCTTTCTGTAAACCTCATGAACAAACCTCTGCTACCTTCTTACTTTTCTGAAGCTTCCTCACCTCATTCAGCCTTCATAGACTTGAAGAAAGTTAGAGAGTTAGGGCCTTGCTCTGGATTCGGTTTTGAGTTAAGGGAATGTTTTTTCTCATTTGATCTTCCATCCAGATCACTAAAACTTTCTCCATGTCTGCCATTAGGTGGTTTTACTTTCTTATCTTTCATGTGTTCATTGTAGTAGCACTTTCAATTTCCTTTAAAAACTTTTCCTTTGCATTCACAACTTGGCTAGCTGTTTGGTACAAGAGGTTGAGCTTTCAGCCTATCTCAGCCTATGACATCCCCTCTAACTGAGTTTAAACATTTCTAGCTTTTGACTTAAAGCGAGAGAGTGCAACTCTTTTTTCACTTGAACACATAGAGACCATTGTAGGGTTATTAACTGGCCTAATTCCAATGGCGTTGTCTCTCTGAGAATAGAGAGGTCCAAGGAGAGGGAGAGAAATGGTGGAAAGACCAGCTTATGGAGCACTCAGAACACATACAACATTGGCAATAAAGTTTGCCATATTACATGGGCATGAGTTGTGGTGCCCCAAAACAATTACAATGGTAACATCTAAGACCACTAATCACAGATCACCCTAACAGATGTAATAATAATGAAAAAGTTTGAAATATTATGAGAGTTACCAAAGGGTGACACAGAGAGACACAAAGTAAGCACATGCTGTTGGAAAAAAAAAAAAAAAAGACACTGAGAGACTTGCTAGATGCAGGGTTTCTACAAGCCTTCAATTTGTAAACACACACACATGCACATAATATCTGTGAAGCTTAATAAAATTAGATAAGCCTACACTTAAGGTATAAGCTGATAGAATTTCAGGAATAAATATACAAGACTACCATTACATTTTGAGATTTCAGCACTCCTCTTTCAACAATTGATAAATTAAGCATGCAGAAAATCAATACGGTTATAGTTGAGTTTAACAGCCCTCATCAATTAACTAGATTTAATTGACAAACATAGACCACTTTAGCCAACAATAGCAGAATGTACATTCTTCTCAAGTTCACATGGAACATTTATCAAGATAGACCATATTCTGGGCCATAACACACACCTTAACAAATTTAAAATAATAGAAATCATACAAGATATATTACCAAAATACAATAGAATTAAAGGAGAAGTTAGGAACAGAAACCTGAAAATCCTCAAATTATCTGGAAATTAAACAACAAATTTCTAAATAATAAATGGGTCAAATAAAAAGTGTCCACATAATTTATCAAATATTTTAACTAAATTACATAGAGGGGAACAACACAAACTAGGGCCTTTCAGAGGGTAGGGAGTAGGACGAGGGAGGGGATCATAAAAGGTTACTACTGGGTACTAGGCTAAATACCTGGGTGATAAAATAATCTGTACAACAAATCCCCATGATACAGGTTTACCTATGTAACAAACCTATACTTGTACTCCAGAACTTAAAATTTGAAAAAATAATATAATTTTTAAAAATGAAATTAAATAATACAATTTATGAACATTGGTGGGATGCAGCACAAATAGAGCTTAGATTCCATAGATATTAAAAATATAATAAAATAATTTAATGAACAAATCTAGGTCAACAAATTTGGTAACTTAGATAAAATGAGCCAATTCCTTGAAAGACTCAAACAACTCAAGCCCTCTCAAGGAAAAATAGATCATCAGAATAGTCCTATATCTGTTTTAAAAAACTGAATGAATAATTAATAACTTTTCAAAGAATTAAAGAACCAGGCCCAGATATTTCAATGGTGATTTCCACCAAATATGTAAAAAAGAAGTTATAACAGTTCTTCGCAATCTGTTCCAGAAGATAGAAGCAGAGGAATTACTTTTTAAGTGATTCTGTAAAGCCAGCATTACTATAATACCAAAACCAGATGAACACACTACAAGAAAGGAAAATTGTAGAGCAATATTTCTTGCAAAAATACATGGAAAATTTCTAAACAAAATATTGGCAAAATTAAATCAAAAATACTTAAAAACAATTGTATACCATGGTTAAGTGGGATTTATTCCAAGTATGCAATGCTGTCTCAACATTTGAAAATCAATCAATAAGTACCACCGTATCAACAGGCTGAAGAAGAAAAATAATATGATCATATGAATTGATGCAGAAAAAGCATTTGATAAAATCTAATATATATTCATTAAAAAACCTTTCAGCAAACTAGGAATTTTCTCACCATTATAATAATCAGAACTAGAAAAGCAAGAGGAAACCAAATCCAAAAGAAGTAAAAATAATAAAGATCAGAGTAGAGGTAAACGAATTTGAAATGAGGAAAATTACAGAAGATAAATGCAATAAAATGTTTGTTTCCAACCCCATAAAAAATAGGTGAAGGATATGAACAGACACTTCTCAAAAGAAAACAGTTATGCAGCCAATAAACTTACGAATAACTGCTCATCGTCACTGGTCATTAGAGAAATGCAAATCAAAACCACAATGAGATACCATCTCACACCAGTTAGAATGGTGATCATTAAAAAGTCAGGAAACAACAGATGCTGGAGAAGATGTAGAGAAATAGGAACGTTTTTACACTGTTGGTGGCAGCGTAAATTAGTTCAACCATTATGGAAGACAGTGTGATGATTCCTCAAGGATCTAGAACCAGAAATACCATGTAACCCAGTGATCCCATTACTGGGTATATACCCAAAGGATTATAAATAATTCTACTATAAAGACATATGCACAAGTATGTTTATTGCAGCACTATTCACAATAGCAAAGTCTTGGAACCAACCCAAATGCCCATCAATAATAGACTGGATTTTAAAAAATGTGACAGTTATACACCGTGGAATGCTATGCAGCCATATAAAAGGATGATTTCACATCCTTTACAGGGACATGGATGAAACTGGAAACCATCATTCTCAGCAAAGTAACACAAGAATAGAAAAGCAAACACTGTATGTTCTCACTCATAAGTGGGAGTTGAACAGTAAGAACACAGGGACACAGGCCGGGGAACATCACATACCAGGCCTGTTGGGGGGTGGGGGCCTAGGAGAGGTATAGCATTAGGAGAAATACCTACTGTAAATGACGAGCTGATGGGTGCAGCAAACCAACATGGCACACGTATACCTATGTGACAAACCTGCACATTATGCACATGTACCCCAGGACTTAAAGTATAATTTAAAACAAAAAAAGTTGGTTTTCTGGAGATAAACACAATGTACAAATCTTTAGCCAGAGTAAGAAAAAAGGAGAGAAGACACAAACAAATAAAAGTAGAGATAAAAAGGAGATATTAAAACTGATATTGCAGAAATTCAAATAATTGTTGGTGGCTACTATGAGCAACTATATGTCAATACATCGGAAAACCCGGAATAAAAGCATAAATTCCTAGACTCAACCTACCAAGGTTAAACCATGAAGAAATCCAAAACTTAAACAGACCAATAACAAGTAATGAAATCAAAGCTGTAATAAAAAGTATTATAGCAAAGAAAAGCCCAAGACCCTGATATGGTTTGACTCTGTATCCCCACTCAAATCTCATCTCGAATTCTAATCTCCGGAATGTTGAGGGAGGAACTTGGTGAGAGGTGATTGGATCATGGAGGCAGTTTCCCTCATACTGTTCTCGTGATAGTGAGTTCTCAGGACACCTGATGGTTTAAAAGTGTTTGGCACTACCCCTTCACTCTCCCTCTCTTCTGCCACCATGTGAAGAAGACTCTTGCTTCCCCTTCCCCTTCTGCCACAATTCCTAAGTTTCCTGAGGCCTCCCCAGCCATGTGGAACTGTGAATCAGTTAAAGCACATTCCTTGGCATAAGGACAGATACCTAGACCAATGGAAAAGAATAAAGAACCCAGAAACAAACCCATACATCCACAATGAACTCATTTTTACAAAAGTGTCAAGAATATACACTGGGGAAAAGACAGTTTCTTCAGTAAATGGTGCTGGGAAAGCTGTGTTTCCATAAGCAGATGAATGAAACTAGACCTCTATTTCTTGCCATATACAAAAACCAAATCAAAGTGGATAAAGACTTTAATCTGAGATGTAAAACTATAAAACTACTACAAAAAATTTGGGGAAATTATCCAGGTTATTTGGTTGGACAATGATTTCTTGAGTAATATCTCACAATCACAGCCAACCAAAGCAAAAATGGACAAATGGAATCACCTCAAGTTAAAAACTTGTGCACAGCAAAGGAAACAATCAACAAAATGAAGAGACAACCCACAGAATGGGAGAAACAATTTGCAAACTATCTATCTCACAAGGGATTGATAACCAGCGTATATAAGGAGCTCAAACAACTCTACAGAAAAAAACACCCAAAACTTTGATCTAAAAATAGACAAAAGATCAGAACAGATATTTTTAAAAAGAAGACATATACATGGCAAACAGACATATTAAAAGGTGCTCAACATCATTGACCATCAGAGAAATGCAAATCAAAACTACAATGAGATTTCATCTCATTCAAGTTAAAATGTTTTTTATCCAAAAGCAAGGCAATAACTAATGCTAGCAAGGATGTGGAGAAAAAAGAAGCCTTGTACACTGTTGGTGGGAATGTAAGTTAGTACAAGCACTAGGGAGAACAGTTTGGAGGTTCTTCAAAAAATTAAAAATAGAACTACCATATGATCCAGCAATCCTACTTCAGCATATGTCCCCACAAGAAAGGAAATTAGTGTATGGGAGAGCTATCTGCACTTTCATGTTTACTGCTGTGCTAGTCACAATAGCCAAGATCTGGAAGCAATGTGATGTCTATCAATTAACAATGAACAAAGAAAATGTGCTACATATACACAAGGAAGTACTGCTCAGCCATTAAAAAAAAAAGAAAGAAAGAAATCTGGTCATTTGAAACAACATGCATGGAACTGGAGAGCATTACATTAAGTAAAATAAGCCAGGTACAGAGAGACAAACTTTGCACATTCTCACTTGTTTCTGGGAGCTGAAAATTAAAAACAATTGAACTCGCGAAGATAGAGAGTAGAAGGATGGTTACCAGAGGCTGGAAAGGGTAGGGGGTTGAGGAGGGTAAGTGAGATTATTTAATGGGTACCAAAAATGGTCAGAAATAATGAATAAGACCTAGCATTTGCTAGCACAACATGGTGACTATGGCAAAAAAAAAAAAAATTATTGCATATTTTATAACTAAAAGAATATTATTGGACCTTTTTTCTTTTTTATTATACTTTAAGTTCTAGGGTACATGTGCACAACGTGTAGGTTTGTTACATATGTATACATGTGCCATGTTGGTATGCGGCACCCATTAACTCGTCCTTTACATTAGGTATATCTCCTAATAATAGTAAAAAAAAAGAAAAGTCCACCCTCAGTACAAAAAAACTTTTAAAAAATGTAAATGGGCTAAATGCCCCAGTTAAAAGACATAGACTGTCAAATTGGATAAAGTGTCAAGACACATTGGTGTGCTGTATTCAGGAGACATATCACACGTGCAAAGACACATAGGCTCAAATAAAAGGATGTAGAAATATTCACCAAGCAAGTAGAAAGCAAATAAAAGCAGGGGTTGCAATCCTAGTCTCTGATAAAACAGACTTTAAACCAACAAAGATCAAAAAAGACAAAGAAGGGCATTACATAATGGTAGAGGGATCAATGCAACAAAAAGTGCTAACTATCCTAAAAATATATGCACCTAATACATGAGCACCCAGATTAATAAAACAAGTTTGTACAGACCTACAAAGATATATAGACTCCCACACAGTAACAGTGGGAGACTTCCAACATTCCACTGTCAATATTAGGCAGATCAACGAGGCAGAAAATTAACAAAGATACTCTGGACTTGAACTCAACTCTAGAACAAGTGGACCTAATAGACATCTACAGAACTCTCCACCCCAAATCAACAGAATATATATTCTTCTCAGCACCGCACAGCATTTATACTAAAACTGACCACAAAATTTGAAGTAAAACACTGCTCAGTAAATGGAAAAGAAAGGAAATCATAACAAACAGTCTCTCAGACCACAGTGCAATCAAATTAGAACTGAGGATTAAGAAACTCACTCGAAACTGCACAACTACATGTAAACAAAACAGCCTGCTCCTGAATGACTGCTGGGTAAATTAAGGCAGAAATAATGAACTTCTTTGAAACCCATTAGAAGAAAGAGACAATGTATCAGAATTTCTGGGACGCAGTTAAAGCAGTGTTAAGTGGGAAATTTATAGGACTAAATGCCCACATCAGAAAATGGGAAAGATCTAATATCAACACTCTAACATCACAATTAAAAGAACTAGAGAAGTAAGAGCAAACACATTCAAAAGCTAGCAGAAGGCAAGAAATAACTAAGATCAGAGCAGAATGGAAGGAGATAGAGATACAAAAAACCCTTCAAAACATCAATGAATCCAGGAGCAGGTTTTTTGAAAGGATCAACAAAATTGATAGACCACTAGCAAGGCTAATAAAGAAGAAAAGAGAGAAGAATCAAATAGATGCAATAAAAAATGATAAAGGGGATATCACACCAACCTCACAGAAATTCAAACTACCATCAGAGAATACTATAAACACATCTATGCAAATGAACTAGAAAATTTAGAAGAAATGGATAAATTCCTGGGCACATACACTTTCCCAAGACTAAATCAGGAAGAAGTTGAATCCCTGAATAGACCAAAAATAGGCTCTAAAATTGAGACAATAATTAACAGCCTACCAACCAAAAAAAGTCCAGGACCAGAGGAATTCACAGACAAATTCGACCAGAGGTACGAGGAGTAGCTGGTACCATTCTTTCTGAAACTATTCCAATCAATAGAAAAAGAGGGAATCCTCCCTAACTCATTTTATGAGGCCAACATCATCCTAATACCAAAGTCTGGCAGAGACACAACAACAAAAAAAGAGAATTTTAGACCAATATCCCTGATGAACATCGATGCAAAAATCCTCAATAAAATACTTGCAAAATGAATCCAGCAGCACATCAAAAAACTTATCCACGATGATCAAGTGGGCTTCATCCCTGGGATGCAAGGCTGGTTCAATATATGCAAATCAATAAACGTAATCCAGCATATAAACAGAACCAAAGACAAAAACAACGTGATTATCTCAATAGATGCAGAAAAGCCTTTAACAAAATTCTACAGCCCTTCATGCTAAAAACTCTCAATAAATTCAGTATTGATGGAACGTATCTCAAAATAATAAGAGCTATTTATGACAAATCCACAGCCAATGTCATACTGAATGGGCAAAAACTGGAAGCATTCCCCTTGAAAACTGGCACAAGACAGGGATGCCCTCTGTCACCACTCCTATTCAACATAGTATTGGAAGTTCTGGCCAGGGCAATCAGGAAGAGAAAGAAATCAAGGGTATTCAGTCAGGAAAAGAGGAAGTCAAATTTTCCCTTTGTGCAGATGACATGATTGCATATTTACAAAACCCTATTGTCGCAGCTCAAAATCTCCTTAAGCTGATAAGCAAATTCAGCAAAGTCTCAGGATACAAAGTCAATGTGAAAAATCACAATCATTTTTATACACCAATAGCACATAAACAGAGAGCCAAATCATGAATGAACTCCCATTCACAATTGCTTCAAAGAGAATAAAATACCTAGGAATCCAACTTACAAGGGATGTGAAGGACCTCTTCAAGGAGAATTACAAACCACTGCTCAATGAAATAAAAGAGGACACAAGCAAATGTAAGAACTTTCCATGCTCATGGATGGGAAGAATCAATATCTTGAAAATGGCCATATTGCCCAAGGTAATTTATAGATTCAATGCCATCCCCATGAAGCTACCAATGAATTTCTTCACAGAATTGGAAAAAACTACTTTGAAGCTCATATGGAACCAAAAAGGAGCCCGCATTGCCAAGACAATCCTAAGCCAAAAGAACAAAGCTGGAGGCATCAAGCTACCTGACTTCAAACTATACTACAAGGCTACAGTAACCAAAACAGCATGGTACTGGTACCAAAACAGAGATATAGACCAATGGAACAGAACAGAGCCCTCAGAAATAATACCACACATCTACAACCATCTCATCTTTGACAAACCTGACAAAAACAAGAAATGGGGAAAGGATTCCATATTAAATAAATGGTGCTGGGAAAACTGGCTTGCCATAAGTAGAAAGCTGAAACTGGATCCCTTCCTTATACCCTATACAAAAATTAATTCAAGATGGATTAAAGACTTAAATGTAAGACCTAAAACCATAAAAACCCTAGAAGAAAACCTAGGCAATACCATTCAGAACACAGGCATTGGCGAATACTTCATGGCTAAAACATGAAAAGCAATGGCAACAAAAGCCAAAATTGACAAATGGGATCTAATTAAACTAAAGAGCTTCTGCACAGCAAAGGAAACTATCATCAGACTGAACAGGCAACCTATAGAATGGGAGAAAATCTTTGCAATCTACCCATCTGACAAACGGCTAAGATTCAGAATCTACAAATAACTTAAAAAAATTTACAAGAAAAAACAAAGAAACCCATCAAAAAATGGGAAAAGAAGATGAACAGACACATCTCAAAAGAAGACATTTATGCAAGCAACAGAAAAAATGCTCATCATCACTGGTCATCAGAGAAATGCATATCAAAACCACAATGAGATTCCATCTCACACCAGTTGGAATGGCAATCATTAAAAAGTCAGGAAACAACAGATGCTAGAGAGGATGTGGAGAAATAGGAATGCTTTTACACTGTTGGTGGGACTATAAACTAGTTCAACCACTGTGGAAGACAGTGTGGCAATTCCTCAAGGATCTAGAACTAGAAATCCCATTTGACCCAGCAATTCCATTACTGGGTATATACCCAAAGGATTATAAATCATGCTACAGTAAAGACACATGCACACGTATGTTTATTGTGGCACAATTCACAATAGAAAAGACTTGGAACCAACCCAAATGTTCATCAATGATAGACTGGATTAAGAAAATGTGGCACATATACACCATGGAATACTATGCAGACATAAAAAAAGGATGAATTCATGTCCTTTGTAGGGAGATGGATGAAGCAGGAAACTATCATTCTAAGCAAACTATTGCAAGGACAGAAAACGAAGCACCACATGTTCTCACACATAGGTGGGATTTGAACAATGAGAACACATGGACACAGAGTGGGGAACATGACACACTGGGGACTGTTGTAGGGTAGAGGGAGCAATGACTAGATTTCTCTCTCTTTTTTTTTTTTTTTTTTTTTGTGTCATCCTGATACCAAAGCCTGGCAGTGACACAACTAAGAAAGAAAATTTCAGGCCAGTATTCCTCATGAACACCCATGCAAAAATCCTGAATAAAATACAGTCAAACTGAATTCACCAGAATAGAAAAAACGTATTCACCACGATCAGGTCTGCTTCATCCCTGGGTTGTAAGGCTGGCTTAACATATGCAAATCAATAAATGTAATCCATCACATAAACAGAACCAATCTCAAAAACCACATGATTATCTCAATAGATGCAGAAAAGGTCTTCCATAAAATTCAACACCCCTTCATGTTAAACCTCTCAATAAGTTAGGTATTGATGGAACATAGCTTAAAATAATTAGAGATATTTATGACAAACCCATAGCCAATATACTGAATGGACAAGGGCTGAAAGCATTCCCTTTGAAAACCAGCACAAGACAAGGATGCCCTCTCTCATCACTCCTATTCAACATAGTACTGGAAGTTCTGACCAGAGCAATCAGGCAAGAGAAAGAAATAGAATGTATTTAAATAGGAAGAGTGGAAGTCAAATCATCTCTGTTTCCAGATGACATGATTGTATATTTAGAAAACCCCATCATCTCAGCCCAAAAACTCCTTAAGCTGATAACCAAATACAGCAAAGTCTCAAGATACAAAATCAATGTGCAAAAATTACAAGTATTCCTATACAAAAATAATAGACAAGCAGAAAGCCAAATCATGAGTGAACTCTCATTCACAATTACTACAAAGAAAATAAAACACCTAGGAATACAACTTACAAGTGATATGAACGATCTCTTCAAGGAGAACTACAAACCACTTCTCAAGGAAATAAGAGAGGACATGAACAAATGGAAAAAAAAAAATTCCATGCTCATGATTAGGAAGAATCAATATCGTGAAAATGGCCATACTGCCCAAACTAATTTATAGATTAAATGCTATCCCCATCAAGCTACCATTGACTTTCTTCACAGAATTAGGAAAAAAAAAAAAAAAAAGCTACTTTAAATTTCATATAGAACCAAAAAAGAGCCCATATAGCCAAGAAAATCCTAAGCATAACAAACAAAGCTGGAGGCATCATGTGACCTGATTTCAAACTATACCACAAGGCTACAGTAACCAGAACAGCATGGCACTGATAGCAAATGAAGTATGTAGACCAATGGAACAGAACAGAGGCCTCAGAAATAACACCACACATCTGCAACCATCTGATTTTGAGAAATCTGACAAAAACAAGCAATAGGGAAAGGATTCCCTATTTAATAAATGTTGTTGAGAAAACTGGCTAGCCTTATGCAGAAAACTGAAACTGGACCCCTTCCTTACACCTTATACAAAAATTAACTCAAGATGGATTAATGATTTAAACATAAAACCCAAAACTATAAAAGTCCTAGAAGAAAACATAGGCAATACCATTCAGGACATAGGCATGGGCAAAAGCTTCTTGACTAAAACACCAAAAGCAATGGCAACAAAAGCCCAAATTGACAAATGGGATCTAATTAAACTAAAGACCTTCTGCACAGCAAAAGAAATTATCATCAGAGTGAACAGGCAACCTACAGAATGGGAAAATATTTTTGCAATCTATCCATCTGACAAAGTCTAATAAACATAGACTACAATAAACTTAAATTTACAAGAACAAAAAGCAACCCCATCAAAAAGTGGGCAAAGGGTATGAACAGACACATCTTGAAAGATGCCATTTATGCAGCCAACAAACATACAAAACAACAGTGACCCACTCCAATGTTAAAATGGGGATAAAGAGGTTCAGAGAGGGGAAGGGACTTGCTCAAAACCCAATAGTCAGTAAAATAATTGAATTCCATTTTTCTACAAATGTTGCCTCAACTCTTTTTATATACACATTCTTGTTTTGTTTTGTTTTTGTCTTTTAATTTTTCATTTCCATAGGTTTTTGGAGAATATATTATATTTGGTTACATGAGTAAGTTCTTTAGTGTTGATTTGTGAGGTTTTGGTGCACCCATCTCCTGAGTAGTATACAATGAAACCAAACTGTAGTATTTTATCATTCACCCCCTTCCCACCCTTTCCCCTGAGTCCCCAAAGTTCATTGTATCATTTTTATCCCTTTGCATCTTCATAGCTTAACTCTCATTTATGAATGAAAACATATGATGTTTGGTTTTCCATTCCTGAGTGACTTAGAATAATAGTCTCCAATTCCATCCATGTTGTTTGCAAATGCCATTAATTCATTCCTTTATATGGCTGAGTACTATTCCATTATAAATATAAATATGATGGAATGCCACTCAGTCATAAAAAGGCTTTATCCCCTCATTGATTGATTGACTGGCATTTGGGTTAGTTTCACATTTTTGCAATAGTAAATTGTGCTGCTATAATTATGCGTGAGCAGGTATCTGTTTCATATTATAACTTATTTTCCTCTGGGTATATAGCCAGTAGTGGGATTGCTGGATCAAATGATAGTTCTACTTTTAGTTCTTTGAAGAATCTCCATACTGTTTTCTACAATAGTTGTACTAGTTTACATTCCCACCAGCAGTGTAGAAGTGTTTTTGTTCACTATATCCATGCCAACATCTATTATTTTTTGGTTTTCTGATTATGGCCATTCTTGCAGGAGTAAGATGGTATCTATCGCATTGCAGTTTTGATTTACATTTTCCTGATCCTTAGTGATGTTGAGCATTTTTTCATATGTTTGTTGGTCATTTGTATATCTTCTTTTGGGAATTGTCTACTTGTGTCCTTAGCCAACTTTTTGATGGGATTTTTTTTTCTTGCTAATTTGTCTGAGTTCATTGGACATTCTGGATGTTAGTCCTTTGTCAGATGTACTGATTGTGAAGACTTTCGCCCACTTTGTGGGTTGTCTGTTTACTCTGCTGACTGTTCCTTTTGCTGTGCAAAATCTCTTTAATGAAGTCTCAGCTATTTATCTTTGTTTTTAATGCATTTGCTTTTGGGTTCTTGGTCATGAAATCCCTGCCTAAGCCAATGTCTAGAAGAGTTTTTCTGATATTATCTTCTAGAATTTTCACAGTTTCAGGTCTTAGATTTAAGTCCTTGATCCATCTTGTGTTGATTTTTGTGTAAGGTGAGAGATGAGGATCCAGTTTCATTCTCCTACATGTGGTTTTCCAATTATCCCAGCACCATTTGTTGAATCGGGTGTCCTTTCCCCAATTTTTGTTTGTGTTTGCTTTGTTGAAGATCAGTTGGCTGTAACTGTTTGGGTTTATTTCTGGGTCCTCTATTCTGTTCCATTGGTCTGTGTGTCTATTTTTATACCAGTACCGCACTGTTTTGGTTACTATGACATTATAGTATAGTTTGAAATCAGGTAACGTGATGCCTCCAGATTTGTTCTTTTACTTAGCCTTTCTTTGGCTATGTGGGCTCTTCTTTAGTTCCATATTACTTTTAGGATTGTTTTTTCTAGTTCTGTGAGGAATTATTATGGCATTTTGATGGGAATTTCTTTGAATCTGTAGATTGTTTTTGGCAGTATGGTCATTTTCGCAATACTGATTCTACCCATCCATGAGCATGGGATGTGTTTTATTTATTTGTATTGTCTATGATTATTTTCACCACTGTTTTGTAGTTTTCCTTGCAGAGGTCTTTCACCTCCTTGGTTAGGTATATTCCTAAGTATTGTATTGTATTGTATTGTATTGTATTGTATTATGGTGTATTGTATTGTATTGTATTGCATGATACTCGAATGAAGTATCATATAAAGTATCATATGTCATTATCGTATCATATTGTATTTTTTGCAGTTATTATAACAGGAGTTGAGTTACTGATTTAATTATCAGTTTGGTCACTGTTGGTGTATAGGATAGCTACTGATAGTGGAATAAAATTGAAATCCACTCCAAAAAGAACCTTCAAAACCATGCAAGTACATGGAAATTAAATAACCTGCTCCTGATTGATCACTGGGTCAACAATGAAATCAAGATGAAAATTTAAAAATTCTTTGAGCTGAATGACAAAAGCGACACAACCTATCAAAACCTCTGGGACAGAGCAAAGGCAGTGCTAAGAGGAAAGCTCATAACCCTAAATGCCTATATCAAAAAGTTTGAAAGAGCACAAACAGACAATCTAAGGTCACACCTAAAGGAACTAGAGAAATAAGAACAAACCAAACTCAACTGCAGCAGAAGAAAGGAAATAACCAAGATCAGAGCAGAACTAAATGAAATTGAAACAAAAAAATACAAAAGAAATGCTAGTCAACATAATCCAACAACATATCAAAAAGATAATTCATCATGATCAAGTGGGTTTCATACCAAGGACGCAGGAATGGTTTAACATACACAAGTCAATACATGTGATATACCATGTAACAAAATTAAAAACAAAAATCACATGATTGTCTCAAAAGATGCAGAAAAAACATTTGACAAAATCCAGCATCCCTTTATGATTAAAACTCCTAGCAAAACAGGCATACAAGGGGCATACCTCAATGAAATAAAAGCCATCCATGGCAATCCCACAGCCAACATAATACTGAATGGAGAAAAGTTGAAAGCATTCCCTCTGAGAACAAGATAAGGATGCCCACTCTCACCATTTCTGTTCAACATAGTACTGGAAGTCCTAGTTAGAGCAATCAGACAAGAGAAAGAAATAAAGGGCATCCAAATCTGTAAAGAGGAAGTCAAACTGCTGCTGTTTGCTGATCATATGATTGTATACCTAGAAAACCCAAAAGACTCCTCCTAAAAGCTCCTAGAACTGATAGAATTCAGCAAAGTTTCTAAATACAAAATGATATATACATTCTTTTTTTTTTTTTTT